>NC_030685.2:79934047-80534047 GCF_000004195.4 Xenopus tropicalis | reverse complement strand
ATACGTTAAGGTCGTAATGGCGACAAAAAGTTGCACAAAATACAAAACAATTGCAACGGCGGCGGAAAAAAAATCGCAAAAATACCGATCATTACGAAAAAACGCATTCGGGCGCTTTCGGATGTTCGTGGATTAGTAAATGTGCCCCTTAGTTTACTAAAAAAACATTAAAACATTAATTAACCCCAATAGGGTAGTTTTGCATCCAATAAGGATTAATTATATCTTAGTTGGGATCAAGTACAGGTACTGTTTTATTATTACAGAGAAAAGGGAATCATTTAACCATGAAAAAAACCCAATAGGGCTGTTCTGCCCCCAATAAGGGGTAATTATATCTTAGTTGGGATCAAGTACAGGTACTGTTTTATTATTACAGAGAAAAGGGAATCATTTAACCATTAAATAAACCCAATAGGGCTGTTCTGCCCCAATAAGGGGTAATTATATCTTAGTTGGGATCAAGTACAGGTACTGTTTTACTATTACAGAGAAAAGGGAATCATTTAACCATGAAATAAACCCAATAGGGCTGTTCTGCCCCAATAAGGGGTAATTATATCTTAGTTGGGATCAAGTACAGGTACTGTTTTATTATTACAGAGAAAAGGGAATAATTTAACCATTAAATAAACCCAATAGGATTGTTCTGCCCCCAATAAGGGGTAATTATATCTTAGTTGGGATCAAGTACAGGTACTGTTTTATTATTACAGAGAAAAGGGAATCATTTAACCATGAAATAAACCCAATAGGGCTGTTCTGCCCCCAATAAGGGGTAATTATATCTTAGTTGGGATCAAGTACAGGTACTGTTTTACTATTACAGAGAAAAGGGAATCATTTAACCATGAAATAAACCCAATAGGGCTGTTCTGCCCCAATAAGGGGTAATTATATCTTAGTTGGGATCAAGTACAGGTACTGTTTTACTATTACAGAGAAAAGGGAATCATTTAACCATGAAATAAACCCAATAGGGCTGTTCTGCCCCAATATGGGGTAATTATATCTTAGTTGGGATCAAGTACAGGTACTGTTTTATTATTACAGAGAAAAGGGAATAATTTAACCATTAAATAAACCCAATAGGATTGTTCTGCCCCCAATAAGGGGTAATTATATCTTAGTTGGGATCAAGTACAGGTACTGTTTTATTATTACAGAGAAAAGGAAATCATTTAACCATGAAATAAACCCAATAGGGCTGTTCTGCCCCCAATAAGGGGTAATTATATCTTAGTTGGGATCAAGTACAGGTACTGTTTTATTATTACAGAGAAAAGGGAATCATTTAACCATTAAATAAACCCAATAGGGCTGTTCTGCCCCCAATAAGGGGTAATTATATCTTAGTTGGGATCAATTACAAGGTTTTATTACTCCAGAGAAAAAGGAAATCAGTTTTTAAATTAAGAATTATTTGATTAAAATGGAGTCTATGGGAGACAGGCTTTCCATAATTCAGAGCTTTCTGGATAATGGGTTTCCGGATAAGGGGTCCGATACCTGTACAAACTAACCCCACATGCATGTAAAAAAAAAAAAATGTCCCCCCCCAGCGGAATTAAAAAATATTTTCGTTTGAGGGGTGCAGGAAGAAATGGGCTGCGTATATATATATATATATTACAGGTATCGGACCCCTTATCCGGAAACCTGTTATTCAGAAAGCTCCGAATTACGGAATGCCCGTCTTCCATAGACTCCCATTTTAATCAAATAATTCAGAATTTTAAAACTGATTTCCTTTTTCTATGTAGTAATAAAACAGAACCTTGTAATTGATTCCAACTAAGATATAATTATTCCTTATTGGGGGCAGAACAGCCCTATTGGGTTTATTTAATGGTTAAATGATTCCCTTTTCTCTGTAATAATAAAACAGTACCTGTACTTGATCCCAACTAAGATATAATTACCCCTTATTGGGGCAGAACAGTCCTATTGGGTTTATTTAATGGTTAAATGATTCCCTTTTCTCTGTAATAATAAAACAGTACCTGTACTTGATCCCAACTAAGATATAATTACCCCTTATTGGGGGCAGAACAGCCCTATTGGGTTTATTTAATGGTTAAATGATTCCCTTTTCTCTGTAATAATAAAACAGTACCTGTACTTGATCCCAACTAAGATATAATTACCCCTTATTGGGGCAGAACAGCCCTATTGGGTTTATTTAATGGTTAAATGATTCCCTTTTCTCTGTAATAATAAAACAGTACCTGTACTTGATCCCAACTAAGATATAAATAATCCTTATTGGATGCAAAACAATCCTATTGGGTTTAATGACTGTTTTATTGATTTTTTTGTAGACTTAAGGTATTGAGATCCAAATTATGGAAAGACCCCTTATCCGGAATACCCTTGGTCCCGAGCATTCTGGATAAAGGGTCCTATACCTGTATATATATAATAGATGTGGCACAGCCATATAGGATGTTATTAAACATTGCTTTTGCTGTGTGAGAACAAATAAAAAAGAGAAACTAAATACAAAAATAAAAAATTCATAAGATTTACCTGAAATTCCAACTCCAAAGATGTAAACTATTGTCTATTCTGCAATAGCTTTATAAATTTTACCCCATGTGTAATGTCCATTTCTAATGCAAATAATTAAAGATAGCAATTTTTTTTTTTTAAAAAAAAGGCAATTTTTATGCAGTGAAATAAATGGTATTTTAGTTTGCGGGGTACAGGAAGAAACTGGCTGCGTATAAAAATAAAAGATGTGGCCCAGCTGTGGAGGATATTATGAAACATTACTCCTACTGTGCGAAATCATATAAAAATAAGAAATGTAATCAATATGAAAAAAATCTATATGTTTGGAAGAGTTAACTGAAAATCCAACTTCACATAAAACCTGTAAAAGCTTTATAAATAGATGTGATTTTTACAAGATACACCGTGGAGATAAAGTGAAGGTGGAAACTGTAATTTAATGTGGCTTTCTGAACAGCATTATAAATGTAACCCCTGTGTAACACCTATTTCTAAAACAAATATTTCGGGGGGAAAAGGGATTCACTGTATTTAGCAGTGAAATAAATGATTAGATCTTAGTTTTTGGGGTTCAGGAAAAACGGGTTGCATATATAAATAAAAGATGTGGCACTAGTGATGGTGGAAATGATTGGCAGGCATGAATTTGCGGCGAATTTCCACGTTTTGCCGTTGGCGGATTATTTGGCAAATTCGCTGCGTAAAAATTTGGCGCACAACAAAAAATTGTTGCCCCATCCAAAAAGAATTGTCTCATGCGTAAAAAAAAATGACACGTGTCAAAAACAAATTGTTGCACATGTACAGATATGGAACCCATTATCCAGAATGCTCGGGACCAAGGGTATTCCGGATAAGGGGTCTTTCCATATTTTGGATCTTCATACCTTAAGTCTACTAAAAAATCAGTAAAACATTAATAAACCCAATAGGACTGTTCTGCCCCCAATAAGGGGTAATTATATCTTAGTTGGGATCAAGTACAGGTACTGTTTTATTATTACAGAGAAAAGGGAATCATTTAACCATGAAATAAACCCAATAGGGCTGTTCTGCCCCAATAAGGGGTAATTATATCTTAGTTGGGATCAAGTACAGGTACTGTTTTATTATTACAGAGAAAAGGGAATCATTTAACCATTAAATAAACCCAATAGGGCTGTTCTGCCCCCAATAAGGGGTAATTATATCTTAGTTGGGATCAAGTACAGGTACTGTTTTATTATTACAGAGAAAAGGGAATCATTTAACCATGAAATAAACCCAATAGGGCTGTTCTGCCCCCAATAAGGGGTAATTATATCTTAGTTGGGATCAAGTACAGGTACTGTTTTATTATTACAGAGAAAAGGGAATCATTTAACCATGAAATAAACCCAATAGGACTGTTCTGCCCCAATAAGGGCTAATTATATCTTAGTTGGGATCAAGTACAGGTACTGTTTTATTATTACAGAGAAAAGGGAATCATTTAACCATGAAATAAACCCAATAGGGCTGTTCTGCCCCAATAAGGGGTAATTATATCTTAGTTGGGATCAAGTACAGGTACTGTTTTATTATTACAGAGAAAAGGGAATCATTTAACCATTAAATAAACCCAATAGGGCTGTTCTGCCCCCAATAAGGGGTAATTATATCTTAGTTGGGATCAAGTACAGGTACTGTTTTATTATTACAGAGAAAAAGGAAATTGATTAAAATGGAGTCTACAGTATAGGAGACAGGCTTTCCATAATTTGGAGCTTTCTGGATAACGGGTATCCGGATAATGCTGCAGCGCCAATTTTTATTTGTTGCGCAACATTGTCTCTGTTTAGCTGATTATTAGCCATTTGTTTGGCAAAGCGAAACGGGACAGATATGCTCATCCCTATGAGGCACAGCTGTGGAGGATTTTATTAATCTTGCTCCTACTGTGTGAGAATATAAAAACAAGAAATTAAATAAAAATTCACAAATCCATAAGATCAGAAGATTTCACTAAAATGTCAACTTGCCTGTAAGTTACAATTCAATTAAACAAAAGTTCCTTTGTTCTCTGCTGACAATACAACAAACAAAAAGTGTAAGGACTGATTTACTCATCTGTGATAAGTACAAATAATTATTGTAAAATATGCCACAATCCAAATACTCAACATTTCCTCATAATGAATGTCTCATTTGTCAGGCTGATAATACGAAGGCAAAGAAAGCGCTAAAGGAAGTCATTAACAGGGGCTTAATGCGTTACCTGTTTAAAATGTTGACAGTTGTACTAAAATGTTGAAATACTTTTATTAAATTATTCAGTGTTCCAAAAAAGGATTATGGGAAATCAGTTATAAGCACAACTGTTCGTCGCTGATATATAAGGAGGGATATGGAACTCAATGTGAAATGATTTCACTGCAGGGCATTGCAGGGAGAAATGGAAAAGTTTCAGGTAGCCTGACCTATATTTAAGCCAAATGTGTGTAAAAGCTTTTTGGGGGAGTAAAGGGCATTCTAATCATAGGTATTTGTAATGACTGACTTTATGGCAAAATGGGTAAAAACGAAGAATATTGGACAGTTTTGATGTATATAAATTTACAAACTACCTGATTAGTGGTGAGCAAATTTTTTCACCTGGCATGGATTCGCAGAGAATTTCCGAATTTTGCCAACAAAGCGAAATGTTGTCACGCATCAAAATAGTTGTGGTTGCGTCTAAATAGGCTTGGTCGCATCAAATTGGGTGCAGTCATGTCAAAAAAAGTTGCCCATGACAACAACTTCGTTTTGCTAATTTTTTGCTGTTGTTTTGCGAATTTTGGTAAACCAAAATGGGACAGATTCACTCATCACTATACCTGATGCCTAAATGACCAGGGGCAATAGAAAATCACAATACAAAGAACCATGCCTCATTCCTGGTATGCAGATACCCTCTTATGTCTAATCACAAGGTTTATTCACTATAAAGGAATGGATTATTCATAGGGGCAAATTGCTTTAACTGGTGTGCATTTTTCCCAGAGCCATATTTCTAGCTCCCCATCCAAAGGAAGCTCCATAGTGCAGTGTTCGGGAATCTTGATTCACAGAAAACAATCATGTCTCATTCTCAGGACACAGAAAGCCACTATTACTGGAAGACCACTTCCCTTGTTCTCAGGGCTGGGCAACATTTTTCCAACATTGCTTTATAAAAGAGGTACCAACATTCCAAAAGTGCACTCACAGAATTAAACAATGTTGCATCACTGTCCCATTATGCACTAGTAAAGTGTGCAAACTACACAGTGGTCCTTGATAGTGATGAGCAAATTTTTTTGCCAGGCATGGATTCGAAGCAAATTTCCACATTTCACCAGTGGCGAATTGTTTCGCGAGACTTCATTGCTCGTCAAAAAAAAAATTGGTACAGTCGTGTCAAAATAGGCGTAGTTGCGTTAAAAAAAGTTGTGCATGACAAAAAAAATTGTGTGACACCTCCATTTCGCAAATCTTTTGTCGTTTTGTGAATTTTTCTGTTTTGCAAATTTTTGGGCAAAGCGAGATAGGACATATTCGCTCATCACTACTTCTTGACATCACTAACTTTAAGTGACCAACAACTCACCTACTACAACATCTACAGCTACAACAACTCACCTACTACAACATCTACAGCTACAACAACTCCCCTACTACAACATCTACAGCTACAACAACTCCCCTACTACAACATCTACAGCTACAACAACTCACCTACTACAACATCTACAGCTACAACAACTCCCCTACTACAACATCTACAGCTACAGCAACTCACCTACTACAACATCTACAGCTACAGCAACTCACCTACTACAACATCTACAGCTACAACAACTCCCCTACTACAACATCTACAGCTACAGCAACTCACCTACTACAACATCTACAGCTACAACAACTCACCTACTACAACATCTACAGCTACAGCAACTCACCTACTACAACATCTACAGCTACAACTAGTGATGGGCGAAAAGTTTCGCCAGGCATGGATTCGCGGCGAATTTCCGTGTTTCGCCATTGGCGGATTGTTTCGTGAAACGGATGAAAAATTTCGCCGCGGAAAAATTCGCCGCACGTCCAAAAATTGAAACAATAGCGCATGACGAAATAATAGCCACGGGCGACGAAACAAGAGCCGCGCGACGAAACAAGAGCCGCGGGACGAAACAAGAGCCGCGCGCGACGAAACAATAGCCGTGCGACAAAATAATAGCTGCGGGCGACGAAATAATAGCCGCGCGACAAAACAATAGCCGCGGGCGACGAAACAAGAGCCGCGGGCGACGAAACAAGAGCCACGCGCAACGAAATAATAGCCGCGGGCGACGAAACAAGAGCCGCGCGACAAAACAATAGCCGCGGGCGATGAAACAAGAGCCGCGCGACGAAACAAGAGCCGCGGGCGACGAAACAAGAGCCGCTCGCGACTAAATAATAGCCGCGTGACAAAACAATAGCCGCGGGAGACAAAACAATAGCCGCGCGACAAAATAATAGCCGCGCGACAAAATAATAGCCGCGGGCGACAATTTTTTTTGTCGCACGACATTTTCGCCGTTTCGCAAATTTTTCACTGTTTCGCGGATCTTTTCAAAGATTCGCGAATTTTTCGGCGAAGCGAAACGGAACAGATTCGCTCATCACTAGCTACAACAACTGAAGCACTGAAGTACTGTGTAAACTTTGTGGGGGCTCATCTAATATTATGTCACCAGACCGTATTTTATCTTAAAGTTCAGAAACAATGATTTCATTTTAGTTTAACAGTTTTCTTCAAATACATATGGACAACCCAGATTGGCCAACCAGTGATTGCTTCCTCTGTGTAAGAAATCTAGTACAACTTATAAATAACAGTGAAAAAATGGTTAATAATCTTGAGTTCTATTATGCCAGGGTCTTAAAGAAACAACAATTTTTTTTTTAATTCAAAAACTCACCACAATGTAACTCATCTCTTCCATCTTCACAGTCTCTCTGTCCGTCGCAAACCCAAGCGTTGGAAATACATCTTCCATTTTGGCATTCAAAATAGTTTTCTTCGCATTTCTGTTTGTTTTGAGCTAGACAGACATTTAAAGCAGGGTAACATCAATTATCACTGCAACAAGAGATATCTACAAAAGCAAAATCCTCTTGGTTATATTTCTCATCTGTTGTTGATCTTTAACCTCGTCATACAATGATTTTCAAAACAAACAGTGGGACTGAGATTAATGATAACATCTTAAGAGACCTGGATGGTACAGAAATTGGATTTTTTTTAATGGGCATCTTTGCTCTGGTATCTTTTACTTTTGTTCCAAGAAGGAGATCATTGCATTTGTTTGAAAGAAAAAAAGCAAACTTAAAATAAAATATGTCATTTTAATACATAATTAAGCACTAGTTTCAAATAAAGATAAAGTAAATAAATAGGAAGCATTATAAAAAAAAGGGCATTATTTGTTGCAAATAATATAAAACGCTGCACCTTTTGTCTTTGGGCATGGCTAATTACTCTCAAGTAGAGCCGACCAAACCATGAATAAATACATTGCTTAACAAACCCTGGCCACATGGGAACAACATTCTGTATATATGTCCAATTAAGCCACAGGGCATTGGTCCACTCTTGGACAATATAAAACTTGTAGCTTCCTCTAAAAACCAAAAGTTGCAGCGCTACAATGTGCAATGCTACATTCTTTTTCTTCTGCAATTATGTCAGCTATTATTGCGACAAGTGAACCTTTTGGGGGCATTGTCATCCTTCATCTCCTTGTTGTACAAGTGTGGGTAGGTCTACAATTTCTTATTTTAACACAGTGATCCCTAACCAATGGCTCAGGGGCAACATGTTGCTCCCCAACCCCTTGGATGTTGCTCTCAGTGCCCCCAAACCAGGGAGTTATTTTTGAATTCCTGACTTGGGGGGAAAGTTTTGGTTGAATAAAAACAAGATTTCCTACCAAATAAAGCCCCTGTAAGCTGATAGGGTGCATAGAGGCTGCCTAATAGCCAATCACATCCCTTATTTAGCTCCTCCATGAACTTTTATGGTGCTTGTGTTACTCCCCAAGTCTTTTTACATTTGACTGTGGCTCACAAGTAAAAAAGGTTGGGGTCCCTGTTTTAACATGCACTAGGGGGCCCATTTACTTACTCACGAACGGGCCGAATGCGTCCGATTGCGTTTTTTTCGTAATGATCGGTATTTTGCGATTTTTTCGGAAAATTATCGCGACTTTTTCGTTACCAATACGATTTTTGCGGAAAAACGCAAGTTTTTCGTAGCCATTCCGAAAGATGCGATTTTTTCGTAGCGTTAAAACTTGCGCAAAAAGTTGCGATTTTTTCGTAGTGTTAAAACTTGCGCAAAACATCGCGCCTTTTAAGTTTTAACGCTACGAAAAAAGCGCAACATTTCGCGCAAGTTTTAACGCTACGAAAAAATCGCAACTTTCGGAATGGCTACGAAAAACTCGCGTTTTTTCGTGCAAATCATATTGGTAACGAAAAAGTCGCGATAATTTCCGAAAAGTCGTAAAGGTGCCGAAAAAATCGCAAAAAATACGAAAAAGTCGCAAAATGTTCGTTTTCCAATCGGAATTTTTCCAATTCGGTCGGAATTCGTGTCTTAGTAAATCAGCCCCTAGGTGTCATTTTTGACACAGCTAATTTCTGGGAGTGCCTTTGTGATGATCATGAATGATTATAGGAAGGGATAAGCAACCTTTGTTTGCCTGGTACAGCAAAATTCAAGTTTTGGCTAGGGTAATATTTTCACAAGCCAACACTAGAATTTCACCATTTGTTTTGTTTCACCAGAAAAAAAAACACGGGGCATTATTAGATTTTCTACAGGCATTTTGTTTCTGCAGAAAATGCAGAAACAATGCACATTGACTCCAACGCGTTTGGCTAAAATACCGTTAATAAAGTTTTGCAATTTTTGTAGGGAAGCAAACCCCAGTTTTGCTCATTACTAATAAAAAAAATGCTTGGAATGGTCTCAAGGGCAAAGAACATACAAGAAGATACCAGAGTCCTGCAAGCACAACTCTGATGCCTTTTATATTTTTTACATCTGTTCATTTATATATACAGTTATGGGATCCCTTATCCGGAAACGCATTATCCAGAAAGTTCCGACTTACGAAAAGGCCATCTCCCATAGACTCCATAATAAGAAAATAATTCTAATTTTTAAAAATTATTTCCTTTTTCTCTATAATAACAAAACAGTACCTGTACTTGATCCCAACTAAGATATAATTACCCCTTATTGGGGGCAGAACAGCCCTATTGGGTTTATTTAATGGTTAAATGATTCCCTTTTCTCTGTAATAATAAAACAGTACCTGTACTTGATCCCAACTAAGATATAATTACCCCTTATTGGGGGCAGAACAGCCCTATTGGGTTTATTTAATGGTTAAATGATTCCCTTTTCTCTGTAATAATAAAACAGTACCTGTACTTGATCCCAACTAAGATATAATTACCCCTTATTGGGGGCAGAACAGCCCTATTGGGTTTATTTAATGGTTAAATGATTCCCTTTTCTCTGTAATAATAAAACAGTACCTGTACTTGATCCCAACTAAGATATAATTACCCCTTATTGGGGCAGAACAGTCCTATTGGGTTTATTTAATGGTTAAATGATTCCCTTTTCTCTGTAATAATAAAACAGTACCTGTACTTGATCCCAACTAAGATATAATTACCCCTTATTGGGGGCAGAACAGCCCTATTGGGTTTATTTCATGGTTAAATGATTCCCTTTTCTCTGTAATAATAAAACAGTACCTGTACTTGATCCCAACTAAGATATAATTACCCCTTATTGGGGGCAGAACAGCCCTATTGGGTTTATTTAATGGTTAAAGGATTCCCTTTTCCCTGTAATAATAAAACAGTACCTGTACTTGATCCCAACTAAGATATAATTACCCCTTATTGGGGGCAGAACAGTCCTATTGGGTTTATTAAATGGTTAAATGCATTAAATGCAAAGTTCCCTTATTCGGAAAGCCCCGGGTCCCGAGCATTCTGGATAACAGATTCTATACCTGTATATATATATAGTATATATATAGTAGGACAGGCATTATGAATAACAGTACGTTGACCTTTATCAGGAAACAATGAAGAATACAAAACCACAGTTTGTTTAATTGTTCTGTTTAATTGCATAATTCTAATGCTGTCTGGTTTTTGACAAGGCATGGCAACCTAGAAACTGTAAGTTTATGAATTCAGCCAAATCCTATTAAACCAAAAGCCCAAAAGCGACATTAGGTTATCTTTATTCTGTTTTAGAAAAGAAAATGGCTACTACAGAAAGCTCATTAATTTCATTTCTCTTTCTCTCTCTGCATGCAGCAATCTGTATTACCGTACAATTTGATAGTACAATAGAGCCAATTGGATACTTCAGCAGAAAAAGATTTTAGAAAATTACCTGGACATTTTAATTCATCTGAATAGTCCCCACAGTCATTTGCACCATCGCATATCCATTCTGGCAAAATGCATAGTGAAGTAGAATTGCATCTTATAAATCCAGCCGTTTTGACGCCAAGTTTGTAGTAATGAGTACAATCAGTATTGTCTGGAGGGTAATCGAAACACACAAGATGTGCATTATACCACAAAAAAGTTCATTAAACTCTGCCTCTGAAGGACCTCGGCTCAACAACATGCATTATCGGGCTATAAAAACTTTATTTCAAAATGAAGATTTGGAGCAACAGATGTAGATGTGTATCGCAGTAGGACAAATACAATGCATATTTGGGCTTTAGATCAGTTACCTGTGATTTAGTACAATGTCAGGGTAATGATAAGCTTAGCGGCTGGATGGAGATGTGTTAACCATAACATTGGAAAAATAATTGTCATAAAAAGAGATAAGAAAGAAGAAAATAACACAGATCCTATTACAACAATTAGATATAATTATTTAAGAGAAGTAAAGAAGAAGAATGTAATGTTATTAGCTACTTATTTAATGCTCCATATTATACAGGTATAGGACCCATTATCCAGAATGCTCGGGACCAAGGGTATTCTGGATAAGGGGTCTTTCCGTAATTTGGATCTCAATACCTTAAGTCTACTAAAAAATCAATAAAACATTAATGAAACCCAATAGGATTGTTTTGCATCCAATAAGGATTAATTATATCTTAATTGGAATCAATTACAAGGTTCTGTTTTATTTCTACATAGAAAAAGGAAATCAGTTTTAAAATTCTAGATTATTTGATTAAAATGGAGTCTATGGAAGACGGGCATTCCGTAATTCGGAGCTTTCTGGATAACGGGTTTCCGGATAAGGGGTCCGATACCTGTATAGTGTCTGATTAAATTAACTCCTACCATTACATCATTAGTGTAGTAACTTAAATTGGTCACATGTTGGCTGCTATTGGGTGCTGATTGGCTCTCTGACTAAAGTTGCAAGTTATTAAGCCATAAGTCAAATATTACTTATTGAGGTTATTTTTGGAGAGATGGAATATCCTGTCCTTTGAGGTCTACATTGGCCAATTAATAAAGTCCTCTGCATGGGTCCCCAGTATAAACTGATCAATATCCTTGGCACAATATAAATGGATCTGCCTGAGTGGGGCCGAATCAATCAAAGATCCAAACATTTGCCAAATACACCAACACATACATATAGAGATGCAAATATACAGAGAAGTAAGAACTAATTTACAAATGCTAGTGCAGAGTGCACTAATACATAGATTTATGCTCAACACATTTGTGTCCAATGCATTAAATTGCATGCAACTCTAAATGTGTTTGTAGAAATTAGATGCAAAATTGTTGGGAGTGGCAATTGCACCATTAAAATGACATTTGTATGTATATCTTTATTTATAAAGTGCTACTTATGTACGCAGCGCTGTACAGTAGAATACATTAATACAAACAGGGGGTTATTAAGATAAATACAAAGTATTACAATAAACACAAATAAATAAAAGATATAGTTGCATTTGGACATAATTGCTTAGGCACAAGTCAGCTTTGCCCATTGAGGCCATCTACAGTGACAACACTCAAAGCATCACCAACTTATTGTAACACTATTAGGTGGAATTGTCCTCGGTTCATTAGAACTGGGTGGGGCATGGTGCGAAAAGCAAGCTTAGGCCCAAGTACCTTGTATTTGTAAATGAGACCTGTACTATTCCATCCACATCTTAAGCCAACCATTACTCTTTGCTCAAAGGATCCTGATAAAATGGATGAACATTATTATTCGTTCTGACAGTTATAATAAATGTCTCTTGTTGTTCCTTTGTTCCTTATAACCTCATTGGTTGAACCTTGTAATCTACAATACTGAGCTTAAATGGAATGTACTGCTCAGAAGATACAGGAACCTACTGGATGTTTAACATGGGTAATATCTCCAACAGGCTGAAACTTAGCCCCATACATAAGGTGTGTGATTTCTACACTAACTTTAGTATATTGTGTATTTAAGGGGAAATCATTTGTCTAATACAGGTATGGGATCCCTTATCCAGAAACCCATTATCCAGAAAACTTCAAATTATGGAAAGCCTGTCTCCCATGGACTCCATTTTAATCAAATAATTCAGAATTTTAAAACCGATTTCCTTTTTCTCTGTAGAAATAAAACAGTACCTGTACTTGATCCCAACTAAGATATAATTACCCCTTATTGGGGGCAGAACAGCCTTATTGGGGTTATTTAATGGTTAAATGATTCTCTTTTCTGTAATAATAAAACAGTACCTGTACTTGATCCCAACTAAGATATAATTACCCCTTATTGGGGGCAGAACAGCCTTATTGGGGTTATTTAATGGTTAAATGATTCTCTTTTCTGTAATAATAAAACAGTACCTGTACTTGATCCCAACTAAGATATAATTACCCCTTATTGGGGGCAGAACAGCCCTATTGGGTTTATTTCATGTTTAAATGATTCCCTTTTCTCTGTAATAATAAAACAGTACCTGTACTTGATCCCAACTAAGATATAATTACCCCTTATTGGGGGCAGAACAGTCCTATTGGGTTTAATAAGTGTTTTATTGATTTTTTTAGCAGACTTAAGGTAAATTACGGAAAGACCCCTTATCTGGAATACCCTTGGTCCTGAGAATTCCGGATAACGGGTCCTATACCTGTAATTAACTAATTTTCTTTTCTTGAAATACCCATTTTTCGACTTACATTCACTGTGTTTCAGAACTAGAATGAATTCTACCATGCCTAAATGCAACTCATACTAACTCTGAGTACCAGCTCCCTATGTATATTTTATAGTATACTTTAAAATTCTTCCGAAAAACAAACTAAATGAAAGCCCTGCAGAATCACCAAGTGTACAGGGTGAAGAGTAAATACTGTATTTTGAGAATGGAAAAGCGTAAAACTCTTACTGCAGTTCTTTTCATCTGAAGCATCCGCACAATCTATTATTTGGTTGCACTGCGCTGATTTAGTAATGCAGGTCCCATCTGTGCAGCGGAATTCTGTGGACGCACACGTAGAAACTGTGGAGGTTTTATTGCAATGTAAAAAAAAAAAAGCACAAGAAGAATTATGGTTTGCATCAAATACTTAATCAGCCAATTAATTTGTTTGTGATAAGTAGTGATGAGCGAATCTGTCCCGCTCCGCTTCACCATAAAATTTGCGAAACGGCAAGAATATTTTGTCCCCCACATCTATTTTGTCGCCTGTGTTTTTTCTTGTCGCCCACACTGTTTTTTACGTGACTGTGCCCAATTTTGATGCGATTGCGCCCTTTTTTAACGTGACCGCGCCCAACTTTGGAGCGATTATGCCCTTTTGACATGTCTGCGCCCAATTTGACGTACAACTATTGTTTTGACGGACTGCTAATTTTTCCACAGCGAATTGGTCACAGAAGTTTCGTGAAACAATTCACCAATGGCGAAATGCAGAAATTCACTGCGAATCCATGCCTGGCAAAAAAATTTGCTCATCACTAAAAATCTGTCCTGTTTTGCTTCACCTAAAAATTCATGAAATGGTGAAAAATTTGCCAAATGCGACTGCCATGTCTTTTTTGACATGTGCAACTTGTTTTGACGCGACCACGACTTTTGTTGATGTAGCTGCAACTTTTCCTGACTTTCCTTTTTTTTTATCAGTTTCGTCAATGGCGAAATGTGGAATTTCACAGCGAATCCATGCCTGGTGAAAAATTTCACTCATTACTATTTGCCTCCACAAAATGTAATTAGTGACGAACAAATTTTTTTGCTAAGGAATGGATTCGCAGTGAAATTCTGCATTTTTTTCGAATTGTTTTGCAAAACTTCCACAAAATATAGCTGCAAAAATTTGCGGTTGTGTCAAAAAAAGGTGCATTGATGTCGAAAAAAGGGCTTGGTTGCGGCAAAAAAGTCATGTGGTACTATATTTTTCTGCAGTTTGGGCATTTTTCAGCTAAGCGAAGTGGGACAGATTTCTTTATCACTAGTAAAAATGCTTTACCATAACTTGTGGCTTGTATACGTTAAGAAGGGGATGGATACCTGAGATATGCTTATGACCTTTCACTTTTAAAGGTTTCAATTAAGTTTAGGATATAATTAGTGATGAGCGATTCTGTCCCATTTCGCTTTGCCGAAAAATTAGTGAAATGATAGGAAAATTCACAAAATGTCAGAAAACCACAAAACGCGTTTGCACACATTTTTTGTCGCTCACATCTTTTTTGACGTGACCACGCCTAATTTTTAAACAACCATGCCCATTTCGACATGGCCATGCCTATTTTTGATGTGACCACACCCATTTTGACACGCCCAAGACTTTTTTGACACGAGACACATTTTTCATAGTAGATTTCCACCTCGAAATGCGGGAATTCGCTGCGAATCCATGCCTGGCAAAAAAATTCACTCATCACTAGATATAACACAAAGCTTTAAGTATAGTATGGCATATGAATGATACCTGTGGTTGTAAATGTTTCTAAACCATAAGGTACAAAATCAATGCTTCAAAATTAGTATACGCAACATTTTGGGGGGGAAATTGACACTTCCTCCTGTTCATTTGTATCCTTGAATTTAGGCTTATCCATACACTGTGAACACTTGCTTGACCATCCCACTCACCATTTACACCCGCTTCTAATACTGGTTATATTCTTGGAGATGAAAGTATGGATTCATGAATGTTTTTAACATTTCATCACAATTAACGAATATTTTTACAATACATCTTGGTGGGTGTTGTTATTGTACAATACATCTTGGTAGTTATTGCTATTCCCATAGCTTATATAAAGGAAGCCATAGCCATAGTATATAACATCTATTAGTAGAAAAGAGAGCTACTAAAACAGATGTACAGGTAAAATTTAGTGATGAGCGAATTTTTTCACCAGGCATTGATGTGCAGCGAATTTTCGCATTTCGCCATTGGTTTTACGTAACATCAGAGGAACCTTACCATGAAAAATGTGTTGTGTGTCAAAAAAGTCTCAGGCGCGTCAAAATGGGTGTGGTCATGTAAAAAATAGGCGTGGTCACTTAAAAATGGGCACTGTTACGCTGAATTTTTTTTTCCGCGTGTCAAAAAGGGTACGGCCGCATTGAAAAAGGTAAACGCATTTCACAAATTTTCTACTAGCTCATCAGCAGAATTGCTTGATTTTAATCATAACAAATTGTGTTAAAGTATTAACTAAATTGTCAATAAATTACTATATTTGATATTATGTTTGGCAAGATCTTGTAGGGGGAGGGTTAGGTTGTTATATGTAAAGTCTCATCCTTCTCTCTCAATGGATATTTCATGTTTTCAAACAACTGACTAATTTTACATACTATTATATGTGTTTCTGGTAGTGTTTCATTTTCTGAGCTTTCGTTTCTCCTTGCTACTCAAGACCGTGTACCTATCCCAATTTTCCAAACAATTACATCCTAGAACACGAGCATTTTTCATACATAGCAGAAATAATGAGTGCTTACTCTTGCAGTCTAGTTCATCTGAGTTGTCACCACAATCATCTTCATCGTTACAGACTTTATTGTTGGGAATGCAACGGTGATTACCACAGAGTCTGAATCCTCTCCAACAGCTTCGGTTTTCTTGTAAATTAAACATAAATACTTATGAAGGGGATGTAGAAAGCATAAAGATTGCATTTTGACCTTGAAGACTTTTAACAAAGATGTTTAATAAAGTTTTTGAGAATCAAAATGGAAAAACATATTTATGGCATCAATGAGAGACTGAGGGGAACGTAATAAAAGTCGTAGATGGGAAAAAATTTGCACAATTTACAATGGTATATTCTTTACTCGATTATGGTTACATTGCAGTTTTAATTGTGCAACTTTTTCAGTAAGAAGTTGAAATATATACATTGTGCACTGGTGTAAACAAGATCCCAAAAGCTGTATTGAAACATCAAAAGTCATACATTTTTGCATTGCGAATATATTTTCTGTTATCAACTTTTATCCGATTTCCCCCCAAAATATTTATTTAATCTCTGTAGTTACACAGTATATTGATCTGTTACAATATTCACTTTAAAGGCTCTGTTATAATGTGTGGAAATATTCATTATTATATACATTTTATTATCACTTCTAGATGACATACAGATTATCTACTATACAGTGGAGGAAATAATTATTTGACCCCTCACTGATTTTGTAAGTTTGTCCAATGACAAAGAAATGAAAAGTCTCAGAACAGTATCATTTCAATGGTAGGTTTATTTTAACAGTGGCAGATAGCACATCAAAAGGAAAATCGAAAAAATAACTTTAAATAAAAGATAGCAACTGATTTGCATTTCATTGAGTGAAATAAGTTTTTGAACCCTCTAACAAAAAAGGACTTAATACTTAGTGGAAAAACCCTTGTTTGCAAGCACAGAGGCCAAACGTTTCTTGTAATTGATGACCAAGTTTGCGCACATTTTAGGAGGAATGTTGGTCCCACTCCTCTTTGCAGATCATCTCTAAATCCCTAACGTTTCGAGGCTGTCTCTGTGCAACTCTGAGCTTGAGCTCCCTCCATAGGTTTTCTATTGGATTAAGGTCCGGAGACTGACTAGGCCACTCCATGACCTTAATGTGCTCCTTCTTGAGCCACTCCTTTGTTGCCTTTGCTGTATGTTTTGGGTCATTGTCATGCTGGAACACCCATCCACGACCCATTTTCAGTTTCCTGGCAGAGGGAAGGAGGTTGTCGTTCAGGATTTCACGATACATGGCTCCATCCATTTTCCCGTTAATGCGAATAAGTTGTCCTGTGCCCTTAGCAGAAAAACACCCCCAAAGCAAAATGTTTCCACCCCCATGCTTGACGGTGGGGACGGTGTTTTGGGGGTCATAGGCAGCATTTTTCTTCCTCCAAACACAGCGAGTTGAGTTAATGCCAAAGAGCTCTATTTTGGTCTCATCAGACCACAGCACCTTCTCCCAGTCACTCACAGAATCATTCAGGTGTTCATTGGCAAACTTCAGACGGGCCTGCACATGTGCCTTCTTGAGCAGGGGGACCTTGCGAGCCCTGCAGGATTTTAATCCATTGCGGTGTAATGTGTTTCCAATGGTTTTCTTGGTGACTGTGGTCCCTGCTAATTTGAGGTCATTAACTAACTCCTCCCGTGTAGTTCTAGGATGCTTTTTCACCTTTCTCAGAATCATTGACACCCCACGAGGTGAGATCTTGCGTGGAGCCCCAGAGCGAGGTCGATTGATGGTCATTTTGTGCTCCTTCCATTTTCGAACAATCGCACCAACAGTTGTCACCTTCTCTCCCAGCTTCTTGCTAATGGTTTTGTAGCCCATTCCAGCCTTGTGCAGGTCTACAATTTTGTCTCTGGCATCCTTGGACAGCTCTTTGGACTTTCCCATGTTGGACAGTTTGGAGACTGCTTGATTGATTGATTCTGTGGACAGGTGTCTTTTATACAGGTGACTAGTTAAGACAGGTGTCCTTAATGAGGTTGACTAATTGAGTAGAAGTGTCTAACCACTCTGTGGGAGCCAGAACTCTTAATGGTTGGTAGGGGTTCAAAAACTTATTTCACTCAATGAAATGCAAATCAGTTGCTATCTTTTATTTATAGTTATTTTTTCGATTTTCCTTTTGATGTGCTATCTGCCACTGTTAAAATAAACCTACCATTGAAATGCTACTGTTCTGAGACTTTTCATTTCTTTGTCATTGGACAAACTTACAAAATCAGTGAGGGGTCAAATAATTATTTCCTCCACTGTACAGGTATCAGATCTGTTATCTGGAATGATTGGGGCCTTGGGCTTTCCGGATAAGGGGGTCTAACAGTAATTAAACCCAATAGGGCTGTTCTGCCCCCAATAAGGGGTAATTATATCTTAGTTGGGATCAAGTACAGGTACTGTTTTATTATTACAGAGAAAAGGGAATCATTTAACCATTAAATAAACCCAATAGGGCTGTTCTGCCCCCAATAAGGGGTAATTATATCTTAGTTGGGATCAAGTACAGGTACTGTTTTATTATTACAGAGAAAAGGGAATCATTTAACCATTAAATAAACCCAATAGGGCTGTTCTGCCCCCAATAAGGGGTAATTATATCTTAGTTGGGATCTAGTACAGGTACTGTTTTATTATTACAGAGAAAAGGGAATCATTTAACCATTAAATAAACCCAATAGGGCTGTTCTGCCCTCAATAAGGGGTAATTATATCTTAGTTGGGATCTAGTACAGGTACTGTTTTATTATTACAGAGAAAAGGGAATCATTTAACCATTAAATAAACCCAATAGGGCTGTTCTGCCCCCAATAAGGGGTAATTATATCTTAGTTGGGATCTTATTATAATAGAGAAAAAGTAAATAATTTTTTAAAATGTGAATTATTTAATTAAAAATGTGGAAATTTGCCTTGAATCCATGCATGGCGAATTATTTCACCCATCACTATAAACTACCTTTTGTGGTCCATTACTTTTGTAAAATCTCCTCAGCTTATATCAAGGTTACAAGGTAACATGGTCCTAATAATGAATTAGGGAACATTCAACAGAAATCAGTTTCTACTGAAAAATGCACCCATGTCCATAAAAAGTGACTGGTTATATACAAGGTCATGCCTTTTTGTTGAGATCAGAATTAAATCAGAAATAAATGTAAACAAAAAATTGGCAATTTTAGTTCAGTATTTATTTTCGTAAGTATCATATTTATTTGAGGCACATATGTGGCATGCAGGAGTGATTGATTGGTCTATTTAAAAAAGCACTCTTCTCTACTGGAAGCTTCCGTATGGGGATGTAACTTCGTAGCTGGCAAAGCATATGGAGTGTAACAGTAAAAATAGAGTCAATATTCTCTGAAATCTTTAGTAAAGTTTACATTATTTTATGCACAATATTAGTACAATGATGCCATTACGTCCTATTTACATTTACCCACAATAATCATAAACAACAATTACAACGTCTCTACGTAAAAATATTTGTCATTATTGTTAGTGAAACCTTTACTTTTTTAAAATATATATTGTAAAAGTTTATTCCAGAATTAATACAGGTCCCAGAAAGTTGGAGTTCATCAGTTTCGTAATAGAAGTATGGGATCCGTTATCTGGAAACCCGTTATCCAGAAAGTTCAGAATTACAGACTCCATTATAAGCAAATAATTCTAATTTTTGAAAATGAATTCCCTTTTCTCTGTAATAATAAAACAGTACCTGTACTTGATCCCAACTAAGATATAATTACCCCTTATTGGGGGCAGAACAGCCCTATTGGGTTTATTTAATGGTTAAATGATTCCCTTTTCTCTGTAATAATAAAACAGTACCTGTACTTGATCCCAACTAAGATATAATTACCCCTTATTGGGGCAGAACAGTCCTATTGCGTTTATTTAATGGTTAAATGATTCCCTTTTCTCTGTAATAATAAAACAGTACCTGTACTTGATCCCAACTAAGATATAATTACCCCTTATTGGGGGCAGAACAGCCCTATTGGGTTTATTTAATGGTTAAATGATTCCCTTTTCTCTGTAATAATAAAACAGTACCTGTACTTGATCCCAACTAAGATATAATTACCCCTTATTGGGGGCAGAACAGCCCTATTGGGTTTATTTCATGGTTAAATGATTCCCTTTTCTCTGTAATAATAAAACAGTACCTGTACTTGATCCCAACTAAGATATAATTACCCCTTATTGGGGCAGAATAGTCCTATTGGGTTTATTTAATGGTTAAATGATTCCCTTTTCTCTGTAATAATAAAACAGTACCTGTACTTGATCCCAACTAAGATATAATTACCCCTTATTGGGGGCAGAACAGCCCTATTGGGTTTATTTAATGGTTAAATGATTCCCTTTTCTCTGTAATAATAAAACAGTACCTGTACTTGATCCCAACTAAGATATTATTACCCCTTATTGGGGGCAGAACAGCCTATTGGGTTTATTTAATGGTTAAATGATTCCCTTTTCTCTGTAATAATAAAACAGTACCTGTACTTGATCCCAACTAAGATATAATTACCCCTTATTGGGGCAGAATAGTCCTATTGGGTTTATTTAATGGTTAAATGATTCCCTTTTCTCTGTAATAATAAAACAGTACCTGTACTTGATCCCAACTAAGATATAATTACCCCTTATTGGGGGCAGAACAGCCCTATTGGGTTTATTTAATGGTTAAATGATTCCCTTTTCTCTGTAATAATAAAACAGTACCTGTACTTGATCCCAACTAAGATATTATTACCCCTTATTGGGGGCAGAACAGCCTATTGGGTTTATTTAATGGTTAAATGATTCCCTTTTCTCTGTAATAATAAAACAGTACCTGTACTTGATCCCAACTAAGATATAATTACCCCTTATTGGGGCAGAACAGCCCTATTGGGTTTATTTCATGGATAAATGATTCCCTTTTCTCTGTAATAATAAAACAGTACCTGTACTTGATCCCAAATAAGACAAAATCAATCCTTATTGGAGGCTAAACTATTTAATTGGGTTTATTCGTTATGTCAATGATTTTTTAGCAGAATTAAGGTATGGAGATCCAAATTACAGAAAGATTCCTTATCCAAAAAACCCCAGGTCCCAAGCATTCTGGATAATAGTTCCCATACCTGTATCTTGAATATCTTTTTGATTACATTCTTAATACCCTTTAGTTTATGAAGCATCAAATATATTCTAGTGACTAGCCCCCAAACCATTTAGAATAACCAGTTTGCACTTAATGTGATGAAATTATAACCTACCTTCTGTTATTGCTGCTGTTTAATTTGAGCTATCGGATAAACTATATATGTATATCATTGCATATTATTAAACATTCACAGTTGGAATCTAAAGGTAAAGTAATACTGGAAAATATTATTTTTTCTCTGTGAATCGGATCCTTTTGTGATTTAATATTGGATTCCAGGTAAAATAAATTGCAGTTTGTAGCTTTCAGCAATACAAATATTCGAAACCAAAGAACAACTTAGAACCGTTACACGAGAGGTCAGGAACCTTCACACTAGCGAAAGAATTGTCTCCCTGAAGTCACAATAAAGAACTGTCAATTTGTATATAGCTAGAGGTCTCCATTTTAGCAACTGGCTGATTGTATCTTCCTTGCCTATATTCTCAATTTACAAATTCTCCACGGCATAGGTAAACTGTAGCGCTGTGCTCCCAATTCCCTTCAACATCTTTTATATATCCTTATATTATAGTTTTTAATAGAAAGCCATTATGAAAATTGTTGCTTATCGTTTCACTGTTATTGCCAACCAGAATGTTACTACAGTGCATTGAATTCGAACTACATAGGTTGTGTTTTTGATATCATTTTGTGGAGCTATCTAAATGCCCAAGAGTATTGTTTGCGCAGGTTCCGGAAATGAACGATAGTGTTGTATGTGCTGCGGCTTTTGTCATGGTTTAGTTATTAATTAAAGAATAGTGATGAGCGAATCTGTCCTGCAGAAAAATTCGCCGGGCATCCAAAAATTGTCACCCACGACAAAAGAATTGCCGCCGGCGACAAAAGAATAGCCGTGTGACAAAAAAATAGCCCCGGACGACAAAAGAATAGCCTTGTGACATTTTTGCCGTTTTGCGAATCTTTTAAAAATTGTGTGAATTTTTTGCCGAAGTGAAACGGCGAAAATGTTACACGTGAAAAATTGTCACCCGCGACTATTTTTTTTATCGCCCACAACTATTTTTTTGTCGTCCGCGGCTATTCTTTTGTCGTCCGCGGCTATTCTTTTGTCGCCTGCAGCTATTCTTTTGTCGTCCGGGGCTATTTTTTTGTCGCACGGCTATTCTTTTGTCGCCCACGGCAATTCTTTTGTCGCGGGCGACAATTTTTGGACGCTCTGCAAATTTTTCTGCAACTGCGAATCCATGCCTGGCGAAACATTTCACCCATCACTATTAAAAAATGTTTAAGGCAATAAAGAACAGAGATAGAACTCCAATGGAGTGAAATGCCCCCTTGTATGAGAATGTTTAAATATAACTTCATTAGTTTGAAAGATGTGAGGTTGTGGAAAGCTTTATAAAAAGCAAGAGAGAGAGATTAATTGTACCTACTGTAAAGGTAAACAACATATATCCTAAAGGTAACCTCTAGCCAAGGAGTAAATACTACTTGACCTTTGCACAACACAACATTAAATTACCAGAAAGAACCTTTAGGGTACAATTGGTTTGTTTTTCTTTTTGCAGTTTGTTTATATAGCAGTAGACCACAGCTGAACATAAAAGCACCTCTTTGTTGTAATATCAATGAAATGTATTTGTATTTGTTTGTGTATTTCTAAAAAATTAGGTTTCCTTGATCAGATTTTTTTTCTCTACCATCTTCTGTTAACCCTATCATGCTTGTATAGTATACTGTGGGGTCCCCAAAGAGTTGGGGAGCAACACAAGCATGAAAAATATACCAAATAAGGGTAGGGATTGGCTATTTGGCTGACTGACATGTTGCTCACCAACCCCTTGGATGTTGCTCTCAGTGCCCCCAAACCAGGGAGTTATTTTCGAATTCCTGACTTGGGGGCAAGTTTTGGTTGAATAAAAAAAGATTTCCTACCAAATAAAGCCCCCTGTAAGCTGATAGGGTGCATTGAAGCTGCCTAATAGCAAATCTCAGCCCTTATTTGTCTCCTCCTTAAACTTTTATGATGCTTGTGTTGCTCCCCAAGTCTTTTTACTTATGCTCACGAATAAGAAGGGTTCGGGATCCCTACCCTATGTGGACTGGCAGTCTAAAAGATGGTCTGTTTGGCAGTACATCTGGTTTTTATGCAAACAACACTTAACTCCAAGCTAGAAATTTAAAATAAACACCTTCTTTGAGACCACTGGGAGCAACATCCAATTGGTTTGTAAGCAACATGTTGCTCTCCAGCTACTGGTTGGGGACCACTGGTATGCTGTATACAAAGGATCCCAAACCTTTTTTACCCAGGAGCCTCACTCTAATATAAAATTAGTTGGGGAGCAACACATGCATGAAAAATGTTCATGTGGGTGCCAAATAAGGGCTGTGATTGGCTATTTGGTAGCTCCTATGTAGACTGGCAGCCTTTGTCAGTACAACTGTTTTTTATGAAACCAAAACTTGCCCTCAAGTCAGGAATTCAAAAATAAGCCCCTCTTTGAGGCCACTGAGATCAACATCCAAGGGGTTGGGGAGCAACATGTTGCCCCTGAGCCACTGGTTGGGGATCACTGCTGTATACTTGTGCGCTCAGTAGTTACCTTTAGTGATGAGCGAATCTGTTCCGTTTCGCTTCGCCGAAAAATTCGCGAATCTTTGAAAAGATCCGCGAAACGGCGAAAAATTCGCGAAGCGGCGAAAATGTCGTGCGACAAAAAAAATTGTCGCCCGCGGCTATTATTTTGTCGCGCGCGACTCTTGTTTTGTCGCACGGCTCTTGTTTCGGCGCGCGGCTCTTGTTTCGTCACCCGCGGCTCTTGTTTCGTCGCGCGGCTCTTGTTTCGTCGCCCGCGGCTCTTGTTTCATCGCCCGCGGCTCTTGTTTCGTCGCGCGGCTCTTGTTTCGTCGCCCACGGCTCTTGTTTCGTCGCGCGGCTCTTGTTTCGTCGCGCGGCTCTTGTTTCGTCGCCCGCAGCTATTATTTTGTCGCACGGCTCTTGTTTCGTCGCCCGCGGCTCTTGTTTCGTCGCCCGCGGCTCTTGTTTCGTCGCGCGGCTCTTGTTTCGTCGCCCGCGACTATTCTTTTTTGACGCGGCGACAATTTTTGGACGTGCGGCGAATTTTTCCGCGGCGAAATTTTTCATCCGTTTCGCGAAACAATCCGCCAATGGCGAAACGCGGAAATTCGCCGCGAATCCATGCCTGGCGAAACTTTTCGCCCATCACTAGTTACCTTCCCTGTTTCATATATGTAAAAGGCCAATGATCCAAAGAGGGGTTGACTACAACAGGGGCATCATAGAAATTGAAGTTTGCCATTTTGGCAAGTTTAACCCTCACTGAGAATGGACGTTGGATAGAAGTTAGAAATGTTGAATGGATAGAAGTTTAATACTGATAGAGTTTGGCTATGATATAAAAGGCATGCTCCCAGAAGCTTTGTGGTTAGGATACAGCCCTTTCATTGTTTTTCTGGAAAAACCCCAAATGGGCACCCTCAATCTTTAATATATATGCAGTCTGTGAAATGGTTAATTCCCACAACATATTGCCATACATCACACTGTCACCTTATGATTAAAATAAAAAATTGACTTTTTGGAAAGGACATTATTTGACATTCCCAAAATAGATCTAAGCCCTTGGGATCAAGGCTGCTTTGTGCAAAAACATATAATTTAATGTCCTTGAATACCTGCTGACTGCCACACAGCACCCTTAAATACCTAAATAATTTATGCAACAACAACAATAATTATTATATATATATATATATTCCACAAATGTTTCAATATGCTCAGGTACCCGTGGACCTATTTATAAAGCGTAAAAAGCGGTTTCAAATTCTTGAGGTAAAAAATGGCATTTAATCAATAGTATTTACAGTATACGAAGGTGTTTTTTTACATCTAACAATTAAAAATAAAATGTTCATATTTAAAAAATACCCATGATTGCATTTTGTTATGATTTTCATATTTATGAAAAATCTCCATGTTTTTAATTAGGGAGAAAAAAATGAGATTTTCCTCAATTGTGGTAGAATCAAGATCTTGAATTTTAAATAAATTGCCCCAAAGTGTTTTAAATTTTTTATGTGCAGGTACCCCCGCCGGCCCCACTAACCCCCCACAGGGGCCCCTACCCGGCGTCCTCCCCACACCACATAAATTTAATGCGTCAGGGGAGGAGCGGTCGGGCAAACGGAGCACAGCAAGGGTTGGGTCTTGCCCGCTGGGCCCACCAGGATTTGTCCGACCCTGGACATAGGGGGAGATTTACTAATCCACGAACGGTCTGAAGGCGTTCGAATGCATTTTTTTCATAATGATCAGTATGTTTGCGACTTTTTCATCGCCGTTGCGACTTTTTCGTATGTTCCGCGACTTTTTCGTCGCCGTCGCAACTTTTTCATATATTTTCCGTGACTTTTTAGTCGCCGTCGCGAAAAAAATCGGATTGGTTTTTCCACCATTTACAATCGCTTAATATGAAAAAAATTCGACAGCGACGAAATAGTCACGCAAAATATGATAAAGTCGCGGCGGCAACGAAAAAGTCACGGCAAATACGAAAAAGTTGCGCTGTCGATGAAAAGACGGCGAAATTTTTGTTTCCAATCCGAATTTTTCCCTTTCGGGATTCGTGGATTAGTAAATCTCACCCATAGTTTAGAGTTCATGAATCTTACCACAGTATGACTGCTTCTCATCCGATCTGTCTTTGCAGTGAACAATGCCGTCACAGGTTTGGTGGTACTCAATACATTCCCCATTGGCACATTCGAACTCAGAGAACATGTTGCAGGAGGAATTTTTACCTAAAATTAAAAAAACAAATAATACAAATGAATATAAGCAAATCCGAATACACCTAAATCAAAGAGAGAGAGGCCAAAATCATATAAAAATAAATAGTGATGAGCAAATTTTTTTTGCCAGGCATGTATCCTCAGCGAATTTCCACATTTTGCCATTGGTGCATTGTTTTGCATGACTTTCACGATAATTCACGACAAAAATTGGCATCAAAAATAGTCACGGACACGTCAAAAAAGGTGCGTTTCGTTGATTTTTCTGTTGTTTGCAAATTTTTTGGTAAAGCAAAACTGGACAGATTTACACAGGAGCTGATTTGCATTAATGTAAAAAAAAAAAACATATCGTAATTAGTGATCGGCAAAATAATTCGCCAGGCATGGATGCACATCGACTTTCCACGTTTCACCACTGGCGGATTTTTTCACAAAACAGGCATCAAAATTTGCCGTGGGAAAATTGTTCTGGGACAGGCATTTATTCTCAGTGAATTTCCACATTTCGCCATTGGTGAATTGTTTTGAATAACTTTCACGAAAATTCACCGCAAAAATTGTCACCCGCATCAAAAAATTGTCACCCACATCAAAAAATTGTCACCCGCATCAACAAATTGTCACCCACATCAAAAAATTGTCGTCCGCGGCAAAAAAAAATGACTCCACATCAAACAAAAAAGTTGCACGTGTAATTTTTTTGCCATTTGGCGAAGTGAAACGGGACAGATTTGCTCATCGCTAATTGTAATCTCTATCATTTACCCCAGTGCAGTAACCCATAGCAACCAGTCAATTACTTAATTTTCTCTACCTGCAAGATACCAGTTAGAACATATAGCTAGTGATAGGCGAAATTTTTTCATCAGGCATAGATTTTCAGCAAACCTCCGCGTTTCGCCTGATTTTTTTGCGAGCATCAATTTTTTTTTAACATGCGCCAGTTTCACCATTTCGTAAATTTTTCACTGTTATGTGACTCTTTTAAAGGATTCGCAAATTAGGGCGAAGCGAAATGGGACAGATTTGCTTATCACTACATATAGTTCATTATCGCTCGGAGTTACTGCCAATAATAGGCCAATAATTGCACGCACCATAAGATTACAAGATGTTCAGGGTTTAAAATTGAATACATTTTTTATTCTTAAACAAGTAATGACTAGTGATGAGCGAATCTGTTCCGTTTCGCTTCGCCTAAAAAATTGCGTTGTGGAAACATTTGTTGCTCGTCAAAATTGGGCACGGGCACGTCAGATTGGGCAAGTCAAAAAAGGGTGCAGTCGTGTCAAAAAAGGGCGTGGTCACGTAAAAAAAAGTACAGTCGACAAACAAAAAAGTTGCTGCAACTAAAAATAGGCGGACGACAAGAAAAATCATGCAACTAATGCTTTTCTTGAATTTTTCGTTGTTTCACAAATTTTCTTGCAGTTTTGAGAATTTTATGGTGAAGCGAAACGGGACAGATTCGCTCGTCACAACTGGCATAGTAATGATTAGGGATGCACCGAACCCAGGATTCAGCCTTTTTTGGAAGGATTCGGACTCAGACGAGTCCACACTACTCGTTGAACCGAATCCGAAATCTAAAAATCACGTGACTTTTTGTCACGTAAACAAGTAGAATTTTTTTCACTGTGCGTTTTACCGCTTCCAGCATATGCTAATTAGGATTCGGCCAAATATTTTACGAAGGATTCAGGGTTCAACTGAATCTGAAAAAATAGATTTGGTGCATCACTAGTACTGATGCAAACTACATAATAAACGGTACTCTAAGGGGGAGAATTACTAAGGCACGAATCCTTCGAATGCGTCCAAATGCGTTTTTTTCGTAATTATTGGTATTTTTTGCAACGATTTCGCCGCCGTCGCGATTTTGTCGTATTTTCCACGACTTTTTCGTCACCGTCGCGACTTTATCGTATATATTCCGTGACTTTTTTGCCCCGGCGTGAAAAAATTTGATTTGTTTTTTCCTCCGTTTACAATCGCTCAATACGAAACATCGCGACGGTGATGAAATAGTTGCGCAAAATACGATAAAGTCGCAACGGCGACGAAAAAGTCGCGAAAAATATGAAAAAGTCGCGATGGCGACGAAAAGACGGCAAAATTTTAGTTTCCAATTCGAATTTTAGCCATTCGGGATTCAAACTCGTGCTTTGGTAAATCTGCCCCTAAGCCCTAGATAAAACTGGAGGGCTAATTTAATATAATAATGTAACAATTTGTTACAAGAAAAAATACAATGATAAATTCAATTTTCATAAAATCACAACTTTGAGTTGAGCTAAAATGAATTAATTAAATAATAAATGTAATTAATCCTTGGAGACCTTGATAATAAGTAACCTATGTCAGGTACTAACCATAATGTGTATATTAATCATGCACAGATGTAAGGCAATATATATAGTTATTTGCTATCATCCCAGCTGGGTTACCTTCATAGGTTTGATCATTATGTTATAAAGACCATTACATTTAATAAGGAACTATCAATACAGCACTTTAACTTTGTTATTATTTGTCCTCATTGTCATTCAGTGAAGAATATATTACTTACTCACACATCTGTTGTCATTTACTAACACTCGATCTCCTCGGCATGAGCAATTGATACGGCCATCGGGAGTAATAAGGCAAAGGTCATGGCATCCTCCGTTCATGTAAGAACATGGTGACAATTTACCTAGAAAATGGGATGCATAAAAAAAATGAGCAGTCTTACATGCGGATTTATCAGCTATTTAAAAAAATAAAAATTGGAGAATATATAGGGCTGTAAAGAATGAAATAAACGTTTTTTATTTGGACGAGGGACTGGTTTTTCTTTTATTGATCACACTTGTATTTTCTGTTGGACCAGTTCTTCTATAAATATTGATTGTGTACTGTACATTAATTGTATCTGCAATGTGAAAAAAATATGTTCTTTTTAACCTATTGCATCTGGTCTCCCAGTACACACAGCTGTTGCTGACACCAGGCTCAAATATGTGGGCGAATTTTCTCACCAGGCATGGATAAGCATTTTGCCACTGGGGAATTGTTTTCGGAACTTCTGCAAGATTTTGCTGCAAAAATGTTGCCGGTGCATCAAAAAAGATGTGGTTGCATCAAGAAAGGGTAAGGCCATGCCAAAAAGGGCAAAGTCACTTCCAGGGTCGGACTGGGCCGCTGGGACACCGGGTAAATACAAGGTGGGCCCCAGCGGCCCAGATCCGACCCTGTTGGCGCTCCCCTTGCCGCTGATGTCCTCCCCTGATGCGTTTACAAATGCACATTCAGGGGAGGATGTCTGGCGGGGGCCTCTGCAGAGAACGCGTGCCATGGGGGGTGTGGGGCCCCAGTGGGCCCTACACCCCCCTGTCCGACCCTGGTCACTTCAAAAAATGCGTGGGCATGTAGAAAAAAAAAAGTCAAGTGGTACTCACATTTCGTGATTTTTCTACAAGAATTGTTTCTGACTGAATGGCATGCAAATAGGTGCAAGTTGGGACCCCCAGCAAATGGCTGGCCAATGGGTGTCAAAATGCCTGTTACTATGAGCCATTGTACCAGGCCTAGAAGAAAAGAATTTGGGACATCCGTAGCCCTATACTGCTTCTCCAGACAGCTAGTAAGACTACCATGGGTTCCCTGAACTCTATGCTTTGGGGTAGATCCTATATCAAAGGGTAATGAACATAGTGCACTAATGGTCAAATTTTGGCAGCAGTAGAATTAAATATTCTGCCATCTGAGTTTAGTAATGTCACTAATATCTTCAGCAGGCAACCTTGTCTTGTGTTTTGTAGCTTCATACAGAACCTTAACTGTAGCTTTAATGTTTTACCAATGAATAATCTTATTTTTATACTCTTAATTCTGAGTTTATATTCACAGGCACACTTCTCTTCATGATTCACCTAGTCGGTTGGAGGAATTAAGAGAAGCATATCATGCATATTATACTGTGGTGCATTACATTCACACTGTGAGCCATCTTAATGCAGCCAGATTGGAGATAGCCTCAATCATAATCACAAATAAATTGTATCTAACATTACAAAAAAAATTGTCTTATGACTTTTCTTAAGTCTGTCAGTGTATATAAAAAAATATACAATGGAAGGAGAATGAACACAGTATTTTGCTTAACAACTGCTTAGCTTTCTACAATACAGACAATAACAGATATAGATAATGGAAGATACAAAGTTGTGTGAATATGGGAACATGTATTATAACTAATAAAGAAACTATTTTACATTTCCTAGTGATCTGTGACTACTCATAGTTCCAAGGACTGCAGCCCTAGATTTCTAGGTTTGAGCAATTATCTTGTAGAAATAGGGCAAGATCAGACTTCCTCTGTCTAAAGAGCAAAAGTCATTAACAAGTAATCCAACAAAGTAATCTTTGCTCAGAAATTCCTACTATATTAGACAAATTTCCTTGAGGAAATACAGTGTGCACAACAATAGGACACCACATAGGTCTCTGCTCCCTTCACAGGTGGTAGTAATGTTCCAGATACTAAGGGGTCTATTCATCAAAGTACGATCCCTCCGAATGCAACTAATTCGTATTTCTTAGTACCTTGCGTATTTTCGTTTTTTTTCGTTATTTTACGCGTCTTTTTCGTACCGTGCGTCAAAAATCACGCAACAAAATCGTATTGTTGCAACAAGTACGAAAGTTTTGGATTCATTCCAGCTTCATTATCGTGACTGTCCTTGGGCCGGGTTGGAGCTGCAGAGTGCCATTGAGCCCTATGGGAGACTTTCCTTGGGCCGGGTTGGAGCTGCAGAGTGCCATTGAGCCCTATGGGAGACTTTCCTTGGGCCGGGTTGGAGCTGCAGAGTGCCATTGAGCCCTATGGGAGGCTTTCCTTGGGCCGGGTTGGAGCTGCAGAGTGCCACTGAGCCCTATGGGAGACTTTCCTTGGGCCGGGTTGGAGCTGCAGAGTGCCATTGAGCCCTATGGGAGGCTTTCCTTGGGCCGGGTTGGAGCTGCAGAGTGCCACTGAGCCCTATGGGAGACTTTCCTTGGGCCAGGTTGGAGCTGCAGAGTGCTATTGAGCCCTATGGGAGGCTTTCCTTGGGCCGGGTTGGAGCTGCAGAGTGCCATTGAGCCCTATGGGAGACTTTCCTTGGTCCGGGTTTGAGCTGCAGAGTGCCATTGAGCCCTATGGGAGACTTTCCTTGGGCCAGGTTGGAGCTGCAGAGTGCCATTGAGCCCTATGGGAGACTTTCCTTGGGCCGGGTTGGAGCTGCAGAGTGCCATTGAGCCCTATGGGAGACTTTCCTTGGGCCGGGTTGGAGCTGCAGAGTGCCATTGAGCCCTATGGGAGGCTTTCCTTGGGCCGGGTTGGAGCTGCAGAGTGCCACTGAGCCCTATGGGAGACTTTCCTTGGGCCAGGTTGGAGCTGCAGAGTGCCATTGAGCCCTATGGGAGACTTTCCTTGGGCCGGGTTGGAGCTGCAGAGTGCCATTGAGCCCTATGGGAGACTTTCCTTGGGCCGGGTTGGAGCTGCAGAGTGCCATTGAGCCCTATGGGAGACTTTCCTTGGGCCGGGTTGGAGCTGCAGAGTGCCATTGAGCCCTATGGGAGACTTTCCTTGGGCCAGGTTGGAGCTGCAGAGTGCCATTGAGTCCTATGGGAGGCTTCCAAAATCATGCACAGAAGGATCAAAGTCGGAAAGGTTTTCCTGTCGTTTACGATCATTCAATACGAAAATTTTGGATTGCCAATACGATATTATCGTTACTAATACGTTTTTTTCATAAGCATTTTTGTGATATTTGCGATCTTCCAAAATTATTGTATCCAATCCGAATTTTTCCCATTCGGGATTCGAACTGGTGATTTGATGAATAGACCCCTAAGGTAAGTCAGTTGGGTTAAATCAACCATTAGGAAGTCTTAAAAGCTCAACTTTTATTCATTTTCTAAAAGTAAGACGCCTGACGCGTTTCGTGCGCACTTAATCCTAGGCACAACCCAAGTCAGTTGGGTTGTGCAGGCACTTTCCATTCAGTTACATGTAGTTACTTTCTATTTGAAATAGCAGGTTTTACCCCCTGAACCCCCATTTATAATGAAAAATAGCTTTTATTTTAACTACTTACATGTGTTGGTGTCGTTGGATACTGCAATGATTCCCATTGGCTGATGTGGTATGTCGGACCGAAGAACTTTAGTTTCTCCTCCTGTGTATTTGTTAGAACGAAGGATAGCCCGTCTCACCCAATCAGACCAAAAGATATAGTCATTGTGAATGGCCAGACTGAAAAAAGTACCTGGTCCAGATCTGACAATTACCTATACGCAAAGACATAAAACATGTGCTTTAACATCCAAACAACTGTAGGCAAATAAAAATAATTAGAAATAAATGGAATTGACAGTCTAGTTACACAAAATGGGATTAAAATAAAACAATTCTTGCAAATCAATCCAACTCACTGGAGTTTTGCATGAGTAATCGTTTAGGATTTGCTAACAAATGAGTATAGATCCCTGTGCATTAAGAAGCCTTTGAAGTAAAGGAATAGTAATCTGCCTTATTTGTGAATTTAGGGTAGTTTGATTGATTTTATAAGTAAGTTTTAAAATGATTTACTACACCAAAATGTATTTAATGAGACATGATAATTAGTGACGGGAGAAATAATTCAGCAACCATGGATTCGCGGCAAATTTCCAAGTTTTGCCATTGGTGCATTATTGCCTTGTAAAAAAAATTGTTGCGCGACAAAAAAAAACTTATTTGTAGTGAAGAACAATTCTATCCCATTTTGTTTCACAGAAAAAGTCACAAAACGACAGAAAAATTCACAAAACGACTAAAAATCTGGCAAAAAATTGTTGCTCGACAAACAAAAAACTTATTTGTATTGAAGAGTGATTCTATCCCATTTTGTTTCGCAGAAAAAGTCGCAAAACGACAGAAAAATTCACAAAACGACTAAAAATCTGGCAAAAAATTGTTGCTCGACAAACAAAAAACTTATTTGTAGTGAAGAACAATTCTATCCCATTTTGTTTCACAGAAAAAGTCGCAAAACGACAGAAAAATTCACAAAACGACTAAAAATCTGGCAAAAATTGTTGCCCGACAAACAAAAAACTTATTTGTAGTGAAGAGCGATTCTATCCCATTTTGTTTCACAGAAAAAGTCACAAAACGACAGAAAAATTCACAAAACGACTAAAAATCTGGCAAAAAATTGTTGCTCGACAGACAAAAAACTTATTTGTATTGAAGAGCGATTGTATCCCATTTTGTTTCACAGAAAAATTCGAGAAACGGCAGGAAAAAATCACAAAACGGCTAAAAATCTGCCAACAATGCGAATCCGCAATTGTCGTGCACCCATTTTACGTGACCACACCCATTTTGACGTGACTGCATCCAATTTTATGTAGCCGCGCCCATTTTGACATGACCACTCCCATTTTAAGCAGCAGCGCCAATTTTGACAGAACCACAACTTTTTTTTTGACGTGTAATGATTTTTTCCGCGGCACATTTTTGAGAAACAATTCACCAGTGGTGAAATGTGGAAATTTGCTGCGAATCCATGCCTGGCGAAAAAATATGCATCACTACTTATTTGTAATTTTGGAAATTTAAGTTGGCTTATTCAAAGCAACAATAAAATCAAAAGTTCACCTATTGGTTCTTTCACTGGAAATGGTGGTATGCAGATAAATGCAAATCATATTTAGTTATGGAGCACAGTTTACTAGTAATATGAACAAATTTGTTAATAGGCCTGGGTAATAATGGGCATACTTTGGAATAGCAATATACAGGTATAGGACCTGTTATCCAGAATGCTCGGGACCTAAGGGATCTTTCTGTAATTTGGATCTCCATACCTTAAGTCTGCTAAAAATCATTTAAAGATTGAATTAACCCAATAGGACTGTTCTGCCCCCAATAAGGGGTAATTATATCTTAGTTGGGATCAAGTACAGGTACTGTTTTATTATTACAGAGAAAAGGGAATCATTTAACCATTAAATAAACCCAATAGGGCTGTTCTGCCCCCAATAAGGGGTAATTATATCTTAGTTGGGATCAAGTACAGGTACTGTTTTATTATTACAGAGAAAAGGGAATCATTTAACCATTAAATAAACCCAATAGGACTGTTCTGCCCCCAATAAGGGGTAATTATATCTTAGTTGGGATCAAGTACAGGTACTGTTTTATTATTACAGAGAAAAGGGAATCATTTAACCATTAAATAAACCCAATAGGGCTGTTCTGCCCCCAATAAGGGGTAATTATATCTTAGTTGGGATCAAGTACAGGTACTGTTTTATTATTACAGAGAAAAGGGAATCATTTAACCATTAAATAAACCCAATAGGACTGTTCTGCCCCCAATAAGGGGTAATTATATCTTAGTTGGGATCAAGTACAGGTACTGTTTTATTATTACAGAGAAAAGGGAATCATTTAACCATTAAATAAACCCAATAGGGCTGTTCTGCCCCCAATAAGGGGTAATTATATCTTAGTTGGGATCAAGTACAGGTACTGTTTTATTATTACAGAGAAAAGGGAATCATTTAACCATTAAATAAACCCAATAGGGCTGTTCTGCCCCCAATAAGGGGTAATTATATCTTAGTTGGGATCAAGTACAGGTACTGTTTTATTATTACAGAGACAAGGGAATCATTTAACCATTAAATAAACCCAATAGGGCTGTTCTGCCCCCAATAAGGGGTAATTATATCTTAGTTGGGATCAAGTACAGGTACTGTTTTATTATTACAGAGTAAAGGGAATCATTTTACCATTAAATAAACCCAATAGGGCTGTTCTGCCCCCAATAAGGGGTAATTATATCTTAGTTGGGATCAAGTACAGGTACTGTTTTATTATTACAGAGAAAAGGGAATCATTTAACCATTAAATAAACCCAATAGGGCTGGTCTGCCCCCAATAAGGGGTAATTATATCTTAGTTGGGATCATTTCCAGACAAGGGGCACCCCACTTAACAGGATCTCCCACCGTTCATTGAAAGTCTTCCATTGATGAACTTCCTACTAGTGATGAGCAAATTTTTTCGGCAGGCATGGAATCGCATGGAATCGCAGCCATTGGCAAATTATTTTGTGAAACTTCAGCGGAAAAATTAGTTGTGTGTCAAAAATAGTTGCGGTCATTTCAAAACTAGGTACAGTTGCATCAAAACTAGGTGCAGGCATGGCAATAAAAGACACGCGCGACAAAAAATTTGCACAACAAATTCGCTGTTTTGCGAATTTTGACGTAGTTTTGTGCATTTTTCAGCGAAACGGGACAGATTCGCTCATGACTTCTTCCTACATGCTGTCAGAAATCTCCTTGCAGTTCATTTGAGAAGACATATTTCAAACTGGTCCAACAATTCGTTAATTTGAAACTTTTTGAAAGTTTGTTGGCTTATTCCTGCTGAGTTGTCCCTACTGTCAAGACTACTTTAACCAGCATGTAGAACGCGGCTTCTATTCATACCAAAACACTTTAGATGGGGATATTGTGTTTCAGGAATCTATTTAATTCTGAGATTCTTTTCTTCATACTGTATTAAAGCATCAATGTCTGACAGTATTTTCTTTTTCTTTCTTTTTTTTTTTTTTTTTAGAAAAGAAGGCACAATCCCTACGAATGTATTTAAAAAAAATATAATATGACTGTGAAAGGAGACTTATCAAGTGCCGAAAGAAGAATCCAACTTTTTCGTATTGTCTCTCTCACTCTGTCTTCTTTGATGTGTCCTACATTGAATTCCTCTTTAACTATACAACCACCCCCCTTTCTCTTTCAAAATGTATGCACTATTCCATTCCATTACACAATGCACAATGCATGTCCTATCTAGCTTGATACGAAAAGTGTATTCTACTTGCATTCTTTATTTATTTGAAAAGAGCTAGTTTGATCAAGAATAATAGAAGCATTTACTTACAGAACAGAAAGATGATATGAAAGCATCAGTCATAAAGACACAAAACGCTTTAAAAGGAATTCAGTCATTAATTTATAATAATGAGTAGTGATGAGCGAATCTGTCCTGTTTCGCTGAATCTTTCAAAATATTCACAAAACGGCGAAAATGTTGTGCATCAAAAAAATTGTTGCCCGTGGCTATTCTTTTGTCGCCCGCGGCTTTTCTTTTGTTGCCCGCGGCTTTCCTTTTGTCGCCCGTGGCTATTCTTTTGTCGCCCGTGGCTATTCTTTTGTCACGCACGGCTATTCTTTTGTCGGCCACGGCTATTCTTTTGTAGCGCGCTATTCTTTTGTCGCCCACGGCTATTCTTTTGTCGCACAGCTATTCTTTTGTCGCCCACGCCTATTCTTTCGTCACCCGCGGTTATTCTTTTGACAATTTTTGGATGCGCAGTGAATTTTTCCGCTGCAAATTTTTTCATCCATTTCGTGAAACAATCCGCCAATGGCAAAACACGTAAATAGGCCGCGAATCCATGCCTGGCGAAACATTTTGCCCATCTCTAGTAATGAGCGAATGTGTCCCGTTTCATTATGCTGAAAAATTTGCAAAACGGCAAAATACTTGTGAAATGCAGCTACCGCACAGTTTTTTTTTACATGCATGACCTTTTTTTGATGTGGCCACACCTTTTGGTTTTACACGACCGTGACTTTTTGATACAACAGAGGACCATCTACTTCTAGTGAAGTCGGGGAACAGTGACCCCGTAAATGAGGATTAGCAAGAGCCGGATAACATCTTTAATAGCACTTTCTAGGAAAGTGAGATAGTCAGTCTAGTTAGAAAGAGCAGTTTCTGGCTCCAACCAGGAGAGATTAGCTGGAAGTACTCTTCCCCACTGTTGCCATAGTGTAGGGCCACGGTTAAGACACAGGTACCAGGTTAGTTCCTATCCCTGATCCACAGTCGGCTGTTTGGGATCCTTGACTGCTAAGGTACACATCCTGAGGATACAAGATACTTGTCCAGACTACTCTCCACAGTGGCGCCATGCTGTTTGGCTCTCTTTACCCTGCCCACACACTGAGGTGGGATAAAATGGTAGACACCATCCCTTTCTATTCCCTGTGCTTTTATCTGCTAGTATTGGATAACCCTGTAGATCATTTGTCTTGGGCAAATAAATAAGTTAAGTTCTGTTTTACATCAAAATAACTTTCTGGCATCCATGCTTTTCATTACTTTGCAAACAGCCTAAGTGAGTTGTAGTTGCACGACACCCCTTTGATATTTCCACATAGCAAAAGCCCATCTTGTGTTAGAGTCCTATGTAACCCATACTCAGAAGCCTATCTAGCTGGTCTGGTCTGTAGATACAGCCAAATAATTATCTGCCTTGTTTTTTCTAAGAGAAAAAGCCATTAACATCCTTCTAATTCTGGACAGGTATTTTTGTGCAACATTACAAATTTGCCTTTTATTTGAATACAATTATGAAGCTTCCTCAAGTTGTCATTTACCAGATGGCGGAACAAAGGGAATCTGGGACAATACCTCTTCATAACCAGAATTATGTACGAAACCAAAAAAATGAAGTCAACGTAACATACATAAATAAATGTAATGTGTAATGTACGTTACATTTCCCCCATCGATAGAAAAATTAATTACGGAGTATTTTATCCAAAATCCAATAATTTAATATGTAAACAACAATGTTATTTGTGTCCAGCTATTTACTGTGCAGGACACATGCACAATCCTTTGTACAATCCCTATAATAGGACCATCTGTCTTTGTAGTCCGCAAGTACATAGACTAATCTGCATTTTAATGGAGATTGTCCTGTAATAATGTTAAACACATTTAGGCAAAAGGGACTCATAAAAATAATTCTCCCAAAGCAGTGCAACAGAGGAGCCAGAAAATGTTGCATATATATTTGCCATGTCATTGGCGTATTTTTTTTTGTATAGAGATAATTGCTGTCATCAATAGCAAACTGATTTGAACCAGTTTCAGAACTCCCGTGTATATCCAATCCAAGTGAGATTACAGCTTCTAAACGAGCACAAATGGACAAAAATGATGCAATCCTGAGTCCAGTTAGACAGAAAGGAAAGAAAAATAACATTTGGATTCTGACTAAAGCAAAACTACATACAAGAACATTACACCATATTACAATTTATATTAAAAAAAATATATATTCACTCTGACCCTCTGACTCAAGGACTCCACCCGAATTTCCCCCTCTCAGCGTTCAAAGGGATAATACCAGATTTCAACCCTCATTCATGGATACAAGCAGGAATGACTACATGGTCTAATGTTTTGATGAACAACCAATTTCCCACATTTGGAGCTCTGCAAAGAAAGTGGCATATACCTATAAAGTCATTTTATATCTATCTTCAACTCTCCAGCTTTGTTAAAGCGAACCCATACTGTACCTCGAAACAACTGTCTGCTATTCAACAAAAAATTTCCTCAGCTACAATGTCTGCTGCACGGATTTCTCATTTCTATACTGCCATTAATGATCAAGCCTCCAAACCTCCTGACTCATACCTGGTGGCCTGGGGAAAAGACCTAAACATGACAATAGATTCAATAGACTGGAATATTGCATTCTCACTGATCACAGCAACAACCAAGTCAGCCAGACTACTGGAATCTAGTATTAAGCTAATGTACCGCTGGTATATGGTCCCAACAAGACTACACAAAATTTATCCACAAACATCGTCCAGCGGATGTTGGAGAGGTTGTGGCCAGGAAGGCACTTTTACTCATATTTGGTGGGACTGTCCTAAACTGCTCCCGTACTGGAATCAGGTATTCGATTTAATAAACACTGTTATTGGCACCCAAGTCCCGAAAACACCGCTCTCCGCTTTACTAAACCTGGATCTTGACTCTCTGAAATATGCCCAAAAAAAATTGGTGGTACACTTTCTAGAAATAGCTAGACTGTTAATTGCACAGAGATGGAAATCAGACACTATCCCAGGCATGAATGAGATGATAAATCTACTAGACTTAACTGAGAAATTTGAATTCTTTGATGCTAGAAACAAAAACGCTTTAAATTCATAGGATAAAAAGTGGTCTTTATGGAAAAGGTATAAGTCTGTTTAAAGATACCTAGAGAACTGTGGTATATTAATATCCCCTGGTGCCTTTTTCTCTCCTTCCTAACCTTTTTTTTTTTTTTTTTTTTATCTTTCTTTCCCCCTATCTTTCTTTCCCCTTCTCCCCTCTCTATCCTTTTCTTCCTCTCTCCTTCTTCCTTCTTACTCCCTACCTATTATTTAGGTAGAGTATAAGTTACGGTTTGCTGAACATGTATAGCCTGAAACTTACATTTGTACTGTTTAAACCATGTGTAATGGCTACTGATATGTTGTTTATTTCCCTTTCTTAGGAAAAAATAAAAATTGTCAAATTTAAAAAAAATATATATATATTAAAATAAAATTTTACTACAGATAGAGCATTGGCTATTCCAAATGATTTCTTGCCATGCCCCAAATAGATCTCAACCCTGGAAGAAAAGAAGCAAAATACTCATTCTCTATGGAGAGTTGCCTCTGTCAACTCTTAATAGACATGAGTTCTAGTGATGGGATTCTCTGAGTTTCGCCATTGGTGGATTTTTCTGTGAAACGGGCGTCAAAATGACCTCGAAAAAATTCACTGTGCATGAAAAAAATTTCCCCGCGTCAAGAAAAATTTGTGAAACAGTGAAAATATCACGTGCATCATATTTTGACGCATGTGACAATTTATCACCATGCGCGTAAAAAAAATGATGTACGCAACAATTTTTTTTGACACGCGACATCTTTGCCATTTCACAAATTTTCGCGAGTGTTTTGAAAGATTTGCTCATTTTTCGACAAAGCAAAATGGGACAGATTCGCTCATCACTAATGAGTTCCTGAAATCACTCTTCATAATGGAGATATTAATAGATTAATACAGATTCAATCCCCATTTTGATGAGTACACCTATGGGCTTATTTAACAGTTTAAAAAAATCTCAAAGACCTCAAATTAAAAAGATCGACTCCCATTGACTTCTACATAAACCCTCAAGCTTTATATAAGTTTTATATTCAAGTTTTTTTTTTGCACTCAATAAATATTGAATGGAAAAAACATGAATTATGGAAAAAAAATGAAATTTAATGTTGATAAATTAGCCCTTAATTGTAAAGCAAATGCTAAACTCCCCCAACTCCATGAAAAAGCAACTCCTAAGTGGGGACATTCTTCCCAATAGTTGTTTGGCTTTGGTCATTAGTGAGGCTTTACTTACCCAGCATAACTGTAAGTGGTCCAGTAATGATGGTTTTAGATGGTTAGGGAAAGACAGACTGTATTCCATACATCAGCGCTAGATTCATTTTAGGCCACTAGTGTGTTATTCAGTGATCCCCAACCAGTGGCGCGGGGGCAACATGTTGCTCACCAACCCTTTGGATGTTGCTCTCAGTGCCCCCAAACCAGGGAGTTATTTTTGAATTCCTGACTTGGGGGCAAGTTTTGGTTGAATAAAAACAAGATTTCCTACCAAATAAAGCCCCTGTAAGCTGATTGGGTGCATAGAGGCCCCTAATAGCCAATCACAGCCCTTATTTGGCTCCTCCATGAACTTTTATGATGCTTGTGTTGCTCCCCAAGTCTTTTTACATTTGACTGTGGCTCTTGAGTAAGAAAGGTTGGGGACCCCTGGTGTAATGCATTATAAAGTTTGTTCTTTGGCATCTTAGGGAGACTTTCTGAGCAAGTGTCTCGGGTGGCACGGTTGTTCTGGTGTCCTGAAGAGGGTGGTTGGTTTCATTTGTGTATTATAGAATGAAGATGATATTTTTCTGTTTAAACATTTTTTTATCAAGATTGCCATTTTAGAAAACATTTAAACCTCAGTGACAGATGTACTTTTGGATAGGAAACCCATGAATTGTTTCACTTTAATCAACAGATAGAGCAGATTTAGTTGTAGCATATGGCGCACAAGATGATTCTAAACCTTTGCTCGTTGAGACAAATCTTTGGAAATAACAAACTTGAATTGTTCCTTTATCCGTCTTGCTAATTACAAATGGGGCATATAAACTGAGATATTTGTGTTGAAAAAAAAAATCACACATGATTCCATTTATGGCTTGAATTATACTGTCTCCATCTGTATGTCCAGTGCATTGTGAATTATATCTTCACATACGGGATAAATGGGAAAAAAAAAAAATTTGTAGGCAATTATGAATAATACATGGGGGCCGATTCATTAAAGTACGAATTACGAGTACGATTTGTGACAATTCGCATTAAATATGAACATTTCTGATGTGCCTTAATTTTGTGAAAAGTCGCATTGTGTTTGTACGAAAATATTGTGGTACGCTCCTAAAGTTACAAAATTTTCATATCCGAACGATCGTAAATGGCCCGAAAAGTATTCTGACTTAGGACTCAATGCAGCAACAACCCGGCCCAAGGAAAGTCACAATACTGAAGCTTGAATGAATCCGAAACTTTCGTACTCGTTGCCACAAATACGATTTTGTTGCACAAATTGTTGCAAAGTACGAAAAAGTTGTGGAAATTAGCGAAAAAATTGCTGACAATACGCACAGTTCTAAAACTTAGAAAAAAATAAAAAAATTTTTGTATTTGGACTCAATCGTACATTGATAAATGGGCCCCAGAGTGTTGGTTTTACTTTGGGCTAAAAAGGAAACCCATCTGTAAAAATGGCCCATTTATTGGAGCTCCCTATAGATCTTATAAGTTCTCTGTCCGTGTTTCAAATAAAGGGTGGGCGTGTCCTAACGGTCCCTGCCAGAAGCACAGTAGCCAATCACGGCCTTGCAGTCACACAAGCACAGACATACTTCAGTTCCCTATCAGGTCAGCCTAGCTGCTGATTGGTTCCTATCCTACAATGCCCTGAACTGAGAGCTGCCGGCCCCCCTGCACATCCAGAGACTTCAGCCAGCAGGAAGTGGAACATATGGGCGGGACTAGTGGGGTTTTGGTGGAATTTTCCAGTAAATCAGTCCAAAACACAACTTTTTGAAGCACAATCCTTCTATATTTAGGAGTATAATTCACTGGTACATTCTTAAGTTCTATATGATATGTCTCTTTTGAAATACTAAGAGGTGGTTGGTTGTAGGATCTTTATTGTCTGCAGCCTCTGATATAGTTGTGTTACATTAATGTCATTTATTTACATGATAAACTTCTGCTACTATATATATATATATATATATAAATCAAATATATATGTACTACTTGTCCTTTCAAATTGAACTTCTAGAGGGTGTATTAAATGCATAATAGATTTTAAAAATAGTGCAAAGCTATCAAATCTCATTAAATTGTACAATATGTAAAAAAAAGTTCTACTTTTCTCACAAGACAGATCCCATTTCCAGTGACTATTACAATATAACTTAGTACTTAAATATCAAATAAAATATTAAGTTGCACTTATAAGACACTTTTATACCGTTCCATAAAGTAAGAAATTCCTAGGCAATTATTACATTTTAATCAATATGAGAAAGATTATGGCTATATGGCATTGTGTTTTACTGTAACTGCAGTCATCTATAAAACAGGGCCATAAAGGAAATGGTTGCGCATTTGATGAAAACATTAAACACATGAATAGGCTTGTTAATGCACACTATTTGCACTTAATATTGAGGGAATAGAAATCCCTGATGTTCCTTGTCTCTCTCGATTTTTTTTTTTTCTTTAAGATCATGCACTTATCAAGACGGTTCATTGATTTTAAGTAATGCAAATAACTTGAGACTTGTTGCAATATCACGGATTGCTAATGTCCTTGAGTTATTGGTTACAAACTGCACAATAGGAACACAACTAGCAAAATAGCCACCGTTTTTTTTGTAATGACTTAAATAAAAAGGTATTTAAAACTGGGCAGCAAACATGAAAATGAGGTTCAATGTTGATAAGTGCAAAGTTATACATTTTGGTAGAAATAATATAAACGCAAACTATCTACTGAATGGTAGTGTGTTGGGGGTTTCCTTAATGGAGAAGGATCTGGGGTTTTTGTAGATAACAAGTTGTCTAATGCCAGGCAGTGACATTCTGTGGCTACTAAAGCAAATAAAGTGCTGTCTTGTATAAAAAAGGACATTGACTCAAGGGATGAGAACATAATTTTGCCCCTTTATAGGTCCCTGGTAAGGCCTCACCCTGAGTATGGGGGCAGTTTTGGGCTCCAGTCCTTAAGAAGGATATTAATGAGCTGGAGAGAGTGCAGAGACTGCAACTAAACTGGTAAAGGGGATGGAAGGGTTAAACTATGAGGTTAGACTGTCAGGGTTGGGGTTGTTTTCTCTGGAAAAGAGGCGCTTGCGAGGGGACATGATTACTCTGTACAAGTACATTAGAGGGGATTATAGGCAGATGGGGGGGGGGGGTTCTTTTTACCCATAAAAACAATCAATGCACCAGAGCCCCCTCCTTTAGATTAGAGGAACAGAGCTTCCATTTGAATCAGCGTAGGTGGTTCCTCACGGTGAGGGCAGTGAGGTTGGGTAATGCCCTGCCGGGGGATGTTGGGTAGAGGGTTCCTCACGGTGAGGGCAGTGAGGGGGTTGGGGATTGCCCTGCCGGGGGATGTTGGGTAGGGGGTTCCTCACGGTGAGGGCAGTGAGGGGGTTGGGGAATGCCCTGCCAGGGGATGTTGGGTAGGGGGTTCCTCACGGTGAGGGCAGTGAGGTTGGGGAATGCCCTGCCGGGGGATGTTGGGTAGGGGGTTCCTCACGGTGAGGGCAGTGAGGTTGGGGAATGCCCTGCCGGGGGATGTAGGTAGGGGGCTCCTCACGGTGAGGGCAGTGTGGGGGTTGGGGAATGCCCTGCCAGGGGATGTTGGGTAGGGGGTTCCTCCCGGTGAGGGCAGTGAGGTTGGGGAATGCCCTGCCGGGGGATGTTGGGTAGGGGGTTCCTCACGGTGAGGGCAGTGAGGTTGGGGAATGCCCTGCCGGGGGATGTAGGTAGGGGGCTCCTCACGGTGAGGGCAGTGTGGGGGTTGGGGAATGCCCTGCCAGGGGATGTAGGTAGGGGGTTCCTCACGGTGAGGGCAGTGAGGTTGAGGAATGCCCTGCCGGGGGATGTAGGTAGGGGGTTCCTCACGGTGAGGGCAGTGAGGTTGGGGAATGCCCTGCCGGGGGATGTAGGTAGGGGGTTCCTCCCGGTGAGGGCAGTGAGGTTGGGGAATGCCCTGCCAGGGGATGTTGGGTAGGGGGTTCCTCATGGTGAGGGCAGTGAGGTTGGGGAATGCCCTGCCGGGGGATGTTGGGTAGGGGGCTCCTCACGGTGAGGGCAGTGAGGTTGGGGAATGCCCTGCCAGGGGATGTAGGTAGGGGGTTCCTCACGGTGAGGGCAGTGAGGTTGGGGAATGCCCTGCCGGGGGATGTAGGTAGGGGGTTCCTCCCGGTGAGGGCAGTGAGGTTGGGGAATGCCCTGCCAGGGGATGTTGGGTAGGGGGTTCCTCATGGTGAGGGCAGTGAGGTTGGGGAATGCCCTGCCGGGGGATGTAGGTAGGTGGTTCCTCACGGTGAGGGCAGTGAGGTTGGGGAATGCCTTTCCTAGTGATGGGGTAATGGCAGATTCTGTTAATGCCTATAAGAGAGGCCTGGATGAGTTCTTGAACAATCAGAATATCCAAGGCTATTGTGATACTAATATCTACAGTTAGTACTAGTGGTTGTATTTATAGTTTATGTATGTGAGTGTATAGATTGGTAGGCGTGGGTTGTGTGTGCTGGGTTTACTTGGATGGGTTGAACTTGATAGACTCTGGTCTTTTTTCAACCCTATATAACTATATGTACCATTAAATACAATAGTGTATACAATTATGTATCGTAATATTTACTGCAGTAGAAATAATGTAGAACTATTAAAGCTTGTATAAAATATTCAATATCTCTATAAAGAGAACTTAGATGACGAGAGTATCCCTTTACATTCGTGAAGCATCTAAAAATGTCACTAGCCTCTTTATATAAGTGCAAAATTTGCCTTTGTATGTTTCTCTATTGAAATTACCATTACAACAAGTTAGAAATTTCCTCCCAATTTTCAGTTTTTGCTCAAATGGTAAGAAAGGTACAAATCTTTGTTTAGAGGTTTACAAAAAAAAAAAAATATCTCAATATCTGAATACAGCAATAAGCCACTGCTGGAAATAAATTGTTTCCAATAATCACAGGTCACGATTGCTTTGATGGGTTAGCGGATTCAACCGAGCTTCAAGTGGTTCTGTGAATAAAAATACATGTATTGTTCTCTTCAAACCTATTTTTTTTTTCTTCCTTTTCTTGTTTATAAAATTGTGAAGAGCTAAGGAAGAAAATGTATGACCAGGGGAAGAGAATGCACACAAATAAAGTTCAGGGTTTATTATTGTTCTTTTATAGTTATAGCTGAACATTTTAGCCGGTATTTAACATGAACAATAGGTATTTAAATAACCCCCTATTGTAATTATCAAGCTTTATTTATTGTGCTTGCTTAGTTGCCTGTAAATGTTTCCATAAGTTTCCCTTGTCTGCATTCTTCTGGCATGGACTCCAGATCAGACTTGGACATGGGCAACATGCCTAAGAAATCAAAATAGAATGTAGAATGTAGCCTATGTAGAAAGCAGTGACTGGTTTCATCACTGTCTGGAGCCTTTGCAGCATTCGTATTTGCTAAAGAGTAGTGATAAACAAAAGGAATTCTGGGAATGAATTCCAAAGGACTCCAAGAAAATCCCATTTACATGGGTTTATCCTATAGAACAGTGCTGTCCAACTTCTCTGGTACCGAGGGCTGGAATTTTTCCGGCCTCCGTGGTGGAGGGCCGATAATGGAAGCCAGTTTTGACCACTCTCCCTTTTAAAACCACACCCACTTGAAACCACACCCATGTTATCTCATGACCATAGCCAAATTAATGGTGGTAGGACAGCAAAAACCTGCCATACTCTGCCATCCCTACCCTGCCTGTGTGTGCCATACTCTGCCTGCCCTACCCTGCCTGTGTGTGTGCCATACTCTGCCTGCCCTACCCTGCCTGTGTGTGCCATACCCTGCCTGCCCTACCCTGCCTGTGTGTGCCATACCCTGCGTGTACCATACTCTGCCTTTCCTACCCTGCCTGTGTGTGCCATACTCTGCCTGCCCTACCCTGCCTGTGTGTGTGCCATACTCTGCCTGCCCTACCCTGCCTGTGTGTGCCATACCCTGCGTGTGCCATACTCTGCCTTTCCTACCCTGCCTGTGTGTGCCATACTCTGCCTGTCCTATGCTGCTTGTGTGTATGGCACATAGAGGCAGCATAGGGCAGGCAGAGTATGGCACACATAGGCAGCCTACAGTGATGCAATGCTGGCACTGCTACAGTCTGCACAATAACTATGTATTAAATAACTTTTTACTTGCAGTACCACCTCAGTACATGTTGTTTTTATAGTGTGCAGGGTTTATTTGTGGGTTTCTACTGCTCCAACAGTCTGTCTGAGGTGTGAACAGGGGAACAATGGGGGTGATTACAGCCTGAGCCTGAGGTGTGAACACTGCAGGGGGTGAACAATGCAAGGATTAAAAAGGTGTGAAGAACACAGGGGATTACATATTTAAACAATACAGGGGGTTTACAGCCTGAATCTGAGGTGTTCACCATGCATGGGGCCAGTTAATCTCAGTACTGATACCATTTAAAGCTTACACAAAGGTAAGCCATCAAAGCAGCCAGACAGGTGGTGGGCCACACAGAGGGGGGTCGCGGGCCGCCAGTTGGACAGCACTGCTATAGTTTAAAGCTCAACTACTGGGTTTTTAAAGCAGTAGCCAGGACAATAGCTGATCAGATTCTAAACTACAGGTTTTGCCCTTCTTGGGGCTCATCAGTGTAGTTCAGGGTTTTCTGATCAGCTTAGGGAGAGCCCTGAGTGTGGATTCACAAACAAATCATTAGGGTTAAGGAGACAAGGAGATCATACAGATGCAAATAAACAAAAGGAATTCTGGGAATGAATTCCAAAGGAAAAAATTCCAGAAAACACTGGTGAGCCCCAAGAAGGGCGAAACCGGTCTGTAGTTGGGAATCTGATCAGCTATTATCCTGGCTTTTGCTTTAAACCCAGTGGGTGAACTTTATCCTATAGGATAAACCCATGTAAATGGGATCTTATTGGATTCCTTTGGAATTGAATCCCAGAATTCCTTTTGTTTATTTGTATCTGTATGAGGCAGTCTCCTGAACCGGAATGATTTGTTTCTAAAGAGTAGTGAGCGAATCTGTCCTGTTTCGCTTTGCCGAAAAATTTGCAAATCTTTGAAAGATTACCAAAATGGCGAAAAATCACGAATTTTTATGTGCTGAATTTTGTCGCCCGTTTCGCAAAATAATCCACCAATGGCAAAATGTGGAAATTGTTTGAGTGGCAAAAAATTGGGTGTTTTTGCCCACAGCCTTGCCTAAGCAGACACTTGGTGACCCCACAAGTGCCCTATCACTTCCAACAAGGGACTTATTGAATCCATAATACAGGTATAGGACCCATTATCCAGAATGCTTGGGATCAAGGGTATTCCGGATAAGGGGTCTTTCTGTAATTTGGATCTCCATACCTTAAGTCTACTAAAAAATCAATAAAACATTATTTAAACCCAATAGGATTGTTTTGCATCCAATAAGGATTAATTATATCTTAGTTGGAATCAATTACAAGGTTCTGTTTTATTTCTACATAGAAAAAGGAAATCAGTTTTAAAATTCTGAATTATTTGATTAAAATGGAGTCTATGGGAGACGGGCATTCCGTAATTCGGAGCTTTCTGGATAACGGGTTTCTGGATAAGGGGTCCGATACCTGTACTATCAAAAAGAGATAGTCTGATGCCATCATTAGTAAACTGATCATCAAAAATAGCCAAAATACAATATAAACCTGGCAGCTTGTGAAATATGAAAAGGAATAGAGTAAAAATAAAAGAAATTTGATACTAATATAAAAATGAGCGCATGATTATTTTATAGGACGGTTCCATTCAACAGCTTATAATTATGGTGTTTCTACGCTGGCAGCAGCATTAACTTTTGGAAACTCTCAGAATGTGTCAAACGATATATATTGAACATGTGTAATGAAACAGGAACGACCTTGCTGTATTAATATGTGAAACGTACCCAAGGCTACCTAAAATTGATGCCGCAGCTCTGTTTGAATAAGTTCTTGAATGACCCTTCAAGGGTGGGAATGTCAATGGAGGACGCAGAACAAAGCGATGACAGTATGCTCAACATAGGAAAGTACTAAATGCTGATATCTACGCTGATTCATGTACAGTAGGGGAATGACTTGACAACAGAAAAGCTGGTAGGAAAATGTTAATGTTTGGACCGTGCTCTTATCAAGAACTTAATACAGGTATAGGATCCCTTATCCTAATTATGGAAAGGCCATCTTCCATAGACTCCATTATAAGTAAATAATTCTAATTTTTAAAAATGATTTCCTTTTTCTCTGTAATAATAAAACAGTACCTGTACTTGATCCCAACTAAGATATAATTACCCCTTATTGGGGGCAGAACAGCCCTATTGGGTTTATTTCATGGTTAAATGATTCCCTTTTCTCTGTAATAATAAAACAGTACCTGTACTTGATCCCAACTAAGATATAATTACCCCTTATTGGGGGCAGAACAGCCCTATTGGGTTTATTTAATGGTTAAATGATTCCCTTTTCTCTGTAATAATAAAACAGTACCTGTACTTGATCCCAACTAAGATATAATTACCCCTTATTGGGGCAGAACAGCCCTATTGGGTTTATTTAATGGTTAAATGATTCCCTTTTCTCTGTAATAATAAAACAGTACCTGTACTTGATCCCAACTAAGATATAATTACTGTGACAAAAAGAAAAATACAGCTGGTGTGCCACAAAATGTGAAATTCAGTGAGGAGGCTCAATCACAATGGTGTAGGTTTCGCCAGGTCTACAAATTGGTACCATGTAGAAATAAAAAAATCCACTGGAGAGCCAAATGCGTGGCTTAATTGGTGGAGTGGGGGTTTAAAAAGGTGTTCACCTAGTGTTCTTTATACTGCACCAGAGGAAGGACCCCAGCGGTCCGAAACATGTAGTGCTATGCATCTCTGAACTAATAAACAACACAGAACGCATTTGGCTCTCCAGTGGATTTTTTTATTTCTATAAGATATAATTACCCCTTATTGGGGCAGAACAGCCCTATTGGGTTTATTTAATGGTTAAATGATTCCCTTTTCCCTGTAATAATAAAACAGTACCTGTACTTGATCCCAACTAAGATATAATTACCCCTTATTGGGGCAGAACAGCCCTATTGGGTTTATTTAATGGTTAAATGATTCCCTTTTCCCTGTAATAATAAAACAGTACCTGTACTTGATCCCAACTAAGATATAATTACCCCTTATTGGGGGCAGAACAGCCCTATTGGGTTTATTTCATGGTTAAATGATTCCCTTTTCTCTGTAATAATAAAACAGCACCTGTACTTGATCCCAACTAAGATATAATTACCCCTTATTGGGGGCAGAACAGCCCTATTGGGTTTATTTAATGGTTAAATGATTCCCTTTTCCCTGTAATAATAAAACAGTACCTGTACTTGATCCCAACTAAGATATAATTACCCTTATTGGGGGCAGAACAGCCCTATTGGGTTTATTTAATGGTTAAATGATTCCCTTTTCTCTGTAATAATAAAACAGTACCTGTACTTGATCCCAACTAAGATATAATTACCCCTTATTGGGGGCAGAACATCCCTATTGGGTTTATTTCATGGTTAAATGATTCCCTTTTCTCTGTAATAATAAAACAGTACCTGTACTTGATCCCAACTAAGATATAATTACCCCTATTTGATACATTGGTATTTGAAGGTTTGGTCTGGCCTCTGGTTATTTTGACTCGTTTAAAGCAACACAAGTATAACTATATAAGTCAAAAGTATAACTTCTGTTAAGAAAAGGCAGGTTTCTTATGGCTGAGATTCTAGCTATCTGTATAACAGAGCATTCTGTCACAGTGACACAGATCCTATCTGATCCCCCCCATTGTAAGCAGCAGTCCTGCCCTGCTTTATGGCTGAGATTCTAGCTATCTGTATAACAGAGCATTCTGTCACAGTGACACAGATCCTATCTGATCCCCCCCATTGTAAGCAGCAGTCCTGCCCTGCTTTATGGCTGAGATTCTAGCTATCTGTATAACAGAGCATTCTGTCACAGTGGCACAGATCCTATCTGATCCCCCCATTGTAAGCAGCAGTCCTGCCCTGCTTTATGGCTGAGATTCTAGCTATCTGTATAACAGAGCATTCTGTCACAGTGGCACAGATCCTATCTGACCCCCCCCCATTGTAAGCAGCAGTCCTGCCCTGCTTTATGGCTGAGATTCTAGCTATCTGTATAACAGAGCATTCTGTCACAGTGGCACAGATCCTATCTGATCCCCCCATTGTAAGCAGCAGTCCTGCCCTGCTTTATGGCTGAGATTCTAGCTATCTGTATAACAGAGCATTCTGTCACAGTGACAAAAATCCTATTATAAAGTGTTTTCCATTGCTAGGGCACACAATGGGCATAATACTAAAATAACAGGAAAATAATAAGGAAAGTGCAAAACAAACAGTAAGCATGAAACGTGGAATAATATTGGAAAATAATCATTGACTTTCAGAAATAAAAGCTGCTCTCCAAAATAATTTCAATTTCACACCATTGTTGCGCTACATTACAAACACTGGATCAAGTGATGGGAAAATTGTATTTAGTTTGTTATGAGAAACAGAGAAATGCTATGAGGGTTATATGAAATGAAATCGTTTAATAAACAAGCGCTAGCCGTCGCAATGCCACCCAATCAGAATCCCAGTTAAGCATTGGGCAACACGCAGCTCTCGGTTGGCTGCAAAATTGCACAGTACAGGTATAGGACCCATTATCCAGAATGCTCGGGGCCAAGGGTATTCTGGATAAGGGGTCTTTCCGTAATTTGGATCTCCATACCTTAGGTCTACTAAAAAATGTATTAAACATTAATTGAACCCAATAGGATTGTTTTGCATCCAATAAGGATTATTTATATCTTGGTTGGGATCAATTACAAGGTACTGTTTTATTATTACAGAGAAAAGGGAATCATTTAACCATTAAATAAACCCAATAGGGCTGTTCTGCCCCCAATAAGGGGTAATTATATCTTAGTTGGGATCAAGTACAGGTACTGTTTTATTATTACAGAGAAAAGGGAATCAGTTTTAAAATTATGAATTATTTGATTAAAATGGAGTCTATGGGAGACTGGCTTTCCGTAATTCGAAGCTTTCTGGATAATGGGTTTCCGGATAAGGGATCCCATACCGGTATCTCCAAACTACCTATTTTTATCACTCAAACCATAAAGACAAGCCTGATACCTGCTTTAGTTTTTTACTTACATGTCTGTGTGATCCATCATATTCGCATCTCTCTATCTTTCCCAGGCTGCCGTCGGAGTAGTAGAGCTTCTCGGCTGGGTGATCAATGGTGAGGCCGTTTGGAGTCACAATGTCCGTGCTGACGATGACTTGGGCATTTTGTCCCGAAAGTGTGGATCTCATGATGCTCGGATGCTGTTCGTTCCAGTTAGTCCAAAACATTAAACTGGGTGAAAGTCAGGGTATCAGAATAGTTTCTGTTAATGAAAAAACTTTGCATTGTGTGCATGCATTTAGTCACAATACTATCAATATAACGCTATAAACAACCAGGATACTATTCACGGCCAAGTTAGCAGTGCACCATGAATTACATGTTCTGAGGTCGCCAAGTGTATCAGTAAACTATGATCCATCTGTAGGTCAACGGAAACAATTTGTCCTAAATTTTTCATTGCCCTGGCGGAATTTGTCATTTCCAAGAATAATATCCTGATGGGTAAAGAGCAGTAAAATAAAATGGTACACTGGTGCCGTTACCATTCTAGGACCATCAGTTGTGTCCAAAATTCATTTGTAAAGGATCTGAATGAATAATAGATATTAAGTCAAGAATGACCCTTGAACTGAACATCAAAAATAACCTTGTCCTGATGATGTATTGTGTTTCTGGGACAGGATGATGGGTAGGAAGTAAATGACCTATGAAAACACACGTAAGGCTTTGTACAGTACAAAAATGGCTTTGGTAAATAAAATATTTTTTAACCTTTTTAAGACCTGAGGGGGTTCTTAAATAGGAATTTATCTTCTTTTCCTATTTCACGATCACTGACTTTATCACTCTCTCTTTTTTTCATTCTAGACAGGGTCAGACTGTGGGGTGCAGGGCCCACCAGGGCTTCTGTCTCAGGGGCCCCTGCACCACCCAATGGCCCTTGCTGCAGCCTTGCAACCCCCCCTGCCCATCTGAACCCCTTCCCTGAATGCACCTAAATTAAACTTACAGTCAGCGCATCAGGGGAGAGAGACCAGTGGGGATTGGGTTGGGCCACAGCCCAGTCCGACCCCATGTAACATCCTACCTGGAATTGAACCAGTAACCTATAGGCTGCTGGGCAGTATCGTTACCAATGCTCTATATGAGCAGACTGCTAAGGTCCTGGTTCCCTGCTATGTTACCCATGTATATACATGTTGTTAATCTGGTCACAGGTGCTCTGTGTTAACAACTAACCTGCGTCTCTACCCTCTGCTCTGCACTCAGTCATTGCCCGTTATAGGTCTTTTTAGCAAAGTTCCTGGGTGTGCTCCTGTTCTGTTCTGTGTATTTGGTTCTGACCCATGCCTGCATCTGCCTGGACTGACCCCTTGCCTGTTTGACTACTCTTCTGGATCCTGATTTTGTACTGCGCTTCTGTTCCAGTTTTGACCTGGCCTGCCTGACACCGACTCTAGTAAGCTCCTCCAGTCCTTTTCAAACGATCTGGTACCCTTGCTTGCCCAGAACCTTTGCCTTGGTTCTCTCACTTTAAGACCTGGCAGCACCCGAGTAGCGGAAGGTTCCACCCGAAGCGAAAGGTGGTTGTGAGAAGTGTGAGCCATGACCGGAACCTTGGCAATTGTTCTGGGTTTTGGGTTTCCGATCCTATCACCCTGGTTCTAGAAAATGCATGTACTTGTCAGGGCCGGAACTAGGGGTAGGCAGAAGAGGCAGCTGCCTAGGGCGTAACGATTGAGGGGCGCCAGGCAGGAGCCCCCTAGTGCTACTTTGTCATTGCCTCCGCTGCTTGTCATTAGCTGCGGAGGTAATGACCGATCTAATCGCACCGCCCCCCTGCACCTCCTCCTGTGCTTTGGCACACATGCGCCATTCGGGGGGCGGGGTGGTGGGCGGAGTTGGCCGACCTGGTTGCCTAGGGTGCCCGGTCGGCTTGGCCCGCCCCTGGTACTCGACTCATTTAAAAACATTAGTAGTGTTTAAAAAAAATGTTATTATTGTTTCATTAGTATGTGTTTGCATAAGTACAAATTTAAAGTTTCAAAATCAAATATAAAGCATGGTGTATATGGTATATGCTCATTTAAGGGGGTATTTTTTTCTTCCCAACCATCAAAAAAACTACAAACTCATCCCTGACTAAAATTCCCAATGCATTATTTTTGAGCACTTCTTTTCTATTCACATTATTTCTCACTGTATCCCGCACCTTGTCATCTTCCTCCTTTGTTCAGGGTTCATAGAATGAATGAAATTAAAGTGCTAAGATTAATTCACAGAGACCACAGTTCTTCTCCAGTCCATACATTAAATCCGAGCTCTAATTTTGCAGTTAAAAGATTTATTTTATGAATCACACATTTCCTAGTTCTTCTTGTCTCTTTGATGTCTGGTTCCTTCCAACTCTTTGCTTTGACTCCTCTAGCAGCACTTACTGTACCTATTGATTCACATCAGCACATAACTATTGATTCATATCCTTTGTCAGATATTGAAAACTGGGCCTCGCCTGCGTTCCTTTGATTACTAGTTCCATAACCTTGCATATTATTATTTATATCTGAAAAGTACTGTGCAATTTTTATGACTTTTATGTTCAGCAATGCAGGTACAACAATCCATCCAACCCACCTTTAAACTTAAGCATTTCCATTTTCTACTTTTTCATCCGACAATAATGAAAGGGGTTATAGATTTGTATGCATTATAACAGAATATTTTTAGTTCTGAGATATGGAACAGTGATATTGGGCATTTTTATACAGGTATGGGACCTGTTATCCAGAATGCTCGGGACCAGGGGTTTTCCGGATAAGGGATCTTTCCGTAATTCAGATCTCCTACCTTAAGTCTACTAATAAAATTATTTAAACAGTAATTAAACCCAATAGGATTGTTCTTCCCCCAATAAGGGGTAATTATATCTTAGTTGGGATCAAGTACAGGTACTGTTTTATTATTACAGAGAAAAGGGAATCATTTAAACATTAAATAAACCCAATAGGGCTGTTCTGCCCCCAATAAGGGGTAATTATATCTTAGTTGGGATCAAGTACAGGTACTGTTTTATTATTACAGAGAAAAGGGAATCATTTAAACATTAAATAAACCCAATAGGGCTGTTCTGCCCCCAATAAGGGGTAATTATATCTTAGTTGGGATCAAGTACAGGTACTGTTTTATTATTACAGAGAAAAGGGAATCATTTAACCATGAAATAAACCCAATAGGGCTGTTCTGCCCCCAATAAGGGGTAATTATATCTTAGTTGGGATCAAGTACAGGTACTGTTTTATTATTACAGAGAAAAGGGAATCATTTAACCATTAAATAAACCCAATAGGGCTGTTCTGCCCCCAATAAGGGGTAATTATATCTTAGTTGTGATCAAGTAAAGGTACTGTTTTATTATTACAGAGAAAAGGGAATCATTTAACCATTAAATAAACCCAATAGGGCTGTTCTGCCCCAATTAGGGGTAATTATATCTTAGTTGGGATCAAGTACAGGTAGTGTTTTATTATTACAGAGAAAAGGGAATCATTTAACCATTAAATAAACCCAATAGGGCTGTTCTGCCCCCAATAAGGGGTAATTATATCTTAGTTGGGATCAAGTACAGGTACTGTTTTATTATTACAGAGAAAAGGGAATCATTTAACCATTAAATAAACCCAATAGGACTGTTCTGCCCCAATAAGGGGTAATTATATCTTAGTTGGGATCAAGTACAGGTACTGTTTTATTATTACAGAGAAAAGGGAATCATTTAACCATTAAATAAACCCAATAGGGCTGTTCTGCCCCCAATAAGGGGTAATTATATCTTAGTTGGGATCAAGTACAGGTACTGTTTTATTATTACAGAGAAAAGGGAATCATTTAACCATTAAATAAACCCAATAGGGCTGTTCTGCCCCCAATAAGGGGTAATTATATCTTAGTTGGGATCAAGTACAGGTACTGTTTTATTATTACAGAGAAAAAGGAATCATTTAACCATTAAATAAACCCAATAGGGCTGTTCTGCCCCCAATAAGGGGTAATTATATCTTAGTTGGGATCAAGTACAGGTACTGTTTTATTATTACAGAGAAAAGGGAATCATTTAACCATTAAATAAACCCAATAGGGCTGTTCTGCCCCAATAAGGGGTAATTATATCTTAGTTGGGATCAAGTACAGGTACTGTTTTATTATTACAGAGAAAAAGGAAATCAGTTTTAAAATTCTGAATCATTTGATTAAAATGGAATCTATGGGAGATGGCCTTTCCATAATTCAGATCTTTCTGGATAATGGGTTTCCGGATAACAGATCCCATACCTGTATTTGATAATAATAATCTCTTCCGACAAATAGTGGGACTTCTAGATTAACAAAACAGGGGACAGCATGTTGTACATATCCAATTGACAGTATTTACAGCCCTGGATGTCCAATATTTCTCAACCTCCACTCACAATCTCTTTGGCTTTCTAAAAATATTTTAGATAATTTTACTATATAGAGCAGAATTAGAAATGTATAATAATAAATGCTTAATAAATTTAGAAAACTTTCTCTATGTATCTTTTTTAAATCTTAAATCATATATTACAAGGGATGATGTTCCTCCACTGAAATGAAGTGAAGGGTTTGAAGCAATTTTTAAAAGCGGACATCTGTTTAATATAATAAAATGGCAATTAAGTGAATATATTTACATACTTTTGGCACTCATCAAGTGCAAGAACATGAGGGTGGTCATCTTCAGACATGGTGATAACAGCTTCCCTGTTGAACGCCCCTCTCCTGCTTTGGTCTACTGTATGCCGGGTGATGGATGATGTGGTAGAGCTCGTCCAGTAAAGTGTATCCCAAGCTCTGTGATAAGCCAGACCTTCCACGGAGCCTACATCTGTCAAAGAACACCATAAAGAAATGAGGTTACCCCGTGCTGATATCAAACATGGGCAAAGTATGTTACTGTTTAGTGCAGATTGCACAGGAGATGTCTCAAGTGGTGTCAGCAAAAAAGTTTTAAGACTGAAAACCATGAACTTATTAGCTGCTGAATTCAGATACAGATATACACACACACAAAGCAGTTATGATAAACCGATTGCCCTCATAATAATAATAACACATATATTTTGTGCAATACATGCAAAGAATCTAATACCCAGAATGCCAAGAACCTGGCATTTTCCAGAACATGTCTTTGAAAATGATGCGTGGAAATTTTTTTTGTTGCCCATGACTATTCTTTTGATGCCCGCGACTAATTTTTTGACACGCAACTATTCTGTGATGCTGCGACTATTTGTTTTGACACAGCAACTATTATTTTGAAGCCGTGACTATTTATTTTGACGCCATGACTATTCTGTGATGCTGCGACTATTTGTTTTGACACAGCGACTATTCTTTGATACCGCGACTATTTATTTTGACGCCACAACTATTCTGTGATGCTGCGACTATTTGTTTTGACACCGCAACTATTCTTTGATGCCGCGACTATTTATTTTGACGCCGCGACTATTCTTTGACGCTGTGACTATTCTTTTGACGCGCAACTATTTATTTTGACGCCACGACTATTCTGTGATGCTGCGACTATTTGTTTGACACCGCGACTATTCTTTGATACCGCGACTATTTATTTTGACGCCACAACTATTCTGGGATGCTGCGACTATTTGTTTTGACACCGCAACTATTCTTTGATGCTGCGACTATTTATTTTGACGCCGCGACTATTCTTTGATGCTGTGACTATTCTTTTGACGCGCAACTATTTATTTTGACGCCACGACTATTCTGTGATGCTGTGACTATTTGTTTTGACGCCGCGACTATTCTGTGACGCTGCGACTATTTATTTTGACAACACGACTATTCTTTGATACCGCAACTATTTATTTTGACGCCACAACTATTCTGGGATGCTGCGACTATTTGTTTTGACACCGCAACTATTCTTTGATGCTGCGACTATTTATTTTGACGCCGCGACTATTCTTTGATGCTGTGACTATTCTTTTGACGCGCAACTATTTATTTTGACGCCACGACTATTCTGTGATGCTGTGACTATTTGTTTTGACGCCGCGACTATTCTGTGACGCTGCGACTATTTATTTTGACAACACAACTATTCTTTGACACTGTGACTATTCTTTGAACGCGCAACTATTTATTTTGACGTAGCGACTATTTTGTGACGCCGCAACTATTCTTTGATGCCACGACTATTTCTTTTGACGCCGTGACTATTCTTTGACGCTGTGACTATTCTTTTGACGCGCGACTATTTATTTTGACGCCATGACTATTCTTTGACGCTGTGACTATTCTTTTCACGCCGCGAATATTCATTTTGACGCCCGCAACAATCTTTGGACACGCACCGAATTTTTCCGCTGCGAATTTTTTCATCCGTTTTGCGAAACAATCCGCCAACTCACTTCAAGAGAGAATACTGCATAAATGTGTAATATCAATATAATTACAGAGATTCTATCAAAGTAGTGGAGGTCAACATAGCAAGTAGTTATTTACCAAGTTATGGTATACTGATGAGAATGGACTGCGTTGAATAGTCCCAAACCCCAGTCATAAATAGAACAGCATAACAGGTAAGGTTATTCTGTAATCAACTTAAAAATAAACTACAAAGTATTTTTATAGTAATGTTTGACAAAATGAAACGCACAATAACATACATATGTTTAGTTCAGTTTGCACAGGAGATGTCTCAAGTGGTGCCAGCAAAAAAAGTTTTACTTGGAGTCTAAAGGTCCCTATACACCATTAGATCCGCTCGCTTGGCGATGCCCACCTCTGGGTGGGCGATATCGGGCGAATCCAGGCTAATTCGATAATTTGGCCCTGGGGCCAAACGATCGAATTATAATGACGGGTATAGGTAAAGTCGGTCCAGGGACCGCATCAACGAACTGATGCGGTTCCCGATCCGACTAGATTTTCTAACCTGCCCGATCGAGGGCCCGATTAGCTGCCGAATCGGTCTAAGGGACCCATATCACCAGCTACTATTTGCCCATGTATGGGGACCTTAAGACTGAAAACCATTAACTTATTAGCTGCTAAATTCAGATACATATATACACACACGTACAAAGCAGTTATGCTAAATTGATTACCCTCATAATAATAACAACACATATTTAGTGCAATACATGTAAAGAATCTAATACCCAGAACCTGGCATTTTCCAGAACATGTCTTTGACAGAATGATGAATCAACAACATAGAGATACAGTAATTGTATGTAGTTAGATGTGTTGCACAAAAGCATTCTACACATCAGGGTAATTGCCCTGCCCCTTACATTATAGTGTGTCTAGCCTGAGCTTAACACTTAACAGCATGTGGCGGTGTTTATACTGTAGGTCAGGGTGAATGAGGGGTTTGTTTCACAGTTAACATGAAATTCTTCCATAAATGTGTAATATCAATATAATTACAGATATTCTATCAAAGTAGTGGAGGTCACCATAGCAAGTAGTTATTTGCCGAGTTATGGTATACTGATGAGAATGAATTGCTGAATAGTTATTATATATAGTGATGGGCGAAATTTTTTGCCAGGCATGGATTTGCGGCGAATTTCCTTGTTTCGCCATTGGCGGATTGTTTTGTGAAACGGATGAAAAAATTTGCTGCAACGAAATAATAGCCGCGGCCGACAAATTTTTTTTTTGAAGCGCGACATTTTTGCCGTTTTGCGAAATTTCCACCGTCAAAATGTAAAAAAAAAAAAAATAAATCCAAAAAATTAAAAAAAATGTTTTTAATATATTTTTCTTCCTTTCTCCTTCTTTTCTTTTTTCCCTTTTTTTTCTTCCATTTAAAAAAAAAGCATTAAAACATTATGAACGAGTTCAAAAGGCACTTTACAACAAAGTAAAATACTGTATATCCCTTAAACTGTAAGCTCTGTGAGCAAACTTTTTCACCAGGCATGGATTTGCTGTGAAATTCCGCATTTTGCCAATCTTTTTTCCGTGAAACTGACACAAAAATTCAGCGAGACAAAAATTTATTGAGTGAGGAAAAAGCAACGGATGCGTCATGGCCATGTCAAATAAGTCAGTCATGTCAAAAAAAGTAATGCGGTAGCCACATTCTGTGAATTTTCTGACATTTCATGAATTTTTCAACAGTTTCACAAATTTTTGGGTGAAGTGAAATGGAACAGATTGGCTCACCACTATCTAGGGGCAAGGACCCCCTTTCTACTGTGTCTTCTATCACCTCGGTGCATTTATACTTATTTATTGTAAGTATTATAATTCGGGATGCACCAAATCCACTTCGGCCAAACCCCCGAATCCTTCGTAAAGGATTCGGCTAACTAACGAACCGAATCTGAATCCTAATTAGCATATGCTTTATCTTCATTTTCATATTCTAATTAGGGTACAGCAGGGTTAAATTTCCAACTTCCGTGTTTACTTGACAAAAAGTCACGTGATTTTTAGGATTTCGATTTGGTTCGGCCAGGAGCATGGATTCAGCCGAATCCTGTCGAAAAAGGCTATATCTTGGCCGATAGAGATGTAGCGAACTGTTCGCCGGCGAACTAATTCGTGCGAACATCGGGTGTTCGCAAGTTCATGAACTTTTCGCGAAGTTCGCAATTTGGGTTCGCCTTAGGTGTTTTTCCGCTGCATTTTTTCGCTGCGTTTTTTCTCGCCCTAAAAATGCCCCACAAGCCACACATGGCGTTTTTCAGCCTAGTACTGGTGTAAGCAAATCCCGTTTCCATGGTGCTAATAGTGCGAAATAGCAAAAAACGCTGTGTATTTCCGCTAGGTCTGCCAGCTGCCTTTGCGTATACATAGGAATAGCTTGCGTTTTTGCGCAACTCTGTGTCAACAAAGTATTTTTCAGAGAAGTTTTTGCCCTTGATCCCCCTCCTGCATGCCACTGTCCAGGTCGTGGCACCCTTTAAACAACTTTAAAATCAGTTTTCTGGCCAGAAATGGCTTTTCTAGGTTTTAAAGTTCGCCTTCCCATTGAAGTCTATGGGGTTCGCAAAGTTTGCGAACTTTCGCACTTTTTGGCGTAAGTTCGCGAACTTTTTTTTTGAGGTTCGCTACATCCCTATTGGCCGAATCCCGAATCAAATCTTGGATTTGGTGCATCCCTAATTATAATACTTGTCCTCCCTGTGTGTGTTTTTGTACATTGTAAGATTGCACTTTATAAATAACATCGTACATACATACTGAATAGTGAGGAGCAAATTTTTTCGCCAGGCATGAATTCTGCATTTCGCCATTGGCGAATTGTTTCGTGAAACTTCGGAGAAAATTTGCTGTCGAAAAATTAATTGCGCACCAAAAAAAAGCCACAGTTGAGTCAAAATAGGTGCAGTTGTATCAAATTGGGCGTGGTCACTACAAAATGGGCGCAGTTGCGTCAAAAAAGACATGGACAATTAAAAAAAAAACCGTAGGCATCAAACTGTTTTGCAAATTTTTTGGGCGAAGTGAAATGCGACAGATTCGCTTATCACTAATACTGAAAGATGATACATAGTTAATCTGGTTTGGGAAGGCCAGCAGCTTGTTGGTGCTATAGTCTAATGTGATTCCATCTTCTGGCCAAAAATCTACATTGAATTTTTTTCATAAACACACATGGGGGTTTAGTCATTCTCTTATCCAGTCAGATAAATTAATTATCTACGGTAGCATCTGACAGCAGCATTAATATACAGTACACAATAGCCCGGAACAAAGGATAAAGGGCTTACGTTACAGTATCTTTAAGATAAAGTCAAATATGAGTCAGTGAAGGAAGACAAATAAGGAATCACATTCAAACTGTTTAAATGTTGATGAACTAGTAAATGTGTTAATAAAACTATTCTAGATGGCTTAAACAGTGGTGAATATATATAGCAGGGATCCCCAACCTTTACCCAACACAAGCACCATAAAAGTTCATGGAGGTGCCAAATAAGGGCTGTGATTGGCTATTAGGCAGCATCTATGCACCCTATCAGCTTACAGGGGCTTTATTTGGTAGGAAATCTTGTTTTTATTCAACCAAAACTTGCCCCCAAGTCAGGAATTCAAAAATAACTCCCTGGTTTGGGGGCACTGAGAGCAACATCCAAGGGGTTGGGGAGCAACATGTTGCCCCTGAGCCACTGGTTGGGGATCACTGATATACAGCATATTAAAAACCAGATACATTTCTTCACCAGCCCTCAGGCTTTTATGCCACTGACATGTCAATCCAGAGAAATATAACTTACCTTTGGCATTGACAGGGTTCTAGTTTATTCAAACTTTATCAAGGATTCCATAACCCAACATGTCATTCAGCAAAGCTGATGATTGTCAATGGCCAAGGGTACAAAAGTATTCAAAATAGGACCCTATTGGTCACCCTGTGGTAACCCAAAAGTGTTCGATGCATTTTTAGATTGCTTCCTTAGAATGAAAATCAAACCCATTTCAGGTTGATTTCTTGGCAGGAAGATAACATTTTGGGAATGCTTCTGGGGTTTTAACCCTAAGAGCTCTGCTAATGACATTATATCCCAATGGTTATGTATTTAAAAAAATGCAAATATTCAGAACACCATAGGCAGATATACTGTACAGGTATAGGACCCATTATCCAGAATGCTCGTGACCAAGGGTATTCCGGATAAGGGGACTTTCCTTAATTTGCATCTCCATATCTTAAGTCTACTACAAAATTAATAAAACATTAATTAAACTTAATAGGATGGTTTTGCATCCAAAAAGGATTAATTATATCTTAGTTGGGATCAAGTACAGGTACTGTTTTATTATTACAGAGAAAAGGGAATCATTTAACCATGAAATAAACCCAATAGGGCTGTTCTGCCCCAATAAGGGGTAATTATATCTTAGTTGGGATCAAGTACAGGTACTGTTTTATTATTACAGAGAAAAGGGAATCATTTAACCATTAAATAAACCCAATAGGGCTGTTCTGCCCCCAATAAGGGGTAATTATATCTTAGTTGGGATCAAGTACAGGTACTGTTTTATTATTACAGAGAAAAGGGAATCATTAAACCATGAAATAAACCCAATAGGGCTGTTCTGCCCCCAATAAGGGGTAATTATATCTTAGTTGGGATCAAGTACAGGTACTGTTTTATTATTACAGAGAAAAGGGAATCATTTAACCATTAAATAAACCCAATAGGGCTGTTCTGCCCCCAATAAGGGGTAATTATATCTTAGTTGGGATCAAGTACAGGTACTGTTTTATTATTACAGAGAAAAGGGAATCATTTAACCATTAAATAAACCCAATAGGGCTGTTCTGCCCCCAATAAGGGGTAATTATATCTTAGTTGGGATCAAGTACAGGTACTGTTTTATTATTACAGAGAAAAGGGAATCATTTAACCATTAAATAAACCCAATAGGGCTGTTCTGCCCCCAATAAGGGGTAATTATATCTTAGTTGGGATCAAGTACAGGTACTGTTTTATTATTACAGAGAAAAGGGAATCATTTAACCATTAAATAAACCCAATAGGGCTGTTCTGCCCCAATAAGGGGTAATTATATCTTAGTTGGGATCAAGTACAGGTACTGTTTTATTATTACAGAGAAAAGGGAATCATTTAACTATGAAATAAACCCAATAGGATTGTTCTGCCCCAATAAAGATTATTTATATCTTAGTTGGGATCAATTACAAGGTATTGTTTTATTACTACAAAGAAAAAGCAAATCGATTTTAAAATTTGAAACCTTTTGATTAAAATGGAGTCTGTGGGAGATGGGCTTTCCATTATTCGGAGCTTTCTGGATAACGGGTTTCCCATACCTGTATATGCCCAGAACATATAATACCTTGTTGGCAAGTGTGGGTCCACAGTTGCGATGCAAATGCATTGGAGTCGATGAACCTTTTTTTCTCTAGTTTTTTTTCTCACGCCAAATGCATTCAAGTCAAGTGGCATTTTTTTCTTATGTTATTTTTTTTTTTTGTTTGCATTGGTGTCAACGAGTGTTTTTTATTGAATTATTCTCCTGACATACATTGAAGTCAACATTTTTTTTTCAGTGCCAAAGAAAAAAAAACCCATACATGGCAGAAATGTGAATTTGCCTGTGAATCTGTATCAGGTGAAACAATTTGCTCATCCCTAATAACCAGCAGGGGGCAACAACAGAAGAAGCAAAGACGTCTCCATTATCAACATATTCCCCAATTGGCTCACCATACCAAGCAAACAGATGCACAACTCAAAGCAGTTATTGTATCTGCCAAAATGAATTGGGCATTAAATGGCAATAGCCTTAAGGTAGTGACACAAAGATGGACAGTGAGTTCACATTGTGATGCATTACACAGTAATATATATTTTCTTTTATTTTGTGCCCTGGGAAGAGCTGGAATGTTGCTTTACACTGGTTCCTATGGTCAATGCATGAATAATTGAATACTAATGGATTTTATAATAACAACTAGAGTAGGCTACAGCTGTTCCACACTTCCATAGTCATTCTCTTAATGAGACCCGCTGTGTGGCTCCGGCGCTGCATTCCAGGAAATTCTAACAATTTCTGCCCCCCCATTGCTTTATTGGGGTTAGAAATGCTTTCAAGGCAAGCCCTAAGATTCTTTTGTGTGTTTAACTTTATGTTGATTTGCTCCCTAATTGTTGTCTGCAGTGGGATTGTAAAAAGAAAACTTAATAGTTATATTCACAATACGTTAATATATATATACAGGCTAATAGAAAGTCCTTAAGGTCAAGGTCTGCCCAGTTTGATCATACAGAGGAATGCATTGGATCCCAATAAATTGCACTAAACACACAATGACAAGTGCACATGTTGAAACAAACACACAACTGGCATGTTGTAAATTCATGGGAGAACATCTTTTGATAATATAATTAAACAAAAATGTATTTCCTAACATCAGTGTGCTAATTAGTGATGAGCGAATCCGTTTCACTTCACCGAATAGTTTGCGAATCCTTGAAAAGATTTGTGAAACGGCGAAAAATCCGAGAAACAGTGAAAATGTCATGTGTTAAAAAAAAATTGTCACGCAGGTCATTTTTTTCCGCACGTGACAATTTTTTGACACGAGTCAAAAAATAAGGCCCATGTAAAAAAAAAAAAAAAAGCCGTGCAACAATTTTTTTGACACACAAAAAGTTTTGTCAACACAAATTGGCACGTGTGTAATTTATTTTTACACGCGCGTATAAAGAATTGATGCATGTGACAATTTTTTGGACAAGCAACAATTTTTTGGACTTGCGCCAAATTTTGTCACCCATTTTGCTGAATAATATGTTAATGATGAAATGTGGAAATTCACCGCAAATCCATGCCTGTGGAATTATTTCACCCATCACTAGTACAAATTAATATTATCATAAACAATAAAACAAAAAAGGTTATTCTATAAATAATGCACGCCATGCATAAGGCTTACTTTACACAACTACAGAAGAAAAAGACACACGCAACAAAAAAGTTGCATGGCAAATGCATTTCGCTGATTTTGCGCCATTTTTCAAACTTTTCAGTGAATCGAAACGGGACAGATTCACTCATCACTACTATTAAAGGAAAAATAAAGTCAAAGTCACTTGGGGGTGCCAAAATGTTAGGCACCCCCAAGTGACTTTGACCGCCTACCTTTTACCCCGGGCTGGTGCCCCTGTGAGGAAGGAACAGCACCAGCCCGGGGTAGCTGCCGGCGCTTCCTTTTCCTGATTCGCTGCGCGCGCATGCGCAGTAGAGTGAAAAGCCGAACTTAAATGTTAAAGTCGGCTTTTCACTCTACTGCGCATGCGCCCACCGCTGGCACTCAGGAAAAGGAAGCCAGGAAGACGGAAGCGCTGCGCTCCAGGTGCCCCGGGCTGGTGCTGTTTTCTCCTAACAGGGGCACCAGCCCGGGGTACGAGGTAAGCGGTTAAAGTCACTTGGGGGTGCCTAACATTTTGGCACCCCCAAGTGACTTTGACTTTCGTTTCCCTTTAAGCTCTAAACTCACATTTTGATGAATCTGAACCTTAGTATAGTTGATGAGCTTTACAAAATTTAGCCTCACAAATTACTACAAAATGTAATCAAAAACAATATGGCCTCACGAATGTTCCATTAACCAATAGTATCTCTTGCTAGAGGTGGTGGCCATATAATTTCATGGGCATCCCTGTCACTAGTTTTGCTGATTGATCATCATGGCCATATAACCGCCAAAAACATGACGGAATTTTACAGAACCAGGTGTACTGTGTAGTGCAAATATTGTTCTGTGATGATCTTCTTATATTCCAAGATGGTTATGACCCCATGAACATTGCTAATCTCTGTGGAAGAAGAAATCAGGCTCTTCTGAACCAAAGCTGATGTTCTAAAGGTCCCCATATACGGGCAGATCCACTCGCTTGGCGATGTCGCCAAACGAGCGTATCTTCTCCCGATATCCCCACCTACGGGTGGGCGATATCGGGAGAATACAGGATAATTCAGATCGAATTATAACGACGGGCATAGGAAAAGTCGGTCCGGGGGCCGCACCAACGAGCCGATGTGGTCCCCGATCCGGCTAGATTTCTAACTTGCCCGATCGAGATCTGGTCGATTTCAGGCCAGATATCGGTCGGGCAGGCCCGTCAGTAGTCCCCATACATGGGCTGATTAGCTGCCGAATCTGTCTAAGGGACCCATATCAGCAGCTAGAATCGGCCCGTGTATGGGGGCCTTAATTGTCACTAACAAAGACATATCTATGAGGGCTTCAGGGCATTTATATTCAGGATATGTTATATACCATCAACACAATAGAACTCTTGATTTAATACATGCAACAAGTGAGCCTACTTTCATACCAGATGAGGAGAACTGTTCAATTACATAATTAGGCATCTGCTTAGATTGTATTATGCTAGATCATTCGTAAAGCTTTTTAGCACAATAGGATATAATTCTTAACAAACATGGATCACTTCATGAATAGCATGGAAATTACTCAAGAAACACAACTGTAATTAGGTAGAGGGGTAGAACTTAACACAAAATGTGTTACTTATTCTTAGAGGGAATGACCTTCATTTCAGTAGTTCATAAATGAGTGAAACAAGCCCGTGACCTGAATGTATTGCCGAAGTACAGATTCATTATTTGTGACACTTTCTAAACCTTCCGTATGCAAGACTTTGACAGATACTCTTCAGCTTACACTTTCATGCCAAGTCAGCAAGGAACCTCTTGTGCTACCACAGAGATGAAACAGATGTTACTTTATCTTCTATGATGTATATCCCGAGCTAGTGCCGCACAACTGCTTTCTTAGGGTTGGCTTTAAATATTTAAGAAGGGAAGGAAACTGCTGAAATCTGTGTATTGTATTGTCTTTTCAATCTATACAGCTATAACTCTTCTTACTGTGGGGGACAATTATTAATCCACGAACGCTCCGAGCGTATTTTGTGCAACAATTTCGTACCTTGCAACAAAATTTGTGGGACAAAATCGTATTGTTGTGCCGAGTATGAAAGTTTCGATTCATTTAAGCTTCGTATTCGTGACTTTCCTTGGGCCGGGTTGGAGCTGCAGAGTGCCATTGAGCCCTATGGGAGACTTTCCTTGGGCCGGGTTGGAGCTGCAGAGTGCCATTGAGCCCTATGGGAGACTTTCCTTGGGCCGGGTTGGAGCTGCAGAGTGCCATTGAGCCCTATGGGAGACTTTCCTTGGGCCGGGTTGGAGCTGCAGAGTGCCATTGAGCCCTATAGGAGACTTTCCTTGGGCCAGGTTGGAGCTGCAGAATGCCATTGAGCCCTATGGGAGACTTTCCTTGGGCCAGGTTGGAGCTGCAGAGTGCCATTGAGCCCTATGGGAGACTTTCCTTGGGCCGGGTTGGAGCTGCAGAGTGCCATTGAGCCCTATGGGAGACTTTCCTTGGGCCGGGTTGGAGCTGCAGAGTACCATTGAGCCCTATGGGAGACTTTCCTTGGGCCGGGTTGGAGCTGCAGAGTGCCATTGAGCCCTATGGGAGGCTTTCCTTGGGCCAGGTTGGAGCTGCAGAGTGCCATTGAGCCCTATGGGAGACTTTCCTTGGGCCGGGTTGGAGCTGCAGGGTGCCATTGAGCCCTATGGGAGACTTTCCTCGGGCCAGGTTGGAGCTGCAGAGTGCCATTGAGCCCTATGGGAGACTTTCCTTGGGCCAGGTTGGAGCTGCAGAGTGCCATTGAGCCCTATGGGAGGCTTTCCTTGGGCCGGGTTTGAGCTGCAGAGTGCCATTGAGCCCTATGGGAGACTTTCCTTGGGCCAGGTTGGAGCTGCAGAGTGCCATTGAGCCCTATGGGAGACTTTCCTTGGGCCGGGTTGGAGCTGCAGAGTGCCATTGAGCCCTATGGGAGGCTTCCAAAATCATGCACAGAAAGATCAAAGTCGGAAAGCTTTTCCCGCTGTTTACAATCATTTGGTACAAAAATTTCAGATTGCCAATCGTGACTAATACGATTTTTTCATAAGCATTTTCGTGATATTTGCGATCTTCAGAAATTATTGTATCCAATCCGAATTTTTTTCCCATTCGGGATTCAAACTCATGATTTCATAAATGAAGCCCTATATGTTACTTTAGTTTTTGTTATTTGAGACAGGGTAAAATCTCCCTAATTTGTGTGCAAAATCAAACAATGCATTTTGACTCTGCTTCTGTTTGGGTGGTTGGGTCAGTTTGTAGCTAAAATGCAACTTCAAACTTCAGGCGGAACCAAACCAGAACAGTGTATTTCACATTCTATTTTCTATATTATCTATAAAGATGCTGAAATATCTTTTTCATAGTATTAATATAATGGTGTCTCAGAGTAATGTTCTTCTGCTCACAGAGTTATGTTCTTCAGCACAAAAGCAATTTCAACCTCAAGCTGGCACCATGACACCATACAGGACAACATTTAAGTAGACACGAAGACTGGATTAGAGTGGAGCAAAATGAGACCATGTGGAATAGAAAGAATTACTTCATCAAAGTATATCAAGAAACGAAGTAGCTATAGATCTAGCCTCTTAGATTATAACTAGTAATGGATGGATATTTGAAACCGCGGTGTTATTTTAACATTACATGTGAAATTAGTTTTTCATTTTATTCATCATGATGGGGCTTATTTATGCATGAATGGTCACTTATTTATTAATAGGGAAAACTCATTCAGATAAAAAACATGAATATCTTGAATTTTTTGAGTTTCTGAGCTCTAAAAACTCCAAAAATTTGAGTTTGAGAATATGGCTTGACTTTGCCAACTCCTATTGACTTCTATAGAAACTCGCAAGCTTTTAGATGGCAAATTTTTACATTTGAGTTTTCGGGGGGGGGGGGGTTTCACTTAATAAATACCAGACATTTGAGTTTTTGAACCATAACTCGAATTCAAGTTTTTTAAGAGCAAAAAAACGAGATTCAAGAAAAAGCAAACTTGACCACTGATAAATCACCCCCAGAGTGTAACATTAGCTGCTGCTATGCACTGTGGCACAGTGTGACTGAACCCAGGCCTGGTCCTCCAGTAGGTCCGACCAGAGTCACCATATGCGCCCAGGAGGCCCCAAAGGGGGCCTGGTTGGGAAGTTCCATTTTTGTACTAGTGCCCCTGGTCTCCTACTTACGCCACTGGCTGTACATTTATATATCCTAAAACAGGGGAAAGTGAACTACTTCTTGTTGAAAATAGTGAAATGGTTAGTGATGAGCACATTTTTTCATCAGGCATGGATTCACAGCGAATTTCCGCATTTCGCCATTGGCAAATTGTTTTGTGAAACTTCTGTGAAAATTTGCCATGGAAAAATTTGTTGCGCTGAATTTTATTTGTCGTGCATAAAATTGGATGCGAACACGTCAGAAAAAGGGCCCGGATGAGTCAAAAAAAGCGCGGGGACGACAAAAAAAGACATGGCCGACAAAAAAAATTGTGCGACAATGCGTTTTGTGAATTTTTCACCATTTTGTGAATTTTATGGCGAAGCAAAACGGGATAGATTCGCTCATCACTAGTAATGGTCTCTGGGCAGAGTTTAAAACATTTTCTATGTTCTAATTTCTGTAGCTTTCTTGATGTCACATTCCATCACAGTCTTTTATAATATTCCTTTTGGATGAAAAAATTCACCGCGGAAATATTCGCCGTGGGTCCTAAAATTGTCACGGGCGACAAAATGATAGCCGCTCGACAAAATAATAGCCGCGGACGACTAAATAATAGCCGTGCGACGAAACAATAGCCGCGCGACGAAATAATAGCCATGCGACGAAACAATAGCCGTGCGACGAAACAATAGCCACGGGTGACGAAACAATAGCCACGGGTGACGAAATAATAGCCGTGCGACTAAATAATAGCCGCGCAACGAAATAATAGCCGCGCAACGAAATAATAGCCGCCGGCGACAAAATAATAGCCGTGGGCAACAATTTCTTTTGACGCGCGACATTTGCGCCGTTTCGCAAATCTTTCGAAAGATTCGCAAATTTTTCGGCGAAGCGAAGCGGGACAGATTCGCTCATCACTAATCACTAACTAAAAAGTAAAAGTCTGTAAAAAGAGGGAAAGGGAGTTACCTATGTTTGCCAAGATCAAAGTTGGCGCAATCGGATCCTTAGTTAAAGTGAAATGCGGAACATGTCAAATGATAAGCAGATGCGATATGAATTCAAATTTCTAAATCTCTGATCTTTACTGTTCACCGAACATCTAAAACCTCAATTTGAATGAACAAAAAGTTAACATGATGATAAAAAAAAAAAATTCAGCAGTCCCACTATTTTATGTTAAATGGGTGATGTTGCTGGTGGTGGGGGAGCTGATTAAATATCTACACAACAAAAAGCAATAGATTATGATTTACAGCAGCAATGCTAGAGTGATCACATCATTACACTGCCAAATACCATCTATCACTTTTAGTGAATTTAACGAAGATGGATGACGTCCTAAAGGAGAGACGCAAAGCTATAAATATATTCATTCTGATCTTCATCTGACTTTCCTGTAGAACAGACACGCAAACCAATCAATAATTGAAGAACACACACTACTGATCCTTTTGTTATAAATGATTTTAGAAGAAGAAATCCGTTTGGTATAATGACAAAGAGAAAATGTTAGTAGAAGATGAAACAGCTGTACACAGAAGCTGAGAACAAAGGCGTGATACCAACAGCAGACACCTCTCTAACTTTTCTTTGTACTTTTAACTGTGTGTCTTAAAAGCTCCACATCATGAGAAATGTTGCTGTACTTTAGGAACAAGTTGTTCTAGAAGTGAAGGAAAGTATCACCAAGGAAAAAAAAAAAATCTTTCTAAGATGACTTTTTGGAACCATGAGATTTCAGTACAGTAGGATACATAATATGGTATCTAAAAATATTTTCTCAGAAGATTTTTGAAACCCTAGGAGATTGATATCAAGGACATCATTTTTCACACCTCCACCTCTTTCTCAGACAGAACCTTTGACACTATCAACTATGATGTTCCAGACCCATATTTTAAAAGACTAAATTTCTAATGAAAGAGGTGTCAATCAATACTCGTGTTTAAATTTCCAGTCCAGGTTACTAGAAACATCAAAACTTTGTAGATTAAAGGGATTCTGTCAGGGGAAAAACAAGTTTTTTTTCATCATCGTTTAATAGTGCTCCTCCAACAGAATCCTGCATTAAAATCCATTTTTTTCTGAAAACTAGACATATTCTTAGTTTCCCAGGTGCCCTCAGCCATGTGACTTTACTTTACTGCTGCACTGCTGCTATGAGTGATATCACCCACCCCCCTTCACTCCCACAGCAGCCGATCATTAGTACAATGGGAAGGTAGCAAGATAGCAGCTCCCTGATAGTGATGGGCGAAATGTTTCACCAGGCTTGGATTCGCGGCGAATTTCTGCGTTTCGCCATTGGCAGATTATTTTGCGAAACGGATGAAAAAATACAATGAAAAATTCATTGTGCCTCCAAAAATTGTTGCAATAATAGTTGTGCGTCACACAAATAGCTGCGCGTCAAACGAATAGTCGCGGGCGCATGACATTTTTGCCGTTCTTTTGAAATTTCTGCATATAACTGTAATACTAACTGCATGTTGGTGATGTTTGACTGCCTATGATAAGCATTTGAGTTCTTGAGTAGTGATGGGTGAAATGTTTCGCCAGGCATGGATTCGCTGCGAATTTCTGCGTTTCGCCATTGGCGGATTGTTTCGCAAAACGGATGAAAAAAAGTGCCGTGGAAAAATTTGTCCAATATTTCCAATATTTCCAATATGTCCAAAAATTGTTACCGGCGTCAAAAGAATAGCCGGGCGACTAAATAATAGCCACGAGAGATGAAATAATAGCTGTGCGACTAAATAATAGCCGCGGGCGACTAAATAATAGCCACGGGAGATGAAATAATAGCCGCGGGCGACAAAATAATAGCTGTGCGACTAAATAATAGCCGCGGGCAACAAAATAATAGCCGCGTGACAAAATAATAGCCGCGGGGGACAAAATAATAGCCACGAGACAAAATAATAGCCGCGGGTGTATGTATGTAGCATGGCAGCACCACCCATGTGTATGACTCCAAATACACAGTACAGGAATGTTCTTTGCAAGCAATAGGCTATATCATCATATTGTGGTCTCTAAGGAACTCTATATTAGCTCTGACATATACATAGAAGGTAGTTATATATAGGTAGTTATATGTAGGTGCAATATTTGTGCAGATAATAATATAATATACCCTTATATTGCACTTTCTAGGAAATAAGAAATACATGCATACATGGCATCTTCTTCCCATACGTGTAAATATTTAATATACAAAGAATAAAGGCTCGTGTTGACATAAAAGAGCATAGCCTGATACTGTGCAGTCAGCAGAAATGCTTGCTTTTCTCAGAAACAATGATGTACCCTCTGGTTTACTCAATTTTATGTTTATTATGGCTCAGTATTGACTTGTAGGTGCTTTATCAACAAATCATTTACTACCATATTGCTGGCTGAGGCATATTGTCTTACACGTAGAAATTAATTAAAGCTCTGAGGGTACAATTACTATTAAGCACAAACTGTAAGGGAATCACCTCTAATTCTTTACTGTTTAAAGACAGACTAACACAGAGGGCCTGTTATCAATTGCAAAAACATTACAATTGTATTCCGCTGATGCGGCAGTCTCAGGCTTTCTGATTGGCTTTTTATCAAGTGACAAATGTGGTCATTATGAGTCAAATGAGGAAACCATTGTGTAATGATCAGACTCTAAGCAAGTTCATTTATCCAGTGGCCAGGCCTGAGATATTTATAGAGCCATTAAGGCGGGATTCGTAATAGTTGTTTTGCAAACATGTTTTTTTTTACGCCATTTTTAGCTGCGTTTCTTCCATTGTACGATGCTAGAGGACAAGAGAGCATCTATTGATACTGAAGTAAAGGAGATTTCACTATCAGCATAGAAAGAGTTAAGGTGGCCATTAAGGATGCACCGAACCCACTTTTTTGGGTTTGGCCGAACCCACCCTAACGGATCCCGAACCGAATCCGAATCCTAATCAGCAAATGCTCATTAAGATCGGAAAGGGTTAAAAGTTGAATAAACATTTCCCCCCTACTATTTAACCCTTTCTGGATGCTAATTAGCATATGCTGATTTATTAATTAGGATTCAAATTCAGTTCGGCCGGGACCGAGGATTCATCAATCCATCAAAAAAAAAGTCTGGATTCGGCCAGACAAAAATGTTGCCAAGACAAAAATGTCGCTGATACGAAAAAATGGCAATTGACTTTAATGCGTTTGGAATGAGAAAAAACGCCCATTGACTTTAATGCATTTGGAGTAAAAAAAAAAAGGCACTAGTAAAAAAAATGGAAATTTTTCGGCGTTTCGCAAATTTTTCACCAATTTTGCAGAGTTTTCAATGAAGCAAAATGGATTTGCTCGTCACTATTATGCACATTAACACTGTAAATCAAATGTATCACTCTTTTTACCTTCATACACACAAACTGCACACATAGGGACAGATTTACTAAAACTATATAATTTCTAAATTTTTTTAAATTCTAAAATTTTTAAATTTTCTAATGTCTGACATTTTATAAAAAATTCAGATATGAAAAGTCTGTGCGAGAAAAACGGCAACTTTTTCTGAAATGGCCGCTACGAAAACTGGAATTTTTCAAGCTGTTGCACCAAAACCTTTACTTTATCAAATAGTCGCACAAATATCCAGTGTTTTGAGACACAAGAAAGATTTTCAAGAAAAGAGAAGGGACTTCTGCCATTGACTTCTACATGATCTAGGCAAGTTTTAGCTGGGGAATTGTTGGATTTGTATGGGACCTGTTATCCAGAATGCTCAGGACCTGGGGTTTTCCGGATAAGGGATCTTTCCGTAATTTGGATCCCCATAACTTAAGTCTGCTAAAAATAATTTCAAAATTAAATAAACCCAATAGGGCTGTTCTGCCCCCAATAAGGGGTAATTATATCTTAGTTGGGATCAAGTACAGGTACTGTTTTATTATTACAGAGAAAAGGGAATCATTTAACCATTAAATAAACCCAATAGGGCTGTTCTGCCCCCAATAAGGGGTAATTATATCTTAGTTGGGATCAAGTACAGGTACTGTTTTATTATTACAGAGAAAAGGGAATCATTTAACCATTAAATAAACCCAATAGGGCTGTTCTGCCCCCAATAAGGGGTAATTATATCTTAGTTGGGATCAAGTACAGGTACTGTTTTATTATTACAGAGAAAAGGGGATCATTTAACCATTAAATAAACCCAATAGGGCTGTTCTGCCCCCAATAAGGGGTAATTATATCTTAGTTGGGATCAAGTACAGGTACTGTTTTATTATTACAGAGAAAAGGGAATCATTTAACCATTAAATTAACCCAATAGGGCTGTTCTGCCCCCAATAAGGGGTAATTATATCTTAGTTGGGATCAAAGTACAGGTACTGTTTTATTATTACAGAGAAAAGGGAATCATTTAACCATTAAATAAACCCAATAGGGCTGTTCTGCCCCCAATAAGGGGTAATTATATCTTAGTTGGGATCAAGTACAGGTACTGTTTTATTATTACAGAGAAAAGGGAATCATTTAACCATTAAATAAACCCAATAGGGCTGTTCTGCCCCCAATAAGGGGTAATTATATCTTAGTTGGGATCAAAGTACAGGTACTGTTTTATTATTACAGAGAAAAGGGAATCATTTTTAAAAATTAGAATTATTTGCTTATAATGGAGTCTATGGGAGATGGCCTTTCCATAATTCGGAACGTTCTGGATAACGGGTTCCCGGATAAGGGATCCCATACCTGTACTACTTTTTTTGACAATGTTACAGCTGATATTGTAATACTGTAATTTTCTATTCTCCTACCTGTTCCTGAATATTATTCTACCTTATTTTAGCGCCCATCAATTGACCTTCTTAATTAAACAGACCAACTGAAGCATTGCCTATTTTTATCAAATGTATTATTGGTCCAGTTAATTGAGAGGAATGCCATGTTGTCTTTGAAGGCAAAGGGTAAATACGTATATATGTAAAGCATGCTGCCTTGACAGATGCAGAATTTAGGCTAATAAAGGAAAATACTGTTAGACCTCAAAATCAGTACATGGATTTGAAATCCCCTTGAGGGTAAAATGACCAGCACAGCACAAACAGCTCATCGCATCATTAGTATAATTATTGGTAAGTCTGCTGTCTATCACTATGGTAACTCCACAGCTCTGCTAAAACTATTTCTGCCTTCGTTCTCAACACTAAGGCATTATATTATCATCTTCCTCCCTTGTTTGGGGGTTCTGGTGTGATTAATTGCAAAGTCAATGGTATAATAGTCTTTTTTCTTGCTATATGAGTGCATTAATAAGCATATCAGTACAATAAAGGAGAGTAATATTAAAAGAGCACTGGGTAATCAAAAATGTTTCCTACAGAGCTGCACATAGATACTATGATAATGGTACCCAGCAGAATAGCTTTCCATAATAAGTTCACATAGCAATTTCATTGCTGGTTTGCTCTGCTTTGAGCAGTGGTTCTGTAGAACTAATCACCCTGAGGGTTGCAATGAAATAGATGTGGAAATGCTTATTTACTGTCTTGAGTATCTAGAACTATAGCAAGGTGACCAAGTTTCTAATGAGTTGACCTTTGGTGGAACACAACTGGACTGGAAAGAGCATTATATGTACCTGTGTATATATTATGTGGCACAGTAGCTGGGAAAACTCTACAGTGAAGTTATTCTCCCATAGAATGTTAAATAATGCAACTAATGGCTGTGTTCACTGAGGCTGGAAAAGCCAGAATAGGCGATGAGATTTGAGTCATCACCTGTGGAAAAGCGAAGTGGTAACGAGTGATGTCTCTGTCCGGGAAGGGAGAAGTAGAAAGTATGGGCATGTATCTTGCATATGTGGTTGCTCATGCTTCCACAGTCCCTTGCATTTTGGTTTATTAGAAGCATTAGACCATTAGGACTGGAATTCTCTAGATGAGATAAAATGATGGGAGGTGGTGGAGTATAGTTCATAAAATGGTCACATTGCTAGACTTTAATTGGATGAGGGAAAGGGAGAAGTAGGTCGTTAACAACACTTTGCAAGTCTGGTATCTTTCTTCTCTGTGCCGTGTATCTTACAGGTCACACTCTAACACAACGAAGAAGAAACTGCAGATCAAACGGGTGCAGATGCAACATCTCGGCACATCCAGCATCACTAAAGGAATAGCCTCTTGCATATGTGCGATTTAAGGTACTGCTACTTGTGGTTATTGTGATATCATGTACTGTATGCTTGTCCTACACTCTAGATGGGATTACAGTGTGAAAATGTAAGCTCTTTTGGGCAGGGCATTCTTCACCTCTTGTATTGGTTATTGGTTGCTTTGTAGGTAAATCTGTACACTCAATGTATATTTACAGAGCTGCACAATATGTTGGGGCTTTATAAATACATGCCAATAATAATAATAATGAGAATAATAATGACAATAGTAATGATTCCCATGATTCTGATATGGAAACGAATGGCTATCACTTGGATCCAAAATGAACTGACTCGTATTTGTCCTCTCAAGTAAGCAGCACACAAAGGGATCTGTGGACTTAAGAAGGCCCATTTATTACATAGATGTGAGCAAGGTGAAGAGTGCAAAATATAGCATCACGTTTTTTGGCCACGATCCACCTACCCCCCCCCGGGAGTTGCAACTTCTACTGATCTTTGTGCTCGGAGAATGGTGCACAATAAGTGCCACTTGTCTCTTATCTTATGAATGTCTCTTGTATAGTGATGAGGGAATCTGTCTCGTTTCACTTCGCCAAAAATTTTTCAAATCTTTCAAAAGGTTAGTGAAACGGCAAAAAATTGACAAAATGGCGAAAATGTTGTGCGTAAAATTTTTTTGTCACCCGTGACTATTCTTTTGATGCCCGTGACTAATTTTTTGATGCCATGACTATTTATTTTGATGCCACAACTATTCTTTTGACGTGCAACTATTTATTTTGCTGCCGCAACTATTTTTTTTGCCGCCACGACAATTCTTTCGATGCCCGCGTCAATTTTTGGACGCACGACAAATTTTTCCGCAGCATTTTTTTTCATCTGTTTCGCAAAACAAAATACTCCAATGGCGAAACATGGAAATTCGCCGTGAATCCATGCCTGCCGAAACATTTCCCCATCACTACGCTTGAATCGGTCAGCTCAACATTTATGAAGAATGGCAAATAGGGAGGGCGTAGGTGTCCCCTAGTAACCCCTTTTCCAAATAAACCCTTAACCCCTATGCTTTCAGCCATAATTTACAGTTTTTTCCACCTCCAGGGACATAACGGTAACCTAAAAAAAATATTTTCAGCATTGCTTTATGACAGAAGTCCCCCCATTCTAAATATATTTTCTTCTTTGAAGAAAAATGTAATATGTGATTTATTCACCACCAATTCTAAGCCATCTAGAAGCCCTCGCTAACAATGGAGTTACAGAAGCTTCTCTCTCTGTTCTGTGAAATTCAATGGACAGAGGTCTTTACGGAAAAGAAAATGCTTTCTGTAACTTTGGAGTCACGATAACTCAATCCCGGTGTAGGAGGCAGAGGATTCCAGGCAATGTAGAACTCATTTCCTGCGGCTGTGGACTGTAGTCGCTCAGTGTCAGATAAGCTTTTTGCTCTTTAAACTACTTGTAGAAACTTCAGCCTGTGTTGTTACCAGACCTGATCCCAGGTGCTAAAGCGAGATAGGTTTGAGTTTCACCCCAACTGACACGAGCTCTTCATCCACCACATGTGTTTTTTTTCCGTCTAATAACTGTATCATATTAATCCATTTGAAGCTCCCGCAGCTACATATAGCTGAATTACTAGATAACCTGATCTAGCTGCTCCTGCTGGGCCAAAATAAAGCGGGGCAGTGGGCTTTGAGCTAGATACCTAAAAACATTTCCAAGGAAGATGTGCAAAAGCAATTTATCATGTAAAATATCAGCATTTATGTAAATGCTACACTGAGAATGGTGCTTTATATGTTTCAGTCGTCTATCTACCAGAACATTATTCTAGAATATTATTTCAATTAATTCTAGAATATTAGTTCAATTAATACTGTCCATGGGCAGAAAAGAAAACCTACTTACATTAGTTTACATTCGGGTTTATTTATGACTGGTGTATTGAATGCAACATTGTCCAAAGAAAAAAGCAATACACAGATGCTTGGGCTTTTAGCGGCACTGGGCCAAACTATCTAATAGAACATTATTCTAGAATATTATTTCCTATTCCAAAAAAAGTTCAATTAATACTTTACACGGGCAGGAAAGAAAACCTATTTACATTAGTTTACATTAGAGTTTATTTATGACTGGTGTATTGAATGCAACATTGTCCCCAGAAAAAAGCAATACATACTTGTAGGTGCTTTGGCTTCACTCTACTGGTGCCCAAAACCCAGTGCTCCACCATCCCACCCCCTGCTGCCTGTTGCTTGCAAGTACTCCTCCTCCTGAACTGCTATCACCACCACAACGCTGATTGCTCACAACCAACCACTTGCACCGCTGTGCCAATTACTAGCTCCAAGTTGCTCCCCGCATTGTTGCTCCCTACCCGCTTAAGCCAGCCATACATGCACCGATGATATAGTACGAAACCCTGTTTCGTACCAAATTCGATGCGTATATGGTGGATCGACGAGACGATGATATCGCAAGGGCTGTGGATATCGGTCGACGCCTCAATCGGCCGGGTTAAAAGATTTTGATTGGGTGCCGTTGAAGGTGCCCAAACAAAATCTGCATTCAGGGCTGAATTCGCAGGTAGAATTTCTATTGTTTCTACCTCCACATCTGATGATTACTTGTGTCCAAAGAGGGTCCTTGCACTTCTTTGTAGTTTATAGTACATCATACAAGAATGGGCAGAATGGTATTGTTAATACCAGAAACAACATCTTGGGTTTTCTTAAAGCCTGTACACAGTTACAATAAATCTATAGTAGCATAGCAGTGGATATATTAGGGCTCATCTACTACTCGTAAAGCACAAAGTACAAAAAACTTTTTTTGCACTTATGGGGCTGTAAAGATAGAGCTGCTTTTTATTTCAACAATAGAGAAAATATTTGGCACACCACTTACATACATCTGTAGGGTGCTTCAATCCCTCAGCTGCTCCCAAGCTATTCCATATACCTTTGCGAAGGGAAGAAGCACACTAATATACCGGCAATGCCTTTAACACATTTATTGCAGAAAAGAGTGGCACAAGCTTTCGGGGGATATCCCCCTTTTTTATTGCACCTGAAGAAGGGGGATATCCCCCGAAAGCTTGTGCCACTCTTTCCTGCAATTAATGTGTTAAAGGCATTGCCGGTATATTGTTGTGCTACTTCCCTTTGCAAAGGCTGCTTTTTATTTACCAGTGGTATTGCACCCCTTAATGTCCCCATACACGGGCCGGTTGTAGCTGCCAATATTGGTCCCTTAGACCGATTCGGCAGCTAATTGGCCCGTGTATTGGCACTACCGACGGGCCTGCCCGACTGATATCTGGCCTGAAATCGTCCAGATATGGATCGAGCAGGTTAAAAAATCTAGTCGGATCGGGGACCGCATCGGCTCGTTGCCTATACCAGTCGTTATACTTCGATCGTTTGGCTCAGGGAAGCAGTAAATTAAACCTTTTGGCTCCTAGAGCTCTTTGAAAATAAAAGAATGTGGAGATAAGAGGTGTGATAAGAGGGAGGTGTGCTAGTTTGAAAGCCTTATTTACATAATGACTGGGCCTTGTAAATTTTGGATCCTAGAGCTCTTCGACAACAAAAGAATGTGGTGATAGTCTACTAAAGACAGGCTTGGTGAACAAAGCTGTTCCAGATTTAGCAGTACAGTTAAATACTGTACCACTGTGACTGGACCATACCTTCTTACACCTGTGAGTTTCAGCCAACACCTAACTGAACTAGTTCAATGGAGCCATTGTGATTGGACGTCTCTGTCTGAACTACCATCAAGAGTTTAAATACCGGGGAATTCCCTACCAGTCATTTGAACTGAAGAAGCCACACGGATGAGTGCTGAAACATTTTCAAGAAAAACTCCCAAGAAAAGTCAAGTTGTTTTTAGAGTTAATTCTACTAGATACTGTATATCAGTGATCCCCAACCAGTGGCTCGTGGGCAACATGTTGCTCCCCAACCCCTTGGATGTTGCTCTCAGTGCCCCCAAACCAGGGAGTTATTTTTGAATTCCTGACTTGGGGGCAAGTTTTGGTTGAATAAAAACAAGATTTCCTACCAAATAAAGCCCCTGTAAGCTGATAGGGTGCATAGAGGCTGCCTAATAGCCAATCACAGCCCTTATTTGGCTCCTCCATGAACTTTTTTATGGTGCTGTGTTGCTCTCCAAGTCTTTTTACATTTGACTGTGGCTCACGAGTAAGAAAGGTTTGGGACTCATAGTAACATAGTAACATAGTAACATAGTAAGTTGGGTTGAAAAAAGACATACGTCCATCAAGTTCAACCATAATGCCTATACCTAACCTGCCTAACTACAAGTTGATCCAGAGGAAGGCAAAAAACCCCATCTGAAGCCTCTCTAATTTGCCTCAGAGGGGAAAAAATTCCTTCCTGACTCCAAGATGGCAATCGGACCAGTCCCTGTATCAACTTGTACTAAGAGCTATCTCCCATAACCGTGTATTCCCTCACTTGCTAAGAATCCATCCAGCCCCTTCTTAAAGCTATATAATGTATCAGCCAGTACGACTGATTCGGGGAGGGAATTCCACAACTTCACAGCTCTCACTGTAAAAAATCCTTTCCGAATATTTAAATGGAACCTCCCTTCTTCTAAACGGAGTGGGTGCCCTCGTGTCCGTTGGAAGGACCTACTGGTAAATAAAACATTAGAGAGGTTATTATATGATCCCCTTATATATTTATACATAGTTATCATGTCACCTCTTAAGCGCCTCTTCTCCAGTGTAAACAGACCCAACTTGGCCAGTCTTTCTTCATAACCGAGACTTTCCATACCCTTTACCAGCTTAGTTGCCCTTCTCTGGACCCTCTCTAGCTCAATAATGTCCCGTTTGAGCACTGGAGACCAAAACTGAACAGCATATTCTAGATGGGGCCTTACCAGTGCTCTGTAAAGGGGAAGAATAACCCCCTCCTCCCGTGAATCTATACCCCTTTTAATACAGCTCAGAACCTTGTTTGCCCTTGCAGCTGCTGCCTGGCATTGCTTGCTACAGCCAAGTTTATTATCTACAAGGACTCCAAGATCCTTCTCCATTATGGATTTGCCTAGTGCAGTCCCATTAAGGTTATACGGGGCTTGCATATTTTTACATCCCAGGTGCATGACCTTACATTTATCCACATTAAATCTCATCTGCCACTTAGCTGCCCAGATTGCCAGTTGGTCAAGATCCTGCTGCAGGGATGTCACATCCTGGATAGAATTGACTGGTCTGCAGAGTTTTGTGTCATCTGCAAACACTGATACATTACTCATAATACCCTCCCCTAAGTCATTTATGAACAAATTAAACAAAAGTGGACCCAGTACAGAACCCTGAGGGACCCCACTGAGAACCTTACTCCAAGTAGAGAATGTGCCATTAACAACCACCCTCTGTACCCGATCCTGTAGCCAGTTTTCTATCCATGTGCAAACGACTTCACTAAGACCAATAGACCTTAGCTTAGAAAGCAGTCGTTTGTGGGGAACGGTATCAAATGCTTTGGCAAAATCCAAATAGATTATATCTACTGCATCCCCACTGTCCAGCTTCTTACTTACCTCATCATAAAAAGCAATTAAATTGGTCTGACATGACCTGTCCTTCATAAAGCCATGCTGATTACTGCTCATAATGCCATTCTCCACTACATAATTTTGAATGTGATCCCTTAACAAGCCTTCAAATAACTTGCCCACCACGGATGTCAAACTTACAGGCCTATAATTGCCAGGCTGAGATCTTATTCCCTTTTTAAATATGGGAGTGACATTCGCCTTCTTCCAATCACTAGGTACCATACCTGATGAAAGAGAGTCTGAGAATATCAGAAACAAGGGCCACTGCAATTCTGCCCCTAGCTCTCTCAGTACCCGAGGGTGTATTCCATCTGGCCCAGGTGCCTTGTTTACATTTATCGTGTGTAACCCTTTAAGCACCATATCCTGTGCCAACCACTGTGTAGTTGGAGCTGAGGCAACAGTGAAGCTATTGGGTGGGACTTGGCCCACTGGCTCCTCTACTGTATACACAGAAGAAAAGAACTGGTTAAGCACATCTGCCTTTTCTGTATCCGCTGTAACCATATTGTTATTATAACTCAATGGGGCCACACCCTCAACCTGCATCTTTTTACTATTAATATACTTAAAAAACTTTTTGGGGTTAGTCTTGGCCTCGGCCGCGATGCGCTCCTCATTTTCTATCTTTGCCTTCCGGATTGCTGTTTTACAACACTTGTTATAGTGTTTATATTCATTAAACGCAGCTACTGTCCCCTCTGACTTATATTTCTTAAAAGCTTTCCTTTTTTTCCCTATTAACTTCTTTACCTCAGAGTTAAGCCACATAGGGTGATTCTTAACACTTCTACTTTTTCTTATTAATGGAATGAATTGAGAACAGTAATGATTTAATATCATTTTAAATGACAACCATTTCTGCTCTGTGTTTTTATCAGAAAACATAATGCCCCAATCTATGCCCTGAAGCGCTGCCCTTAAGGAGCTAAAATTTGCCTTCCTAAAATTCAGTGTCTTTGTTGCCCCCGTGTAAATTTGTTTCCTGCACCAAACATCAAATGAAATAACATTATGGTCACTATTACCCAGGGGTTCAACCACTTGCACATTTGCTATACGTTCTGGGTCATTAGAGATCACTAGATCTAGTATAGCATTGTTCCTGGTTGGCTCCTCAACAACCTGTGACATAAAGTTGTCATGCAGCAAGTTTATAAACTTGTTCCCATTTACTGTCCTGGCAGTACTATTGCCCCAGTCAATATCAGGGTAATTAAAATCCCCCATTATTATCACTTGCCCCAAACTAGCAGCCTTTTCTATTTGCAACAGGAGCTGGGCCTCCTCCTCTTCGCTTACATTAGGGGGTCTATAGCATACCCCTACAATTAGCTTGGTAGATTCTTTACTATCTGTGAGAAGCTCAACCCATAAGGATTCAGCTCCCTCTGTTACCCCCATCACTTCCTCCTTAATATTTGCTTTTAAGTCGTGCTTAATGAACAGACACACTCCTCCTCCTTTTCTATTGCCCCTGTCCCTCCGAAACAATGTATACCCCCCAATATTAACAGCCCAGTCATGAGACTCATTCAACCAAGTTTCAGCAACACCAATCACTCCTGCTATATATCATGACCTGGATGGATAAGAATCTTCATAGACATATTTAGCAGTGCTACTGCCATTCATACCCCCGCCCAACAATGCTAAATGACAGATACAGTGAGTCTAGGCATAAAGAGCAAGTAAACATTTAAGGTACACAGCACCTTCGTACACAACTCCCAGTATGTTCATGTGTCACTAAAATGAATCTACTCCATCGTAGACTGACAAAGCTAATGTGTGCCGAATGCTGTTTGCCCAAGCACAATGATATGTCCTGGGCATGAACGTGTAAATGAAAACCCACCTAATACACTGTAACCGCAGCATTATCGGGATGCTGAATTGTTTACACATAAATATATTTCATTTGCACAGCACAATCCTCAGTGAATTATTGCAACGACAAAGCCTCTGCTTCCCAAGTAGTTAAACAAACAACGGTCTGGACTTTGCATTCTGCTTGGAAAGCCGCCGTGTTTACCCAACGTAATATGGTTATTATTGAAACTTTCTTCTTTGTCATTTGCATTTGTAATTGGAATCTTCATCTGTCTGTACAAGCATAACTGCCTCTCCAACTGCCACGGCACGATATTAACTTATCCTCGATTTGAACGTATTCCAAAGACCTTTTATCGACTGAACAATCCATCACTGCCACCATGAACCACGTTGTAATTTTAACAATGATACGGCATTACACATGCTTTGATGGCGGCTGATTTTATCTCATAACATTTGAACAGTTAACAATTCACTTTTTTTTTCTATGTGAATGGCTACAATTTAGTATATTTCATATGTCATCCTTACCATCGGGCTTATCTCAAAGTTCTATGAAGATACAGTGAACATTGTAAGATAAGAACAGTTACCATAGGTTTGAATTAAAGAATAAGTAAACCTTTTTTTTTTTATCAGTAAAATTACTCTAAACAGCCTCCAGAATTACCTACCTTTGTCCCAGCATTGAGAGTGACCTGGATCCTTAGTTAGAAGTTGAATTCTCCTGCTCGTTTCCTTTGCTTCCTTGTGCAGAGTGAAGCTCCGCCCCCACTTCCTGTTCAGTTCTCTCTTCCCTTCGACTACTGTAGTCGAAGTGGAGAGCCTTCTGGGCATGCCTGGAGGCTGCAGGAGCCAGTCTGTGCATTAGCAGGTTTTTGTTTTTTTTTATGAGACCTGAACAGGAAGTTGGGGCGGGGCTTCACTCTGCAAAAGGAAGCAAAGGAAATGAGCAGGAGAATTCAACTCCTAACTAAGGATACAGGTCACTCTCAATGCTGGAACAAAGGAAGGTAATTCTGGACCTTTGTCTCAGCATTGAGAGTGACCTGGATCCTTAGTTAGAAGTTGAATTCTCCTGCTTGTTTCCTTTGAATCCTTGTGCAGAGTGAAGCCCCGCCCCCACTTCCCGTTCAGTTCTCTCTTCACTTTGACTACTGTAGTCGAAGTGGAGAGCCTTCTGGGCATGCCTGGAGGCTGCAGGAGCCAGTCTGTGCATTAGAAGGTTTTTTTTTTTTTTTATGAGACCTGAACAGGAAGTTGGGGCGGAGCTTCACTCTGCACAAGGAAGCAAAGGAAATGAGCAGGATAATTCAACTTCTAACTAAGGATACAGGTCACTTTCAATGCTGGGTTCAAAGGTAGGTAATTCTGGAGGCTGTTTAGAGCTATTTTACTGATAAAGAATAAGTAAACTTTTTTTTTCTAAAATATCATTCTCCTAAAAATACATTTAAGGTTCTCAAACTATGGGACTGCCAGGCCAGGGGAGGATAAAATCATGGGGGCAGCCTACAAACCAGTAAAGCTGCCCACACAACTAGAGGTTTACTCATTTTGGTGACTTTGCCAGATTAACAGATCAATGATTGGCCAAACGGGCCAATGATTGGATTCTAATAGGGACTTGAGCTGGCCATACACATGAAGATCTGCTCATTTGGAAAAGTCACCAAAAAGAGTATCTTTGTGCAAGATGGCCTCCTTGTGCCCTTGGGCGAAACTATCAGATTGCAGAAGATACCTATGCATCTGAACCATATATGATTACCCAACAGGATTTTTAAAGTCTAAGCAATAAGTGCACAGAGAGGAATTGGTTTCAAGTCTTTATCAAAGCTGTCAGGTGAAATTCCTTGACCAGGTGTCAGGTACCTGGTCGTTCGCCTAAGGTAGGCGCGCGTCCGATCGCCAGCGCACGTTCCGACAGCCGCGCGCGCTCCGTCGCTCGCGCACGTATTGACGCCGGCGTGCGTCGTGACGCCCGCGCGCGCGTTAACGCCGGCGCGCGTCTTGACGCCGGCGCACGTCTTGACGCTGGCGCGCGTCATGACGCCGGCACGCGTCATGACGCCGGCGTGCGTCTTGACGCCGGCGCAGGCGCATTACGCTCAAAAGGACGCCAAAGGCCTACCAGCATTGCGAAGTGATCGTTTCCTTGTGAAAGACGCCAAGCTTGTTTCCTGTGATTGCCTATTTGACTCTCTGACCCGGCCTGACTCTCGATCTTGAAAACTTGCTGCCTGTACCGACTTCCCGCCTGTCCGACCTCGCTTTTGCCTGCCGATTTTGCTCTGACGTTCCGGTTCGGCACTCCTGCCACTCCTCCACTTGGTTCAAGTCCTGTTCCATCCTCAGTGGCTGTGATCCTTAGTGGGAGGTGTAGGAGAGGTCCTTCCTCTACGAGTTCTTCCAGTGACGCGCCCGGCTTGTCCTGACACCAGGGTATCCCATCATATTTATTTCCCTTAGGAAGTGATTAAATAAACTCTTATTATTGTATGCTGACAAACAGGATATGGCCTCATACAGTTTTTGTCTGGTTCAGATGTTCCAGATGTTCAAGGCAGAACATTTCAAGGGGTTTTCACATTTTTGAGAACATTGAAACCAGCTTCACCGCCATTGGCTCCAGAAAAAAAAAACTGGCTGAGCTGAGCACCAGTCAAACTTTTTTTTGTTATTACATTGTAAAATCCACAATGAGGTGCCATTTCGATCTCTTTAAAATTTCCATCCGTATCACCCATTCAGTAAGGAAATTTGGTGTAATTCCATTGCCAACAACTTTCCCCAGCTTGGTCTCCTTGGCAGGTTAATCCATGGTCAAAGGTTAGAGCATTTCCCATATAGTATCCACAGTCTCTCTGACATGTTACTCCGAGCCAAAACTGATCATGAAAAGGAATGTCCAGAATCAATGTCCGTTGGGTAATCTCTATGGTAATATGGTAGTTATGCAACGGCCTTTCTAGAGTCACATTTCTTTGTATCCATTTCATCACTTCCTGGGGTGGGGTTTTCAGCTAAAGGTCATCAACTCGAGTTGTATATCCACTATGTGACACAAAAATATTCAAAAAAACTGGGTTTTTTTTCGAATGGAACAACATTCCACAGCCAAAAAAAAATGGCAGAAAGTGATTGTACAAATAAAGCCACTGCCATGTGAATACTCCCCAACTGAAGTCAGTTTTGGGCCAATGTGGTACAGTCCGTAGTGTTTCAATAACCTTTCCAATCTGGTAAATCTCAGAGATTATTATTATTATTATTATTATTATTATTATATTGAATCTGTTTTATTTAGCGCCAATATATTCCTCAGCACTCTACTTAGTTCACATCAGTCTCATCCGAGTGCAGCTTACAATCTAAGGTCCCCATCACATTCCTATGAGTCCCTGCCCCAGTGAGCTTACAATCTAAGGTCCCTATCACATTCCCCATCAGTCCCTGCCCCAGTGAGCTTACAATCTAAGGTCCCTATCACATTCCCATCAGTCCCTGCCCCAGTGAGCTTGCAATCTAAGGTCCCTATCACATTCCCATCAGTCCCTGCCCCAGTGAGCTTACAATCTAAGGTCCCTATCACATTCCCATCAGTCCCTGCCCCAGTGAGCTTACAATCTAAGGTTCCTATCACATTCCCATCAGTCCCTGCCCCAGTGAGCTTACAATCTAAGGTCTCTATCACATTCCCATCAGTCTCAGCCCAGTGGAGCTTACAATCTAAGGCCCCTATCATATTCCCATCAGTCCCTGCCCCAGTGAGCTTACAATCTAAGGTCCCTATCACATTCCCATCAGTCCCTGCCCCAGTGAGCTTACAATCTAAGGTCCCTATCACATTCCCATCAGTCCCTGCCCCAGTGAGCTTACAATCTAAGGTCCCTATCACATTCCCATCAGTCCCTGCCCCAGTGAGCTTACAATCTAAGGTCTCTATCACATTCCCATCAGTCTCATCCCAGTGGAGCTTACAATCTAAGGCCCCTATCACATTCCCATCAGCCCCTGCCCCAGTGAGCTTACAATCTAAGGCCCCTATCACATTCCCATCAGCCCCTGCCCCAGTGAGCTTACAATCTAAGGTCCCTATCACATTCACATACAGTAGGGTCAATTTCAACAGGAACCAGTTAATCTGCCTGTATATTTGTGGAGCGTGGGAGGAAACTGGAGTAGATGGAGGCAATTCAAGCAAGCATGGGGAGAACGTACAAGTTTCTTGCATCTCCCTGGCTAAATATATATGTATATTTAATTGCAGTTATTATTTAGAAATAGAATTCTGATTTGCCTTTTAAATGGTTTAAGTATAAAAAAAATATTGTATATAGCATTAACTGTATGTTAAAACGGGAAAAGACTTTCTAACTTTGGTAAAATACATTAACAAGCTTCGGGGACTGAAACCTCCACTACTTTTAATTACTTTGTAATCTATTTTTGTCCATAAGCGACAAATCCCTCTGATAGCCGTGGGCTTTTTAATAAGTAAAGTAGCAACTGCATCGTGCTGATCTACTACTGGGGACAGTAATTGGCCTGCACTGCAGTCAGACCTGTCTGCTAATAAATAGTTAGCAAACTCTTATTTCCCTTTGAAAATTGCCTCTGTTTTGGATAAATACCTTAAAGTTTAAATACAAGATATTTTCTGGAAGTTAAAAATGCTATGAGAGATATTGGCAAGTTGTTTGCATAAAACTCTCCAAGTCTGGCTGGAACTTAACTGACTAGATATATGGACTGATTTTCCTTCCTAATTATACCCCTAATTTAATGATCTCTTCCTTATCTATTATTTTTGTTTGTACAAATGTTCTTCCCTGCTTTATGGCTGAGATTCTAGCTATCTGTATAACAGAGCATTCTGTCACAGTGCCACAGATCCTATCTGATCCCCCCATTGTAAGCAGCAGTCCTGCCCTGCTTTATGGCTGAGATTCTAGCTATCTGTATAACAGAGCATTCTGTCACAGTGGCACAGATCCTATCTGATCCCCCCCATTGTAAGCAGCAGTCCTGCCCTGCTTTATGGCTGAGATTCTAGCTATCTGTATAACAGAGCATTCTGTCACAGTGGCACAGATCCTATCTGATCCCCCCCATTGTAAGCAGCAGTCCTGCCCTGCTTTATGGCTGAGATTCTAGCTATCTGTATAACAGAGCATTCTGTCACAGTGCCACAGATCCTATCTGATCCCCCCCATTGTAAGCAGCAGTCCTGCCCTGCTTTATGGCTGAGATTCTAGCTATCTGTATAACAGAGCATTCTGTCACAGTGCCACAGATCCTATCTGATCCCCCCATTGTAAGCAGCAGTCCTGCCCTGCTTTATGGCTGAGATTCTAGCTATCTGTATAACAGAGCATTCTGTCACAGTGGCACAGATCCTATCTGATCCCCCCCATTGTAAGCAGCAGTCCTGCCCTGCTTTATGGCTGAGATTCTAGCTATCTGTATAACAGAGCATTCTGTCACAGTGGCACAGATCCTATCTGATCCCCCCCATTGTAAGCAGCAGTCCTGCCCTGCTTTATGGCTGAGATTCTAGCTATCTGTATAACAGAGCATTCTGTCACAGTGGCACAGATCCTATCTGTGCCTACTCTAGGGCGGTATTTCTGGGAAGGGTTCTTCCGCTTGCCGAAAAAATACGCTCTACGCCTTGTCTGGCATTAGCCTTAAGATTACATAGAAATATTTAACAAACATGTGGAGGTGATTTGTTCCCTTTGAATGTGTTGAGTTAGAGCTCGTCAAACCAGGGATAGTGATTCTGACTGTGGGCAATAAACCTTCCCACACCTAGCCAGTTTAAGTTCATATTAATTTCATAAACAACCTCACCACTAGTGATAAGCGAATCTGTCCCGTTTCGCTTCGCTGACAAATTCGCGAATCTTTCAAAAGATCTGCGAATCGGCGAAAAATTCGCAAAACGGTGAAAATGTTGCGCGTCAAAAAAAATTGTCGCCCGCGACTATTCTTTTGTCACCTGCGGCTATTGTTTTGTCGCCCAGCTATTGTTTTGTCGCCAACGGCTATTGTTTTGTTGCCCGCGACTATTCTTTTGTCACCTGCGGCTATTCTTTTGTCGCCCAGCTATTGTTTTGTCGCCCGCGGCTTTTGTTTTGTCGCCCACGGCTATTGTTTTGTTGCCCGCGACTATTCTTTTGTCACCTGCGGCTATTCTTTTGTCGCCCAGCTATTGTTTTGTCGCCCGCGGCTTTTGTTTTGTCGCCAACGGCTATTGTTTTGTTGCCCGCAACTATTCTTTTGTCACCTGCGGCTATTCTTTTGTCGCCCAGCTAAACTTTTGTCGCCCGCGGCTATTGTTTTGTCAAGTGGTTATTGTTTTGTGTGCCACAAAATTTTTGGCCGCGCGGCAAATTTTTTACGTGGCAAATTTTTTCATCCATTTTGCGAAACAATCTGCCAATGGCAAAACGCGGAAATTCGCAGTGAATCCATGCCTGGCAAAACATTTCGCCCATCACTACTTACCACCACCAAAATACATGGAGTAAAGAATTGTGGTGCAAATCCCGTTAGTAGTACATTCATTGCCTCGCCGCCTTCACATAAGTGTTCAGAAGACTCAGAAGGTTTGAGATAATGAGGAGTTGTTGTTGTTGTTGTCTTTAAGTTACAAACCTTTTCACTGAACTGAGAAAGTGTCAGATAATTTGATGCTTATGAATTCTAAATCAATGTTCGGCGAGCCGGAAGCCTGTGCCGTAATGTGCCGCTATAAATCTGTTTTTTAGCGAGCTGGAAACATGAAAACGAAGGACTGATTTGAAGTTATAAATCTTTTAAGAGAACTGCGAAGAATAAAAGAAAAGAGAAAACTCTGTAAATCTAGAGCAGTGAGCCGGGAACGCTCAACAGCTTGTCATATCAACATGTATATGAGTCTAATCCAGACTGATGCCTGTTAGATGGGTCATAAATGTGCACTAAATGTTTGGAGTGCACCGTAGGATCTGCAATGATGAGGCCTTACCCTAGCTAAACAGAGCTCATGGTCTTCCCACCCAAACCTGCCCTTCTCCTCCTTTCACCATTACTTTTGATGGCATGACCATCAACCCTGTTAATTCTGCACGCTGCCTTGGGGTTATCTTTGACCAGTCCCTCTCCTTCTCTAACCATATTAATAACACAGCCAAAACCTGCCGTTTTTTCCTCCGCAATATTGCCAAGATATGCCTCTTTCATAAGTAACAGCTAAAACACTAATCCATGCCCTTATCCTTTCCCGCTTAGATTACTGCAATCTCCTACTAACCGGCCTCCCAGACTCCAACCTCTCTCCCCTGCAATCAATTTTAAACTCTGCTGCCAGGATTCTCCTGCTCTCTCCTAAGAGGGAACCTGTTCAGCCTCACTTAAGCTCTCTAGCATGGCTGCCTGTTAAGCAAAGGAGCTTACAGAATCCTTCTGATAACATTCACAGTCCTTCGCTCCTCTGCTCCTCACTACATTCCCCCACTGGTCTCCCTGCTCCTCACTACATTCCCCCACTGGTCTCCCTGCTCCTCACTACATTCCCCCACTGGTCTCCCTGCTCCTCACTACATTCCCCCACTGGTCTCCCTGCTCCTCACTACATTCCCTCACTGGTCTCCCTGCTCCTCACTACATTTACTCACTGGTCTCCCTGCACGTTCCTGGTCGTCTCCTCCGCTCCTCTCAGAGCCTCCGTCTCTTTACACCATCCACACCCACTGCGCTCTCTCGTCTTAACCCTTTCTATCTCGCTGCCCCTTACCTCTGGAATCCCTCCGTAGGGAACACTCACCCACTCTCTTTAAGATAAAACTCAGACTGTACCTTCTGGAGCACTAAGACATTATTTTGCCCAGTCCTGTGCTTAAGGGCAAATGCCCATACCTGGTGCACTCTTACCTTCCAGTTTGTGCCTGTATGTTACCCAACCACTCAGATTGTAAGCTCTATGGGGCAGGGACCTACTTCCTATTGTGTCTCATACCCCATGGCACTTATTCCCTGTACATTTATATATATATATATATTGTATTTATTTATTATAACACTTGTCCTCCCTGTGTGTAATTCTGTAAGATTGTACAGCGCTGCGTACCCTTGTGGCGCTTTATAAATAAAGTTATACATACATACATACATACATACATAGCGCTGCGTTAAGCCGCACTCTCCCGTTGCAAAATCTCTATTGCTAAGAACAGAGGCTTTTTTAGCCGCCTCTTCTCATCTTGGGCGCGACGCACAGAAAATCATTGCTCGCTGCACTGTGTGTATTAAAATAAGTGCTCATTCCACTTTACAATCAAAAAAGACACCGTGTCGGCTTCTGTAGTAATTGTTTAGAATTTACAATCACATCTCCTGTCACTGTGAATTTTAATCATGAAGAGGGAAAAAATGACCTTTCGATCCTCCACTAGAAAACTGATTTAGGAATAGCTTCTCCTTGGCAATTGTAAGTCACATCATCTTCCTGTGCCTCAGATGCTAAATTGGATTTTAAGTTTGTGAGGGTGATGGTGCACTCCGTGTTATCTGTCATTGTAAATACAGTAGTATATACAGGTATGGGACCTGTTATCCAGAATGCTCTGGACCTGTTATCCAGGGATAAGGTATCATTCTGTAATTTGGATCTCTATAACTTGAGTCTGCTAAAAATCATTTAACCATTAAATAAACCCAATAGGGCTGTTCTGCCCCAATAAGGGGTAATTATATCTTAGTTGGGATCAAGTACAGGTACTGTTTTATTATTACAGAGAAAAGGGAATCATTTAACCATTAAATAAACCCAATAGGGCTGTTCTGCCCCCAATAAGGGGTAATTATATCTTAGTTGGGATCAAGTACAGGTACTGTTTTATTATTACAGAGAAAAGGGAATCATTTAACCATTAAATAAACCCAATAGGGCTGTTCTGCCCCCAAAAAGGGGTAATTATATCTTAGTTGGGATCAAGTACAGGTACTGTTTTATTATTACAAAGAAAAGGGAATCATTTAACCATTAAATAAACCCAATAGGGCTGTTCTGCCCCCAATAAGGGGTAATTATATCTTAGTTGGGATCAAGTACAGGTACTGTTTTATTATTACAAAGAAAAGGGAATCATTTAACCATTAAATAAACCCAATAGGGCTGTTCTGCCCCCAATAAGGGGTAATTATATCTTAGTTGGGATCAAGTACAGGTACTGTTTTATTATTACAGAGAAAAGGGAATCATTTAACCATTAAATAAACCCAATAGGGCTGTTCTGCCCCCAATAAGGGGTAATTATATCTTAGTTGGGATCAAGTACAGGTACTGTTTTATTATTACAGAGAAAAAGGAAACCATTTGTAAAAATGTGAATAATTTGATCAAAATGGAGTCTATGGGAGATAATGGGTTTTCGGATATGGGGTCCGATACTTGTAATGCTTTTAATGAATGATGAAAATGTGTGAAATGAGTGGCCAGTGTTTGCCAATGAGCCCTTTAGACTCATTGGCACAGTTTTTTCCCCCAGATATGGGGTTGACTGATCATCTACTACTCAACACCTCTCTTGTTATCTATTAACCAATGGACTTCTATCTAGGAAGACACCTTTTTTTTTTGCTTTACAACACTGTGTAATATGGTGGCACTTTAAATTAGTAATTACTATTATTAATTACACTTTCATTTTCCAGATTTGCAGAATAGTTACCTAAGCTCGTGATATTAACAATACAGCCACTCACCCAGTTCTACACGAGGTTTTCAGAAGCTCAGACAGGCTTTTTGGATGAACGGAATCCAAGCAAACCAACTGTAAAGATCTCACCGAGAGGCCACTCCGGCCATTTGTTCCATGACGTCACTACATCCATTGCTTTTATTGCATTCATCGATGCTCTTCTGAACCTTTTAGCCCACCTCATCTTAACCTCTTTGGTTTTTCTGTTGCATTACATCATACATGGCTTTGAAATGTTTCCTAAATAAATAAATTACCAGCTGACCTATTCAGAACATTCTTTGACATTCTTCAAAGGGCACTAAAAACTAGGTGTGACCTCTTTTTTTACTAGCTGTTGCCTGACCCGTTGAGAGCCATATGGACGCTGGCTTTTACTAGCTTATACTTTAATGTTTATGAGTTCCATCATCCTTGCTGTAATACTCCCACTTTACTATTTAATGCTATCAGCTCTAATAAAGTCTTGCAAACAGCAGCCCTGTGGCTTTGATATAAAACAAGATTGCTATCTCTGTCATTTAACGTGACTGATGTTTCTTCTCTGCAGGGATCAAGTAGCTAAATTCATATGGTTGCCAGGAAAACTAATTATATTTTGTTTCATAAACAATACCATTATTCAAAGCTTGACAAACAAGTCACATCAAAAAGGTAGAATAAGAAGAGCAAGCAATGTTAGGAGTAGACTTCTACGCTGTCCCGGGCCTTGCTTTTTGACCTAAATGTGCCATATACTGTATCAAGGGACCCCTTTTTTGTGCAAAAGTTACACAAACCCTTATGTCTAGTATAAATAAATCTAAAGCAACTGGACTTGTTAAGTAATCATTGAAGACGTTTCACTACTCATCCAAGCAGCTTCTTCAGGAACTGAAGAAGCTGCTCAGATGAGAAGTAAACGTCTTCAATGATTACTTAACAAGTCCAGTTGCTTTAGATTTATTTATACTAGATATGCCATGACCTGGATGAATGAAAATCTTCATAGTCACAAAACCTTATGGATTCCTAGTACAGGTATGGCATCCGTTATCCGGAAACCCGCTATCCAGCTCCGAATTACGGAAAGCCTGTCTCCCATAGACTCCATTTTAAATCAAATAGTTCAGAATTTTAAAACTGATTTGCTTTCTCTCTGCAATAATAAAACAGTACCTGTACTTGATCCCAACTAAGGTATAATTACCCCTTATTGGGGGCAGAACAGTCCTATTGGGTTTATTTAATGGTTAAATGATCCCCTTTTCTCTGTAATAATAAAACAGTACCTGTACTTGATCCCAACTAAGATATAATTACCCCTTATTGGGGGCAGAACAGCCCTATTGGGTTTATTTAATGGTTAAATGATTCCCTTTTCTCTGTAATAATAAAACAGTACCTGTACTTGATCCCAACTAAGATATAATTACCCCTTATTGGGGCAGAACAGTCCTATTGGGTTTATTTCATGGTTAAATGATTCCCTTTTCTCTGTAATAATAAAACAGTACCTGTACTTGATCCCAACTAAGATATAATTACCCCTTATTGGGGGCAGAACAGCCCTATTGGGTTTATTTCATGGTTAAATGATTCCCCTTTTCTCTGTAATAATAAAACAGTACCTGTACTTGATCCCAACTAAGATATAATTACCCCTTATTGGGGGCAGAACAGCCCTATTGGGTTTATTTCATGGTTAAATGATTCCCTTTTCTCTGTAATAATAAAACAGTACCTGTACTTGATCCCAACTAAGATATCAGGACTCCCAGAATTTAACAGTTTTCAGATACATTAATAAAATAAAAAAAATAGATTGCTTCCATCCGCAAAATATTTAACCTAAAGTCTGAGTGTATGAGTATATGGAAATTCAAATTTAATATAGGGAGGCTGTATAATAACAGGTGCGAGAAATGCAGTAACCCATAGCAACACAACACATATTTGCTTTCATTAATTTCATATGAAGGAGCATTATAAGCCAACTGCCACATTCCTACATAACTTGCTCAGTGTGCACAAACATAATGGAAATTAAGGTGGATACAGTCAGATATATTTAGCTCACATTTATGAAAGGTATGGGATTTATTATATGGAGAGAATGCTCTTTAACTCTGCTGTACTTATTATCGGATGCTATAAACTAGGGATGCACCGAACCCACTTTTTGGGGTTTGGCCGAACCCCCAAACCCACCCAGAAGGATTCGACCCAATCCCTTCTGATCCTAATTAGAATATGCTGATTAGGATTGGAAGGGGTTACAAATCGGGAAAAAAAATGTTCACTGCCCATTTAACCCTTTCCGAATTCTAATTAGCATATGCTAACTTATGCTAATTAGGATTCGGATTTGGTTCGGCCGGGACCACAGATTCGTCCAAAACCGAATCCTTAAAAAAAAAGCCAGGATTCGGCCGAATTCCGAATCCACCCAGAAGGATTTGACCGAATCCCTTCCAATCCTAATTAGCTATGCTGATTAGGATCAGAAGGGGTTAAAAATCGGGGGGGGGGGGGGGTTACTGGCCATTTAACACTTTCTGAATCCTAATTAGCATATACTAATTTATGCTAATTAGGATTCGCTTCAGCCACGACCGCAGATTCGGGTAAAACCGAATCTTTGAAAAAAAAAAAAAAAAAAAAAAAAGCCGGGATTCGTTCTAATCTCGAACCCACCCAGAAGGATTCAACCGAATCCCTTCCAATCCTAATTAGCAATATGGGGTTAAATATTGTGGAAAAATTCACTGCCCATTTAACCCTTTCCGAATTCTAATTAACATATGCTAATTTATGCTTATTATGATTCGGATTTGGTTTGGCCAGGACGACAGATTCGGCCAAAACCAAATCCTTAAAAAAAAAAAAAAAAAAGACGGGATTTGGCCAAATCCCGACCCACCTAGAAGGATTCAACCTTCTGATCCTAATTAGCATATGCTGATTTGGATCGGAAGGAGTTAAAAATCGGGGGGAAAACATTTCACTGCCCATTTAACCCTTTCCGAATTCTAATTAGTTTATGCTAACTTATGCTAATTAGGATTCAAGTTTGGTTCGACCGGGACCGCAGATTCGTCCAAAACTGAATCCTTAAAAAAAAAAAAAAAAGCCGGGATTCGACTGAATCCCTTCCGATCCTAATTAGCATATGCCGATGAGGATCTAAAGGGGTTAAAAATTGGGAATTTTTTTTTTCACTGCCCATGTAACCCTTTCCGAATTCTAATTAGCATATGCTAATTTATGCTAATCAGGATTCGGATTTGGTTCGGCAGGGACCAAAGATTTGTCCAAAACCGAATCCTTAAAAAAAAAAGCCGCGATTCGGCCGAATCCCTTCCGATCCTAATTAGAATATGCTGATTAGGATTGTAAGGGGTTACAAATCTGGGGGAAAAAAAATATTCTGCCCATTTAACCCTTTCCGAATTCTAATTAGCATAAATTAGTATAAATTAGTATATGCTAATTAGGATTCGGATTTGGTTCGACTGGGACAACAGATTCGTCCAAAACCGAATCCTTAAAAAAAAAAAAAAAGACGGGATTCGGTAGAATCCCAAATCCCCGAATCCCTTTCAGTCCTAATTAGCATATGCCGATGAGGATCGGAAGGGGTTAAAAAATTGGGATTTTTTTTTTTACTGCCCATTTAACCCTTTCCGAATTCTAATTAGCATAAACTAATTTATGCTAATTAGGATTTGGTTGGGCCGGGACCACAAATAGGTCTGCCAGCTGCCTTTGCGATTTTACGCAACGTTGTGCCAACAAAGTATTTTTCAGAGAAATTTTTGCCCTTGATCCCCCTCCTGCATGCCACTGTCCAGGTCGTGGCACCCTTTAAACAACTTTAAAATCAGTTTTCTGGCCAGAAATGACTTTTCTTGGTTTTTCTAGGTTCGCCTTCCCATTGAAGTCTATGGGGTTCGCAAAGTTCGCGAATATTCGCACTTTTTGGCGTAAGTTCGTGAACGCGTTCGCGAACATTTTTTTTGAGGTTCGCTACATCCCTACTGATCCATTGTATGATATCTATATGCAATATGATAAAAACCTACCTATTTTTTTTGTTTACCTATACCCCCCCCCCCAAAAAAAAACCCAAACAGGAAACATTCCAGGCAATAGATCCCATACTTGTAAAGGTTTACAACATAAATGGAGATCTCGCCAACAGAAAGCAATGAACTGTGCCGGTTTATGTCTAATCAAATGCTTATTTTAACATTCTCAAAATACAGCTGCTATCAAATTATGTAGAATTTCATTAAGCGTGAGTGAGAGGTCGACTCCCTCTCTTCCACTTCGAAAAAAAAGGACCTCCGCGTACTGGAAGATTGCGCATTTGCAATCAACAAAAGAAAGTAAACAATCAGGCACATCGAGGGCTATTCTGACTGAGCAAATACAATGTGATGACATAGGACGTAGATTTCATTAATAAACAGGATGAAAATAATAAAACCCACACAATTACAATGTTATTGTGTTTAGTCAACATTCTAAAATGCTCGAAAACAGAGATATTTACAGTGTGACTTTGTTTTCATTATCTTTAATATTCAAGTTAAACAGCCTTTCTATTCAATCTCAAGTGGGATCAGCATAGGGCTCAATGATTAAAGAAGAGAACTAAGACCTTTGGAGAAAAGGAAACACTTTGCATTCAATAGAAACCAAATATACATTATGCTGTGGTTTCCACCAACTGATGAGCCCAACAGAAAACAAATGGCTAGATATCAGTCACACAGGTTTGAATATCCCTTTGAACAAGGAGCACATCAGAGGATTTATGTAGTCCTTCATCAGGCAGGTCTTGTAGGGTCCAGTGAATGATATACAGGTATCAGACCCCTTATCCGGAAACCCATTATCCAGAATGTTTCGAATTATGGAAAGGCCATCTCCCATAGACTCCATTTTAATCAAACAATTCACGTTTTTAAAAATGGTTTCCTTTTTCTCTGTAATAATAAAACAGTACTTGTACTTGATCCCAACTAAGATATAATTACCCCTTATTGGGGCAGAACAGCCCCATTGGGTTTATTTAATGGTTAAATGATTCCCTTTTCTCTGTAATAATAAAACAGTACCTGTACTTGATCCCAACTAAGATATAATTACCCCTTATTGGGGGCAGAACAGCCCTATTGGGTTTATTTAATGGTTAAATGATTCCCTTTTCTCTGTAATAATAAAACAGTACCTGTACTTGATCCCAACTAAGATATAATTACCCCTTATTGGGGGCAGAACAGCCCTATTGGGTTTATTTCATGGTTAAATTATTCCCTTTGCTCTGTAATAATAAAACAGTACCTGTACTTGATCCCAACTAAGATATAATTACCCCTTATTGGGGGCAGAACAGCCCTATTGGGTTTATTTCATGGTTAAATTATTCCCTTTGCTCTGTAATAATAAAACAGTACCTGTACTTGATCCCAACTAAGGTATAATTACCCCTTATTGGGGCAGAACAGTCCTATTGGGTTTATTTAATGGTTAAATGATTCCCTTTTCTCTGTAATAATAAAACAGTACCTGTACTTGATCCCAACTAAGATATAATTACCCCTTATTGGGGGCAGAACAGCCCTATTGGGTTTATTTAATGGTTAAATGATTCCCTTTTCTCTGTAATAATAAAACAGTACCTGTACTTGATCCCAACTAAGATATAATTAATCCTTATAGGAGCCAAAACAATCCTAGTTGGTTTAATTACTGTTTAAATAATTTTTTTTTAGCAAACTTAAGGTAGAAGATCCAAATTATGGAAAGACCCCTTATCTGGAAAACCCCAGGTCCCAAACATTCTGGATAACGGGTCCCATACCTGTATTCATTAGCCTTAGGGATAACTATTAGATCAGCCTGATTTGACCCAGCATGTTTGTGGCCAAACTGGACCCAAGTCAGCACGTTTAGTGACCTTGCCAAGCCAGAGTATGTGGACATGTATGGCCACTTTAACTAATAGCAGCCAATCAGATACTTAATTTTAAACAGCTGACCAGATTTAAAGGGAAAAACAAGGCGGGAATTACATAGTATACATTCGCAAGATAACATTTTGGAATAAGGTGCTCCAGATTGTGACCCTCTAGCTCAGTGATCCCCAACCAGTGGTTCGTTAGCAACATGTTGCTCCCCAACGCCTTGGATGTTGCTCTCAGTGGCCTCAAAGCAGGTGCTTATTTTTGAATTCCTGACTTGGAGGCATAAAAACCAGGTGTACTGCCAAACAGAACCTCATGTAGGTGGTCAGTCCACATAGGGGCTACCAAATAGCCAATCACAGCCCTTTTTAGCACCCTCATGAAGATTTATGATGCTTGTGTTGCTCCCCAACTCTTTTTACATTTGAGTGTGGCTCACAGGTAAAAAAAAAAGGTTGTTGATCCTTGCTATAGCTGTTGAATTGCAACTTCTAGTATAGGTATAGCACGATAGTAACAACCTTATGAAGAGGAGCTGATTTTTTAATGTAAATGCTAAACTGCACCTGTGCAGTTTCCCTTTGTAACTAATATAATCTTTCTTTTTATTCTAACGGCTAGCAATGCAATCAAAGCTAATTGGTGATTGGTTGATACGGGTAACTACACTGGATGCAATTTAACACCTATAATAGTAAATCAATACCAGGCTGTGATAAAGCAGGTAGTTTAGATCAAGATGGGATGGCAAAATCAATATGAAGAGTTTCCAAATCTGTGACCCTTCAGGAAGAGTTGAGGCACAACCTCCAAAACCTACTAACAGCAGATAAAGGTCCAGCAGCGAGAGATCAATAAACAAATTATTGAAGAGAATAAACATAATATAATATGTCATGCAATTAGTAGGAATACGCTGTAAAAATATACTCATACTTTAATCCAGGAATCTCTTGCATCCATACACCCTACACATTGCAACCCAGAAGCCCAGAGGCCACCATGATTAATTTAGAAGAAAAAGGCACATCATTCAAAAAATTATACAAAATAAATAATGAGGACCAACTGAAAATTTGCTTACAATTAGGGGCTGATTTACTAACCCACGAATCCGACCCGAATTGGAAAAGTTCCGACTTGAAAACGAACATTTTGCGACTTTTTCGTATGTTTTGCGATTTTTTCGGCGTCTTTACGAATTTTTCGTTACCAATACGATTTTTGCGTAAAAACGCGAGTTTTTCGTAGCCTTTACGAAAGTTGCGTAAAATCTTGCGATTTTTCCGTAGCGTTAAAACTTACGCGAAAAGTTGCGCCTTTTTCGTAGCGTTAAAACTTAAAAGGTGCGAAGTTTCGCGTAAGTTTTAACGCTACGAAAAAAGCGCAACTTTTTGCGCAAGTTTTAACGCTACGAAAAATCGCCAGATTTTACGCAACTTTCGTAATGGCTACGAAAAACTCGCGTTTTTACGCAAAAATCGTATTGGTAACGAAAAATTCGTAAAGACGCCGAAAAAATCGCAAAAAATTTGAAAAAATCGCAAAATACCGATCTTTGCGGAAAAAAAGGCAATCGGACTCATTTCGACCCGTTCGTGGGTTAGTAAATCAGCCCCTTAGTATAACACACTACAATTGATAAACCATGCTAAAAGTTGACTTAACCTTTTAAAAGCTCATTTCAAAACCTTGTTCCAAAAATGGGTTACGGATAAAACCACAGATTGGCGTCTTTGTATTTTTATGTTGTGAATTGAGTATTTGGAATTTATTAAACTGACTTTGCAGAAGTAGAAATAAAGACTTATAATTAAATAAATCGTGTATTCAGCTTGGTAAATGTTTAGAATTGCAATATTTTGATAGATTCCATCAAAAGCAGACGGGTTAAGTTGTCCAATGAAATCCGTAAAATATTTTGGAGTCAGGTATCACAGTTGAAATCATAAATACAGTAATTACATTGCAAAATATGTACATTCAGATGGTTATTTAGTCAGATGTTTGATGAAATTGAAATATTTACATTCGGAAAGCTGTTTTATAAAGGTTTCCATAACTAACCAAATCCTAAAATATATATTAGTGTTAGGGATGCACTGAATTCTGTTTTTCGGGTTTGGCCGAACCCCCAAATCCACCATAAGGGATTCAGCCGAATACCGAACCAAATCCTAATTAGCATGTACTAATTATGATTTGGAAGGCTTATTCCACTTTCGTGTTAACATGACAAAAAGTCATGTGATTTTTTGGATTCGGTTTGGGCAGGACCATGGATTCTGCCAAATCTGAATCCTGCCAAAAATGGTGCTAATAGTGCGAAATAGCAAAAAACGCCGCGTATTTCCGCTAGGTCTGCCAGCTGCCTTTGCGGTTTTACGCAACGCTGTGTCAACAAAGTATTTTTCAGAGAAATTTTTGCCCTTGATCCCCCTCCTGCATGCCACTGTCCAGGTCGTGGCACCCTTTAAACAACTTTAAAATCAGTTTTCCGGCCAGAAATGGCTTTTCTAGGTTTTTAAAGTTCGCCTTCCCATTGAAGTCTATGGGGTTCGCAAAGTTCGCGAATATTCGCACTTTTTGGCGTAAGTTTGCGAACTTTTTTTTTGAGGTTCGCTACATCCCTACTAATTAGTGTTAGCATGCAATTTAGAAAATCAGTAAAGAATTACTTACTTTCAATGATCACTTTCCTTCCTGTCCAGTCATCATTGATTAACTGTATATTTCCAAAGTGGGCATCACTGTAGAATATCCGGTTTGGGCCTTTTTCATTGGAGTTATAGTCAAACGCCAAGGATATTACATTTTTGAAAAAATCTGGATTTTCATAAGGCTGTATTGGTGAGTTGAGATTTGTCTCATCCGACAGATGAATACTCTTCAATATTGTTCTCCCTGAATATAACAAATAGCCCTCGTGTTTCAAACAAGTAACCCCATTTTTTGCAAGATATCCGTGAGCGCAGGCACACGTCCTTTGCATATTCCCTCGGTATAAACACAGCTGCTGACATCCTCCATTGTTCTTGGCACAAATGTTGGTACCTGCAGAGAAAACAAATATTCTGCCATTTTGTAACGGTCTCAGATCATTGACTTATATTATGTGGCACCTCTAATACGTCTCCTAAGGTTTTTAAGTTAATCTGTTTGCCTTATATTGAATAATGTATCAAAATTCTTCTAAGGGACTTTGCGGTCATGAAGATATTTTCCTAGGAATATAACACTGAAGCTCAATGATTCAAGGCAAATTTATAATGCAGCCGTTTGGATTTGATATCAAATAGTATCGGAAGTAATATTTCTATATTTTTTATAACAAATAATTAGTAGTGATTTTTTCGGCAGGCATAGATTTGCAACAAATTTCCACATTTCTCCATTGGCAAATTGTTTTGTGAAACTTCAGAGAAAATTTGCCACGGAAAATTTTGCCTCGCATCAAAAAAGTCGCGGTTGTGCCAAAATAGATGTGGTCGCGTAATAAAGGGCGTGACCGTGTAACAAAAAAGGCGTGGTCGCATTAAAAAAAGGCGCGGTCATGTCAAAATGGGCGCTGGTGACAAAAAAAGACATGGGCGACAAAAAAATCACGCAACAAACAGGTTTTGTGAATTTTCCGCCGCTTCACGAACTTCTAGGCAAAGCGAAACGGGACAGATTCGCTTATCACTAATAATTACTGATGAGTGATTTTTTTGCCAGGCATGGATTTGCAGCACATTTCCACATTTCACTTTGGAGAATTGTTTAGAGAAACTTCCACAAAAATTTGTAGCGGAAAAGTTAGTCGTGCATCAAAATAGGTGCTGTCTCATGAAATTCGACACAGCCGTGTGAAATTGGGTACAGTCACATCAAAATAAGTGCGGCCGTGTCAAAATGGGCATGGTCGTGTCAAAAAAAGTCGTGGCCCACAAAAATGTTGCGTGACAAACTCCTTTTGAGAATTTGTCACCATTTCGAAAATGTTTCTGTTGTTTCGCGAATTTTTCAGCGAAGTGAAACAGGACAGATTCACTCGTCACTACAAATAATACATGCATCTCCGTTTTAAAACAGATAGAAATGCAACAAATTTCATATTTTCATGGATTGTGAACTAAAAAGGCAAATTCATAATTTTCATAATTCAACCATTTGAATTTAAATTTGATGTCAAATAGTAACTAAAATAATATTTTGTAAATAATCCATACATGTCAGTTGCTCTTAAAAAAGGTAGAAATGCGACAAATTTCATATTGTCATCGATTGTGAAAGTGATGATCGAATCTGTCCTGTTTTGCTATGGCGAAAAATTAGTGATTCGGCGGAAAATGACGCATGTCAAAAAAAAATGTTTGTCATGCTACAAAAAAAATTTGTTGCGTCCGTCATTTTTTTGATGCACGCAACAATTTTTGGCTGCGCACGGAAAAAATATATGTACATAACAATTTTTTTTGCCAGGGGCGACAATTTTTTATCAAATCTAGAAATAGGACATCAAGCACTCCGGACTCAAAAGGATCTGCTAAAACTCGAACTTTATTCCATCATGTTAAAAACAAAAGTGCCTGACGCGTTTCGTGCGTTTGAAGTACTTAATCATGCCTATGCCTATGATTAAGTGCTTCAAACACACGAAACGCGCCAGCACTTTTGTTTTTAACATGATGGAATAAAGTTCGAGTTTTAGCAGATCCTTTTGAGTCCGGAGTGCTTGATGTCCTATTTCTAGATTTGGAGATATCTCCCTTCAGCTGCGGGTTCGGGGCCTTGAGCACCCGGACCACCACGGGACATCGGTGAGCATTTTGAGTTCTCTGTTTCTGAACCACCTGAGAGATGAATATTTGAACCTGAAGCGACAGACTCGGGGTCTGGACACCCGAGTCAAATTTGACTTTTTGGTATTTACTTTACCTTTATATCCTTAATACAAATTGGTGGACAGATTATTTACTTAGTTGCTAAATTCGCTTATTTTTTGCTTATTTAGCTAGCTACTAGTGATGAGCGAATCTGTTCCGTTTCGCCGAAAAATTTGCGAATCTTTCAAAAGATCTGCAAAACGCCGAAAAATTCGCGAAACGGTGAAAATGTTGTGCGACAAAAAAAAATTGTCGCCCGCGGCTATTATTTTGTCGCGCGGCTATTGTTTCGTCGTCCGCGGCTATTGTTTTGTTGCGCGGCTATTGTTTTGTTGCGTGGCTATTGTTTTGTCGCGCGGCTATTGTTTTGTCGCGCGGATATTGTTTTGACGCCCGCGACTATTCTTTTTTGACGCCTGCGACAATTTTTTGACGTGCTGCAAATTTTTCTTCGCCGCGAATCCATGCCTGGCGAAATATTTCGCCTATCACTACTAGCTACTTATTCACTCACTCGCTTATTACACCAGTTATATTTATTTTAACTTTTTTTGAGAAATCTAATTGAGTCTCGCTCGTAGAGCGTTCTCTCATCTCCTTTGGCGACAATTTTTTATGGCACAGAGAATTTTCCCGCTACTAATTTTGTCACAAAAAAATATCTGCCAATGCCCAAACTCGGGAATTCAACACGAATCCACACCTGGTGAAAAATTCCACCCATCACTAATTGGGATCTAAAAGGAATTATGAGTTTAGTAAAACAATATTAAACTTTAGTAAGAATGTAAGAATTCTTAGGCACAAGGTCATGTAAATACGGTTCAATATTTTTCTTAATACAAATCCAATTATTTAGCAACAAGTGCTTGAAAAAAAAAAAAAATCCCATTAATACATCTGTGCATTGATTTTTTTTCCCATTAAGAAATTATCAGCAATGTGCAAACATCAATGTTAATTAAAGGACACATTTAATTAATGAACAATCTACTCGTGGGGGGTTATTAGAGATATTAAGCTACTGTAACCTCATGGGGAAACACTTTATGTTTTGTAGAAGTAAAATAAAGTAATATGAAATAATAAAAGTAAAAAATGTACATAGATCTTTGAGTTCAGTATAATCAATAAAAAGTACATTTCTTAACTTGTTTAGATTTTACTTTTTCCTTGCAGAATTTTACTTTGTGCCATTGGATTTTTCAACGAATAAAAGGTTATCCATTGTTTTTAGGTGGCCAGTAGTGATGAGCGAATCTGTCCCGTTTTGCTTCACCATAAAATTTGCGAAACGGCAAGAACATTTGCGAAATGGCGAAAAATTTGCGAAACGCATATGTCGCGCATTGTTTTTGTTGCCCGTGTCTTTTTTGTCACCCGCAGATATTTTTTTGCCGCCCACGCCCAATTTGAGGTGCAACAAAAAAAATTTCTGTGCGACAAAATTTTAAGCGCAAATTTTCACAGAAGTTTCACGAAACAATGAACCAATGCCGAAATGCGGAAATTCGCTGCGAATCCATGGCTGGCAAAAAAATTTGCTCATCACTGGTGGCAAGCTTTTTTTTTCTATGTAAGAATGCAATAGAACAGTGATCCCCAACCAGTGGCTCCGGGGCAACATGTTGCTCTCCAGCCCCTTGGATGTTGCTCCCAGTGGCCTCAAAGCAGGGGCTTATTTTTGAATTCCTGGCTTTGAGGCAAGTTTTGGTTGCATAAAAACCCAGTGTAAAGCCAAACAGAGCCTTCTATAGGCTGCTAGTCCACATAGGGGCTACCAAATAGCCAATTATAGCTTATTTGAACCCCCTAAGAATTTTTTCCATGCTTGTGTTGCTCCCCAACACTTTTTTCATTTGAAAGGTTGGGGATCCCTGCAATAGAACAAAAAATAGATCCAGCATTGGGCCGCTGGTTCCATTGAAAGCACTTTAAGAACACAGCTTGCATGGATGCGTTGCTGCCATATTGTTTACTGATTTACAAAAGATAATATGAGTAAGAACTAGTGATAAGCGAATCTGTCCCATTTTGCTTTGTTAAAAAATTTGCGAAACTGCTGAAAAATTGTGAAATACACAAAAATTTGCAAAATGTATCTACCGCATAACTTTTTCAGACACATGCAACTTTTTGTTGACGTGACCTCTAGTGATGAGCGAAACGGCGAAAATGTCACCTGTAAAAAAAAAATGCCGCATGCAACAATTTATTTTTTTCTCTGAAAAATCCTCCAATGGCGAAACTTGTAAATTCACCGTAAATCCACGCCTGGCGAAAACATTCGCCCATCACTAGTGACATCTAGTTTATGCAGCCGCAACTTACTGGATGCAACTTATTTGACGTGATCACAACTTTTTTGACAGGACCATGGCTTGTTTGGCGCAACTGCAATTTTTTTCAATGCTTTTTTTGTAGATTGTAAGCTCTTTTTGTAGATTGTAAGCTCTTTTTGTAGATTGTAAACTCTTTTTTGTAGATTGTAAGCTATTTTGGGCAGGGCCCTCTTCACCTCTTGTATCGGTTATTGATTGCTTTATATGTTACTCTGTATGTCCCATGTATGTAACCCACTTATTGTACAGCGCTGCGGGATATGTTGGCGCTTTATAAATAAATGTTAATGTAATGATGCAAAAGCAAACTTTCTGTTGTGATTGTAACATTTTTGTAACCTTTTTGATGCGACTGTGGCTTTTTCCTTACTCTGTGAATTTTTGTTGTGGCAAAATTTTGCTGTAGCTTAGCAAAAAAATTTGCCAATGGTGAAATTTGGAATTTCACAGCAAATCCATGCCTGGAGATAAAATGTGCTCATCACTAGTAAGAATTGCTAAGTAGTTGCCTTGGCTAGTGATGAGCGAAATTTTTCACCAGGCATGGATAGGCGGCGAAATTCTGAATGTCACCATTGGTGTATTTTTTTGTGAAATGGGCAACAAAAATTTGCACATAAAAAATGTTGAAAAAGGTGCGTAAATTTGTGTGCGTCAAAAAAGTTGCACATGTTTTGCGAAATTTTTGCCGTTTCGCAATTGTAAAAGGGACAGATTCGCTCATCACTGGCCTTGGCTGATGTATTTGCCATCCACTTCATTAGAACTTTACTCCTACTGGTCTGGCTAACGAGGTTCTTTTATAAGAGAAATTGCAAGCTTTGCCTTAGCAAGCGGTTTGGCAAAACCCGTTTATACGTAACATTTTCATAGAAGATAAGGCCTGTGTATACAATAAACACTACCCTCTTACTATATAACAAGTACCAACCTTTTTCTCTGGCTCTGTTAAACACTTTCACATCTTTAAGGTTGATTCCAAGGCCGGTTCTCATCGTCACTGCATCCGTGGCATCATTTTTGTGGGCCCTCCTAATTGAGCCGTTGGAGTGTGCCCTGCCAAAAACAGTTAACGGTCACATATCAACAACACTTGGGTATTTATAATCAAATAAGTTGTTAAAGCACAACAGACAGCCGGCCTGGCAGGCAGCATGAATACCTTCTTGTGTCTGTGACATTGATAAGGTTTAGCTTTGAATATCAAAAGTGCCTTTTCTAGGGAAATAATATGTTTTTTGTTAGATCCTTTTTGTGACCTTGCTAAGAAATGGCTAATCCTACAAGGGTGAAGCAGCTGGAGCTGAAATAACATTTTGAGACTCAAATACTTATGGAAAAATAAATTACCTGTCAGACCAGTAGATGTAAGCCCCGAAGACTACAACAGAAAACATATCCACATTGCTCCCTGACAGCACAATCTCCCGATTCCGTCCACTCTCAAGGTCGATCCTTTCTATCTTGTCTGTGCGCGCATCACACCAGTATAATTTATTTTCCTAAAGATCAATTTCAAAGTAAACTTCAGCAAGCCCTCATTGCAAGGAGGAGTTTATTAAGAAAATAATGGAAGGCTAAAGAGAAAAAGCATGTTGCTGTAAAACAGTATTTTCTGAATATGTAGAAGGGAATGCAGAGGCATACCTCGTAGTCCACAGAGATTCCGTTCGGCCATGAAATTGCTGTGTTCACTAATACAGTGCGTTCCGACCCGTCTAATCGAGCTCTGCTTATGCACGGAGTCTGACCCCACTCTGTCCAGAAGAGATAACTAAAATAGACGTGAAAGAAAATAATAACAAGAATTATAACCCTTTCATGGTCAAGGGCTATCCTTAATCCTCATAAATGAAGCTCGCCATTAAATGTTATAGACTGTTTGCATATAATCATTCTTTTTGTAATTTCACATTGAACCCTATTTTTTTTGCAGCTCCCTACTTTTGGATTTTGGGGTGTATTTATAAAGTTGTGGATCTGTAACATCATTATTGAAATGTAATGGTGTTCGGGGAGGATAATATTCGTTTGAGTTTGAACTTAAGTTTTTGAGTTTGAGTTAGTTATTCCTATATTTATATTATGTACAATGGATGTTGGTTGGTTCACCAGTCGAGCAGTTTTGGACATTTCGTCTGTCATTGGACCATAGTCTTCATCTACAAACACAAGTGGATGCAGTGCTGTGTGGGTTTTGCTGCTATAAATTAAACTTGTGTCCTAACACACCTTGGGGCCCATTCATCACAATAGTTTCCGAATACAAAAAAAATCATATTTTTTCATACTGTGCGTATTTTTGTGACTTTTTCGTTAATTTGCGTAACTAAGTCTAAGGGGCACATTTACTTACTCACGAACGGGCCGAATGCGTCCGATTGCGTTTTTTTCGTAATGATCGGTATTTGGCGATTTTTCAGAAAATTGTCGCAACTTTTTCGTTGCCATTCCGAATGTTGCGCAAAATCTGGCGATTTTTTCGTAGCGTTACTACTTGCACGAAAAGTCGCAACTTTTTCGCAACCTTCGCACCGAATACGAAAGATTCGGATTCATTCAAGCTTTAGTATGGTGACTTTTCTTGGGCCAGGTTGTAGCTGCAGAGTGCCATTGAGCCCTATGGGAGACTTTCCTTGGGCCAGGTTGGAGCTGCAGAGTGCCATTGAGCCCTATGGGAGACTTTCCTTGGGCCGGGTTGGAGCTGCAGAGTGCCATTGAGCCCTATGGGAGACTTTCCTTGGGCCGGGTTGGAGCTGCAGAGTGCCATTGAGCCCTATGGGAGACTTTCCTTGGGCCGGGTTGGAGCTGCAGAGTGCCATTGAGCCCTATGGGAGACTTTCCTTGGGCCGGGTTGGAGCTGCAGAGTGCCATTGAGCCCTATGGGAGGCTTTCCTTGGGCCGGGTTGGAGCTGCAGAGTGCCATTGAGCCCTATGGGAGACTTTCCTTGGGCCGGGTTGGAGCTGCAGAGTGCCATTGAGCCCTATGGGAGACTTTCCTTGGGCCGGGTTGGAGCTGCAGAGTGCCATTGAGCCCTATGGGAGACTTTCCTTGGGCCGGGTTGGAGCTGCAGAGTGCCATTGAGTCCTATGGGAGACTTTCCTTGGGCCGGGTTGGAGCTGCAGAGTGCCATTGAGCCCTATGGGAGACTTTCCTTGGGCCGGGTTGGAGCTGCAGAGTGCCATTGAGTCCTATGGGAGACTTTCCTTGGGCCGGGTTGGAGCTGCAGGGTGCCATTGAGTCCTATGGGAGGCTTCCAAAATCATGCTAAGTCTGAAAGTTTCACCCGCCGCTTACGAGCGGTCAATACGAAAAAGTCGCGACAAGATACGAGCGCATCGTAATGGCTACGAAAAAATCGCATTTTTTCGTGCAAATCGTATTGGTAACGAAAAAGTCGCGACAATTTCCGAAAAGTCGTAAAGGCGCCGAAAAAATCGCAAAAAATAAGAAAAAGTCGCAAAATGTTCATTTTCCAATCTGAATTTTTCCAATTCGGATTCGTGGGTTAGTAAATGTGCCCCTTTGTCTAAGTCTAAGCTTTCAGAAGGAGCCAGCACTACACATTAGCCCCATGGGAAAAACAGATTGCAATGCAGGATTTTGCTGGCAAAGCTCTATTAACTGATGCATTTGTTTTCTTTGAAGGCATATGAAGAAATGCAATATCCTTCCTCATCATTCAGTGTCAAAATTAAGCCTGTGCCTGACTTTTTAGGTATAAGTTTCATTTTCTGGATCAGTTGATATATGCAGTAGAAACCCTGGAGCTACCTCAACCTTTGATGGTGGCAGAATCTCCAGGGTTCCCCCCACATAAAGAGGCAATTGGTGGCAATTCTGCAACAACTGTGCATAAAGTTTTGTGACCAAACCTGCACTTGCAGGTCATAAATAATATCTTATATCAACACTTTCCATCAGTTATACAAATTAATCCTGCCCTATACGTCAACAAAGAAGATTCATGGTTAAGCCTTCAGACATATTTGAGAGCATAAGACTGCCAAACCATCCTCCCAAAATTATAAATATAATGTGTACATTTCTTGATGGATAAAGTTACTTGGAATGATAACGGCAGACAGCAGCACATCACTTTAGAATCGCTGATCATGATAAAGCAGCACCGTGCTGCATCTCAGGGACTGGGTACAGTAATCAGTGATAACTCCTCGGAGGAAATTGGAAAGTGCAGGAAATGAAGGCTTAAAAAAAGTGAACCATCTCCAAGCTATAAATTATAGAAATTTCTTTCGTATCATTTGTATCTAGCATTCATCTACGGAACTCAAATTCCCAGCAACTTCTAACAGCCATAAGCTACTGTAGAGTGGCGATTCTGTATTTACAGGTATGGGATCTGTTATCCAGAATGCTCGGGACTTGAGGTCTTCCGGATAAAGAATCTTATCTTACTTTGGATCTCCATGCCTTAAGTCTGCTAAAAATCATTTAAACATTAAATAAACCCAATAAGGCTGTTCTGCCCCCAATAAGGGGTAATTATATCTTAGTTGGGATCAAGTACAGGTACTGTTTTATTATTACAGAGAAAAGGGAATCATTTAACCATTAAATAAACCCAATAGGGCTGTTCTGCCCCCAATAAGGGGTAATTATATCTTAGTTGGGATCAAGTACAGGTACTGTTTTATTATTACAGAGAAAAGGGAATCATTTAACCATTAAATAAACCCAATAGGGCTGTTCTGCCCCCAATAAGGGGTAATTATATCTTAGTTGGAATCAAGTACAGGTACTGTTTTATTATTACAGAGAAAAGGGAATCATTTAACCATTAAATAAACCCAATAGGGCTGTTCTGCCCCCAATAAGGGGTAATTATATCTTAGTTGGAATCAAGTACAGGTACTGTTTTATTATTACAGAGAAAAGGGAATCATTTAACCATTAAATAAACCCAATAGGGCTGTTCTGCCCCAATAAGGGGTAATTATATCTTAGTTGGGAACAAGTACAGGTACTGTTTTATTATTACAGAGAAAAGGGAATCATTTAACCATTAAATAAACCCAATAGGGCTGTTCTGCCCCAATAAGGGGTAATTATATCTTAGTTGGAATCAAGTACAGGTACTGTTTTATTATTACAGAGAAAAGGGAATCATTTAACCATTAAATAAACCCAATAGGGCTGTTCTGCCCCCAATAAGGGGTAATTATATCTTAGTTGGGATCAAGTACAGGTACTGTTTTATTATTACAGAGAAAAGGGAATCATTTAACCATTAAATAAGCCCAATAGGGCTGTTCTGCCCCCAATAAGGGGTAATTATATCTTAGTTGGGATCAAGTACAGGTACTGTTTTATTATTACAGAGAAAAGGGAATCATTTAACCATTAAATAAACCCAATAGGGCTGTTCTGCCCCCAATAAGGGGTAATTATATCTTATGTGTGCATAAATGTGTGCATTATGTCTTGTCACCAAGACATAAAAACTGTATAATAAAAGTCCTTTCCATATACCTTAAAACATGAATCCTAAATTCCTTTTTTTATTAACACATGCCTTTATAATGGGAATGTATTTAAAAATCCCAGCTGTCAATCATATATTGCCTGCCCCACCTCCATGCCTTAGTTATAGAGGTGGAGCAGACAATTACTTTCACTTTTTATTCATAACTTCCTAGATGTCACTGCACTCTTCACTGCACCCTCACTCCTCTCCATTTAATTGTGTAGCCAGTGCAGGGGTATGGGCATCAGGTCCCACATTCCGGCACATAAGCAAGATTTTGGCATGATGTAAAGTTAGTGGAGTTTACAATAAAAATGCATTTGGAATTGTTTCCTAAGATGATAGGTCCCCTTTAAGAACAATTGCAGTGGGAATAAAAATTTTGACCTTTGATAAATCACCCCTTAACTAAAACAACAATATATTGAATAATAAAACTTTGAAACTACAATTTACCCGGATAGTAAGAGACCAATTAAATTGCCGCTCAACTAAATTTCTTCTAAACTAGTTTTTTGCTGTTGTATTCTTTCATAAGTGCACATTTGGAACTTTTAACTGCACTCCGCTAAACCATCTCAGAAATCTTTTGCTTTTAATAATGCAGCCGAGTCTTTTCTTCGATTGTTCTAAGTATAGATCCAGAGGAAAATACACTATTTTTTTTATAAATGTAACAAAACTATCTAAAGCTAAAGTACACAATTATTTCCAGTTAGATAGCAATGCCCTATATATATATATATAAAATAATCAACTGTGGCCAGCACACCCTTCAATGTTTCATCAAAAAAGTTTTTATTGTAGATATATTGTTAAAACCAACGTTTCGGTCCTTATTAGGACCTTTCTCAAGGATAAAAGACAATAGTGCATCACATCACATCTAAATACCATTATACCCTAGCATGTGAAAATAGGTGCCCAATCCCCATTCTCTGACCATTATGCAATTAACCAATTGGACCGAAACGTTGGTTTTAACAATATATCTACAATAATAAAAATTTTTGATGAAACATTGAAGGGTGTGCTGGCCACAGATGATTATTTTCTATACAGACATCATTTTGGCTAGCACCCCGCAGAATATTGAGCCTAGGAGTGCGGACACCATTTGGATTGAAATATATATATATATGTATATATATATATATATATATATATATTTATATACTATATATATATATATATATTTTATTAGCTATTGTTAATTGTGTTTGAATAGAGTCTCTTATGGATCACAGTCATTAGGCATTAGGGTGTGTTCGCTAGCTATACATCAGATGGGCATGTAGGCGCAGTGCTCAAGGCCATTGGACATAGATGTAGAATGTAAGCTCTTTTGGGCAGGGCTCTCTTCACCTCTTGTATCGGTTATTGGTTGCTTTATATGTTACTCCTTGTAGAGTGTAAGCTCTTTTGGGCAGGGCTCTATTCCCCTCTTGTATCGGTTATTGATTGCTTTATATGTTACTCCTTGTAGAGTGTAAGCTCTTTTGGGTAGGGCTCTCTTCACCTCTTGTATCGGTTATTGATTGCTTTATATGTTACTCCTTGTAGATTGTAAGCTCTTTTGGGCAGGGCTCTCTTCCCCTCCTGTATCGGTTATTGATTGCTTTATATGTTACTCTGTATGTCCAATGCATAAAACCCACTTATTGTACAGCGCTGTGGGATATGTTGATGCTTTATAAATAAAAGTTAATAATAATGTAGCCAAATCAAAACATTTCTTAGGGACTAATGATGAGGAAATCTGTCCTGTTTTGCTTTGCCAAAAAATTCACGAAACGACAGAAAAAATTGCGAAATGGGCAAAAATGTGCAAAACACGTTTGTCACCTGCATTTTTTTTTTGTCATGCACGTTTATTTTTTTTATGCAACTGTGCCTATTTTGCAGAGACTGCGCCCATTTTCACATGACCAAGCCCAGTTTGATGCAACCGCAAGCATTTTTGCTGCACGTTGAATTTTTCAGCAGTCAAGTTTCCCTGAAGTTTTGCCAATGGCAAAATGTGGAAATTTGCTGCGAATCCATGCCTGGCGAAAAAATTTGCTCATCGCCATTAGGCACTAAACAAATATTTGTGAATACAAATATTTTTAAATTGAGGTTTTTTAGACTAGAATCTTTGGAAATAATGATGGGTGAAATTTTTCGCCAAGCATGGTTTCGCAGCAAATTTCCACATTTCGCCCTTAGTGGATTTTTTGTATGATTCGGGCGACAAAATTCACCTCGGAAAAATTCCCTGTGCACCAAAACATTTTCACCCGTGTCAAAAAAATGTCTTTTGAAAGATTCACAAATTTTTCGGTAAACCAAAACGGGACAGATTCACTCATCTCTATTTGGGACTTATTAATGGAAAAAAATCTTGAAAATGCAAATGAAAATATTTAGCAAATAAAACCTGGCAAGCTTCTATAAATGTCATTGGGAGGTATATGTTTAACATTCAAGGTAATATTTTTTTCTAGATTTTTTTTAGAAATAAAATTTTAAGAACGAATGGCAGTGCTATCGAGTTTTTCTTCTGTGACTACACTGAAATGAGTTTAATCTCAATTTTTTTGTTGAGATTAGGGGGGGTGATTTATCAGTGTTTGAGTTTGATTTTTTTCACCAACAACTTTTGGTTTAAAAACCTCAAATATCTGGTAATAATTAAGTATAAAAAAAACTAAAAACTCTAAAGCCTTGCCATCTAAAACCTTGTGAGTTTCTATAGAAGTCAATAGTAGTTGTCCTAGACAAAGTCAAGCCATATTTTCAAGCTCAAATTCAAGGTATTCAAGTTTTTTATTCAAAAGTTTTCCTTATTAATAAATAAACGAGCATTCCATATGCAAGTTTATTCAACTTAGAAAAACAGACTTGAATTTGCAAACTCAAAAATTGATAAATAAGCCCATAAGTTTAGAAAAGATAGTTAAAAATGTGTAAATTGCAAGAGAAAATTTGAGATCTAAAAAGTCACGTTTAAAAATATTCAAATTTGTGATTTTTTTTTTTGCAAAAGTTCAAATTCAAATAAATTTACCCCTAATTGTGTAAATCTTGCCCAAAATGCAAGCTAGTCTTAGGGGCAGATTTATCAAAATGTGAATTTCGAGCTTAATACATAAAAACTCACCAACTTTCTGTTCATTTCTATGGGATTTTTAGAAGCGTATTTATCACATGGTGAGTTCTAACTTTGGCCCATTGATAAATGGACTTTTAAAAATCCCATGGGAATGCATAGAATGTGGGTGAGTTTTTATGTATTAAGCTCTAAACTCACATTTTGATAAATCTGCCCCTTAATGTTACAGGAAATGACTAATAAATAAGGCCAGACCTGAAATGTCTGGAAATTCCTGGACCTCCTCTAATAATGCATATTTAAGGAAATGTTACCTTTCTGAATTCCCTTCTTCAGTACATAATTTGAAAACACAGGACCTTCAAGGTAAATATTAATAATGTGTAATTACCCTTTTTCTGGATGTACTGCAATAGCTCTGGGCTGGTCAATACCTCTTGAGAGCACCACAAATCTGAATGAACCATTGAGTCTTGCAACCTCAATTACATTAAAGCCATGATCAGCCCAATATATGTTTCCTGAAGAAGACAGCAGAAATAAAATGATATGGCATCCAATAGCTAAATATGTAATTCTGTTCCTTTATTTACATTCATTATCTTATTTTATCTTTTATATACAATGTAACCATGCAGCCGCTTAACCATGGCTTGTCAAACTGTTGATGGACTACTCTCTGGAGCACTCAGGAGGAGTAGACTACTTCAGGAGAAGTAGACTGGTACAGCAAGTAAAGGATGAGTTTACAACTGTGTTTGTTAATCATTACTACTACAAATAATCACAATTTATAACAGTCACCCAATTTTTTCTTTTCCTGAAGTCAAAATATAAAAGATTATGCTAAACCAGGGATTCCCAACCTTTTATACCTGTGAGCCACATTTAAATGGAAAAAGTGTTGGAGAGCAACACAAGCATGGAAAAGGTTCCTGTGGGTACCAATAAGAGCTATAATTGGTTACTTAATAGCCCCTATTTGGGCTGGCCGCCTACAGGAGGCTCTGTTTGGCATTATACTGTGTTTTTATGCAACCAAAATGTGTCTGCTAACCAGAAATTAAAAAATAAGCACCTGCTTTGAGGCCAATGGGAGCAACATCCAAGGGGTTGAGGAGCAACATGTTGCCCCCGAGCTACTGGTTGGGGATCACTGTGCTAAACCATCAAAAATGAATAAGCCTGGGGCATTTTAGCAAGGTACAAAGCTACTTACCAGCAATCCAGTCTATAGCTATTCCTTCTACTCTTCCCAAGCCATTAGTCATGATATCTTCTTTCCAAGTCTGGTCCCGTCTGGATCGGCTGATTCTGTTCAATCCCATATCAGTCCAATAAATTGAGTCATTTCCTGGTAACGAGAAAAAGAGAGGAGTTCATTTGCATCTAGTTACCTTAATATTGGCTTTAATCTAATCAAAGTGGTGGAGTGGAACAGGTGTCAAATTAGCAAACCCAAGAGAAAAAAGGAAAAGCACCTGGGTACAATATTTTATATTTTATCATGAGATTAGGTAACAAGTCTCATGTACTGCACTAATGAAAAGCAAACGCAAGGTGGGCTGGCTAAATGCTTAGAATATAAATTGGAACCATTCGTTTAAATTCACGGGGAAAAAAAACAGTGTACAGAATGTAGGATCATTTTGCAACATCTATAAATAAGATTACATTGCGATTATGTTTCTCTGGGAGCCTTAGTAGCATTTATTTTCTGTTGGCTTACAGTTTCCTATATAAGAGAACTAGTGATGATGAGTGAATCTGTTCCATTTCGCTTTGCCATAAAATTCACGAAACGGCAAGAAAATTCACAAAATGACAAAACACATTTGTTGCGTGATTTTTTTTTTGTCGCCCGCATATATTTTTTTGTCGCCTGCGTTTATTTTTTTTTGTCAGCCGTGCCTTTTGACGTGACTGCCCCCAATTTTGATGCAACCACACCCTTTTTGTACATGACCGCGCCCAATTTGACACATGTCAAAAAAAATTCCGCGTGGCGATTTTTTTCTAAAGCCAATTTTCACGGAAGTTTCACAAAACAATTTGCCAATGGCGAAATGCGGAAATTCACTGCGAATCCATATCTGGCGAAAAAATTTGCTCATCAGTAAAGAGAACTGGATGAGGAACTGGATAGTGCTGCTTATATATCAGGGATCCCCAACTTTTTTTAACTCGTGAGCCACACTCAGATGTAAGAAATGTTGGGGAGTAGAGATGTAGCGAACTGTTCGCTGGCGAACTAATTCGCGCGAACATCGGGTGTTCGCAAGTTCGGAAGTTCGCAAACTTTTCGCGTATGTTCTCAATTTTGGTTCGCCGCGTTTTTTTTTCCGCTGCGTTTTTTCTCGGCCTAAAAACGCCGCACAAGCCACACATGGCGTTTTTCAGCCTAGTACTGGTGTAAGCAAATCCCGTTTCCATGGTGCTAATAGTGCGAAATAGCAAAAAACGCAGCGTATTTCCGCTAGGTCTGCCAGCTGCCTTTGCGGTTTTACGCAACGCTGTGTCAACAAAGTATTTTTCAGAGAAATTTTTGCCCTTGATCCCCCTCCTGCATGCCACTGTCCAGGTCGTGGCACCCTTTAAACAACTTTAAAATCAGTTTTCTGGCCAAAAATGGCTTTTCTAGGTTTTAAAGTTCGCCTTCCCATTGAAGTCTATGGGGTTCGCAAAGTTCGCGAATATTCACGCTTTTTGGCGTAAGTTCAGGAACGCGTTCGCAAACTTTTTTTTTGAGGTTCACTACATCCCTATTGGGGAGCCACACAAGAATAAAAAAAATTATTTGGGGATGCCAAATAAGGGATGTGATTGGCTATTTGGTAGCCCCATGTGGACTGCTGACCTGAAGGAGGCTAAATAGGAGTAAACTTGTGTCTCTCAGCTTCCAAAACTTGCATCCAAGCCAGAAATTTAAAAATGGCACCTACTTTGAGCCCACTGGGAGCAACATCAAAGGGGGTGGTGAGTAACATTTTGCTCATGAACCTCTGGTTGGGGATTACTGTTATATATGATCCCCATGCAAGAACACAGTGGAGGTGATGTCCATGACCCCCAAAGAAAAAAAAGAAAATATAGGCCTCCCAAAATGTGCCACCCTAGGCACAGGCCCTCCGATGCCTTATTATAAATTTGCCTCTGGTACCGCCCCCCCCCCCCGTCTCCCAAACTTCCACAGTCATGGGGTCCGCTTCCTCTATAGTTCCGCCACTATGTGTGCCCATAGAAACCATCTAGTTTGATGTTATCAAACATTTTCTATTTTCAGTTTTTGCGGCCAGCGTTGTATCCTTGACCTTAATTTAAAAGCAAAGAAATGGCTAGTGATGGGCGAAAAGTTTCGCCAGGCATGGATCCGCGTTTCGCCATTGGCGGATTGTTTCGCGAAATGGATGAAAAATTTCGCCGCGGAAAAATTCACCGCACGTCCAAAAATTGTCGCCGGCGTCAAAAAAGAATAGTCGCGGGCGACGAAACAATAGTGCGCGACAAAATAATAGCCGCGGGCGACGAAACAAGAGCCGCGCGACGAAACAATAGCTGCGAGCGATGAAACAATAACCGTGCGACAAAATAATAGCTGTGGGTGACGAAATAATAGCCGCGCGACAAAACAATAGCCGCGGGCGACGAAACAAGAGCCGCGGGCGACGAAACAAGAGCCACGCGCGACGAAATAATAGCTGCGTGACGAAACAAGAGCCGCGCGACGAAACAAGAGCCGCGGGTGACGAAACAAGAGCCGCGCGCGACGAAATAATAGCCGCGCGACAAAACAATAGCCGCGGGAGACGAAACAATAGCCGCGCGACAAAATAATAGCCGTGGGCGACAATTTTTTTTGTTGCACGACATTTTCGCCGTTTCGCGAATTTTTCCCCGTTTCGCGGATCTTTTCAAAGATTCGCGAATTTTTCGGCGAAGCGAAACGAAATAGATTCACTCATCACTAGAAATGGCACCATAAACATCTCCCTAGAGTTGCAATGAATGAATGAAATCTAAAATATCAATACTGACGACAACGACATCGTGTAATGCAGAATATTATCCGCTATAAAGGCAAATTCTAAAAATACACAAATAAGAAAAATGACCGCGTCGCTGTCCAACATTTGCAAAGATGTTTTTTTTTTTTTTGCAGACGATTAATAATTTCCCCAAAAGTGGCAGATGTGCTCGATATTAATTAAAACAAATGGCAGAAAGCAACCTGCTAATAATGAATTCTGTTGTGACATGTTTACAACAACAAAAAAACATGCATGCACTAACAGTTTTTTGCTGGAGTTGATGCTGTAACATTATGAACTGCCATTAATTAGAAAGACAATTTGTCCTGTCGACATAGTCATTATCATTCAGTAGATCTAGGTCAGAATCACCTCATCTATCCTAATAACAGATGATGTAGCTGAGTGTGTGAATTATACACATTACCATTGCTGTGGAGGAGGGAGGGATCATTAGAGGAAAAAATCTGGGAGGTTTCAGCACTGGCATTTAACAAGTTCGATGACTGGTCTATTTTTTAGTATATGTTGGTGTTATAAATAAATATCTTTTTTAGCATAGTTTGTAAACCAATATAAGGACAATGTATTGTTAAAAAGATTAACACAAAGGGGCAGATTCATTAAAACACCAGTTCGAATCCCGAATTGGAAAAATTCAGATTGGATACGATAATTTCTGAAGATCGCAAATATCACGAATATGCCTACGAAAAAATCGTATTAGTCCCCATAATATCGTATTGGCGATCTGAAAGTCACAAAATTTTCGTATCCGAACGATTGTAAACGGTGGGAAAACCTTTCTGACTTTGATCCTTCTGAGCATGATTTTGGAAGCCTCCCATAGGGCTCAATGGCACTCTGCAGCTCCAACCCGGCCCAAGGAAAGTCTCCCATAGGGCTCAATGGCACTCTGCAGCTCCAACCCGGCCCAAGGAAAGTCTCCCATAGGGCTCAATGGCACTCTGCAGCTCCAACCCGGCCCAAGGAAAGTCTCCCATAGGGCTCAATGGCACTCTGCAGCTCCAACCCGGCCCAAGGAAAGTCTCCCATAGGGCTCAATGGCACTCTGCAGCTCCAACCCGGCCCAAGGAAAGTCTCCCATAGGGCTCAATGGCACTCTGCAGCTCCAACCCGGCCAAGGAAAGTCTCCCATAGGCTCAATGGCACTTGCAGCTCCAACCGGCCCAGGAAGTCTCCCATAGGGCTCAATGGCACTCTGCAGCTCCAACCCGGCCCAAGGAAAGTCTCCCATAGGGCTCAATGGCACTCTGCAGCTCCAACTCGGCCCAAGGAAAGTCTCCCATAGGGCTCAATGGCACTCTGCAGCTCCAACCTGGCCCAAGGAAAGTCTCCCATAGGGCTCAATGGCACTCTGCAGCTCCAACCCGGCCCAAGGAAAGTCTCCCATAGGGCTCAATGGCACTCTGCAGCTCCAACCTGGCCCAAGGAAAGTCTCCCATAGGGCTCAATGGCACTCTGCAGCTCCAACCCGGCCCAAGGAAAGTCTCCCATAGGGCTCAATGGCACTCTGCAGCTCCAACCTGGCCCAAGGAAAGTCTCCCATAGGGCTCAATGGCACTCTGCAGCTCCAACCCGGCCCAAGGAAAGTCTCCCATAGGGCTCAATGGCACTCTGCAGCTCCAACCCGGCCAAAGGAAAGTCACGATAACGAAGCTTGAATGAATCCGAAACTTTCGTACTCGTTGCGACAATATGATTTTGTCCCGTAACTTTCAACGCACTGTACGAAAAAGTTGCGTAAAATAACAAAAAAAATCGGTGAAAATACGCAAGGTACGAAAAAGTTGCGGAAAATACGAATCCACATTCGTGGATTGATAAATCTCCCCCAAAGTGTCTCTGATCAGTGGCAATAGTGTAATTAACAAGTGCAGCCAATCAAAAAAGAACTGATCAGTTGGATTGGGTAAATGAGATATTAACACATACACCACTGGGCACATTAGTTCTTAGGCAGTGACCTATAGCAACGGACCAAGTTTTTTCTTTGATTGTTCTACATTCAGTTGGTTATTCACCTATTGGTTCTTATAGGTTCCTGATCAGGTAAAAAATTTCCCATTGTTGATATACAGTATGAGCCCTACAAAATTGTGGCTGGAATGTACATTTTTTTTTTATTTGGAAATGTTCTATAGTAGTGATGGGTGAAATAATTCACCAGGCATGGATTCGCTGCAAATTTCCGTGTTTCATCATTGGCTTATTTTTTTCGCAAATTTTCCGCTGTTTTGCAAATCTTTTCAAAGATTAACAAATTTTTCAGCAAAACGGGACAGATTTGCTCATCACTATTCTAGAGCTTTATAGGATAATGGCTGGCCTAACATGTGACTTGTGTTGGAATGGATAAAGATTGATTTAGCCCTTTATAATCTACAAGTGTTTATGCTAGCCATTTTCAAAAACGGTTAGAAATGGACAGAAACACATATTTGCCTATCGGCAAATTTGCCCAGTGTTCATAAATGATCCCCAATATGTTTTTAATCCTTACAATATTAATTAATCCCTCACTTGAGCTATGTCAGTGCCATAAATTGAGTTGCCCAGGTTCCATTTCTGTATGTCAATGAAAGCACAACGGGAATGGCAAAAAAAAAATTGACTATAAAATTATTTTTGATTTAAATCATAGGTATAATGGCAGAGAAATAATAATCAAGAGCATGTCCATCACTCCACTACTAACCCTCTGAGTCTTTAGCAAGAATTTGCTCAGTAACTGCAACCTATGTCAAGGGATCACCTTGCTGCTACTGCCACCCCTAAACTAATGAATGAAAAAAGAGGCCAAAATCATAACTTTTTTATATATAGGGATGGGCGAAATTATTTGGCAGGCATGGATTCCCAGTGACCTTCATGTTTTGCCATTGGCAGATAGTTTCGCAAAATTGGCGTCAAAATTCGCCATGTAAAAATTTGTAAAGAAAAAATTGTAGCGACAATATTTTTGACATAGTTACATAGTTACATAGTTACATAGGGTTGAAAAAAGACCATTGTCCATCAAGTTCAACCCATCCGAGTAAACCCAGCACACAACCTATACTAACCAATCTATACACTCACATACATAAACTATATATATACAACCAGTAATACTAACTGTAGATATTAGTATCACAATAGCCTTGGATACTCTGCTTGTTCAAAAACTCATCCAGGCCCCTCTTATAGGCATTAACAGAGTCTGCCATTACCCCATCACTAGGAAGGGCATTCCCCAACCTCACTGCCCTCACCGTGAAAAACCACCTACGCTGCTTCAAATGGAAGCTCTGTTCCTCTAATCTATAGGGGTGCTGACGCTCAACAATCTTTTTTTACGCTCATTATTTTTGCCATTTTGCAATTTTTTTTGGCTTTTCCCGAAATCTTTTGAAAGCTCCGCTAAACAAAATGGGGCAGATTCTGTCATCACTATTTATAAACACAAGCACAAGGGCGGGTATGCTTACCCCAACTTGCAGCATTTCATTTTTATTGTGTTGTTTGGTTTCCTTCAACACAAAATCTAAAGAAAACCATAGGTGCCACTCAGTGTTACATTCCGTTGCTTTTGTACAGTATATTCTTTATTTGTAAGCAAAAAGCCTAGAGGCGATCTCTTAGTAGGCTTTCCTTAACCTTCAAAGGGAAGATCAGAAGTTACAAGAGCTTGAGCAGTGTAAAGGAGGATTAGCTATTTATATCTATTGATTTGCACTTGTAGATATTGTGTGACACCTGACAATATAAACGTGCTTATTCTGTTGATGTAGTGGAGTACTTGCCAATAAAAACACTGTGTGGATTCCGCTATTGGCTGTATGGAGTACTAGGATATGAATTAATTCCCACAACGTGAAATGGGATTATGTATCTGCCCTATTGACAGCGGGAATTCATTATGCTTTGTTTCCTTATTTTGCCTCTGTTATTGCAATCACTTTATATAGCGAAACAACTTTATCTGTAAACGAAACAAAGCGTGTTGTATCTGTCAGTACAATGTTGTATGTATGTTCGACCCTTTAGAAGAAGAAGGTTGTTAGAGCTCATATCTATAAACTTGTATGGGCACCATCTACAACGGCAGTCTTTCCTTCACAAATAATGTGATACATCACAAGAAAAACCAGCAGATAACAGACATTTCTAACCTGCCTGGGTCCTTTTATAAGAGATGTTTTTTGAAGAGTAGGCACATAACTTCCTATGTACAGCTTGTGATTTCCAGCTATATAACGATAGCCAGTTATTACTTTTAGAACAAACATCTTATCTTCCAATCAAGTTCCATGAAAGAAAACATTCAAGAAATGCTTTTTGTGTTAACAGAATGTTGTTTGTCTGGAAATGTGTTTCTAGAGATAGAGGTAAAATCAGCCATTTTGGATTGCTCAGCAGCTTGATCCTTGTCATACAGAAGGAGCCAAATGTATGGGACATCTCATTCTACCTCCAGACAGTTAAACCATATCTGTAGTTATCTGCCAAGCTACATTAGTCGTCATAATTTTTATCAGTTCTTTGCATATAATGCATGGCTTTGTGGCTAACAGTTATTCCTTAGTCCCTTCTCCAGCTGAGATTACAATTAGTGATGAGCGAATCTGTCCCGTTTCACGAAACGGCAAAAAATTTGCGAAATGCATTTGTCGAGCGTTTTTTTTTGTCGCCCGCATCTTTTTTGACACGACCACAGCCATTTTGACATGACTGCACACAATTCTGACGTGACTGCGCCTATTTTGACGCGGCCTCACCCAAATTTGACGCAACCGTGCCTATTTTGATGCAACTGGGATTTTTTGACGTGCAACAAATTTTTCTGTGGTGAATTTTCACGTCAAAATAGGCGCAAAACAGAAAAAAATGTACAAAATGCATTTGTTGAGCGTTTTTTTTGTCGCCCGCATCTTTTTTGACACAACCACAGCCATTTTTACATGACTGCACTCAATTCTGACGTGACTGCGCCTATTTTGACGCGGCCTCGCCCAAATTTGACGCAACTGTGCCTATTTTAATACAACTACGATTTTTTTTGACGTGCAACAAATTTTTGAGTGGTGAATTTTCACGTCAAAATAGGCGCGAAACAGAAAAAAATTAGCAAAATGCATTTGTCGAGGGTTTTTTTGTCGCCCGCATCTTTTTTGAAACGACCACAGCCATTTTGACATGACTGCACCCAATTCTGACGTGACTGCGCCTATTTTGACGCGGCCTCACCTAAATTTGACGCAACCGTGCCTATTTTGATGCGACTACGATTTTTTTTTTGACGTGCAACAAATTTTTTGGCAGTGAATTTTCACAGAAGTTACACAAAATGCGGAAATTTGCTGCAAATCCATGCCTGGCGAAAAAATTCGCTCATCACTATTTAAAATCCAATTTAACTACCTATGGAACCCAAAAACACTAATCAAGCAAAGTTTATTACATGCCAATTACAACACATGTGTCCCTTGAACTGATGGAGGAAACCAGGGTACCCCAAAACTACCTGCTCAAATTTAGAAAGAAGAAGCACAATTTGCACAAACTATATGCAACCCCAAGTTGAATTCCTTTTTGGATAATTCTAATTAGCAGTTGCTTTAATCACACTATAGCACTCATTAAAGGAGAAGGAAAGGTAAAAATCACTGGTGGGGGTGCCAAAATGAAGGAAAAGGATAGCTGGCTCCCAGATACCCCTGGCTGGTGTGGTTTTCTCCTAACAGGAGCACCAGTCCTTTAATGCAAACGAAAGTGTCAAGTGCACGATTCAGCACAAAATGGTGCCCTTTCAGCTATCCATACAATACAGTTCCATCTGTTTCTGGATAAGCTGTAGCTGAAAGTACATGGCACACAGATGAAGACAGAACTGATGGAAGCCTTCCAGGGCCGCCTTTGCACGTCGCACTTACACACAACTGACTCATGCCACAAATGTCATTTACAAAGTCTGCACTCCCACTAACACAATAACAATTATCAAGCACTCTTGGTCGGGTCCCAACGCTTAGTTGTTTCTCATCAAAGTACAGAGGAGAGCACCATAGGCAGATTCTCTGCTAAAAAATGCTTTTATTGCAGACCACGTCACACGACATGTTTCGAGCTAAATAGCACCCTTTATCAAGTGTGAAAAACAAAATAAACGGTGTAGAAATTTAAAACAATAACTCCACCCCCCTAGGTGTCCAATTGGTTATCAAAACTGTCCATCAAGAGAGCTGAAAGCTCCTCCGTGTAGTGTCATTATCCATATTCAGCTCTCTTGATGGACAGTTTTGATAACCAATTGGACACCTAGGGGGGTGGAGTTATTGTTTTAAATTTCTACACCGTTTATTTTGTTTTTCACACTTGATAAAGGGTGCTATTTAGCCCGAAACATGTCGTGTGACGTGGTCTGCAATAAAAGCATTTTTTAGCAGAGAATCTGCCTATGGTGCTCTCCTCTGTACTTTGATGTGAATCGGAAGGCCTGGCGGTGTGCCGTTGAGGATTGATGCATCGCGTCTGAAGGATAGGCAGTGCGGTTGAATACCTATACAGATTTGGCTTAGTTGTTTCTGTCTGATGTTTCTTCTTAATGTGGATTTTCATTGTATTAAATCTAAAAAGACACATTTATATAACTCTGATAATACATCACGGAAGTTTTTTTGTTGGCCTCAGATTGGGCCAAAATTGTCAAAAAGGGTGGGCGACAAAAAATAGACATGGGTGAAAAAAAAAACGTGGGCGACAAAAAAATTCATGCGACAAATGCGTTTCGCTAAATTTTTGCCGTTTTGCGAACTTTCTTGCCGTTTTGCAAATTTTATGGCGAAGCAAAACAGGACAGATTCGCTCATCACTAGCAGCAAGGGAAACACAGGTCTCCATTTTGACTGCAGGGCAGATTGCAAAGTGAAGCCTATTTTTTGCATTTGATCAATGACCTCTGCTGCATTATTAGTCATTAATAGTCTATGGGAACTTCCATCTTTCTGTATAACAGGTTTCTGGATCCAGTCGAGTAGCTATAAAGGAAGCAGACCCCATGGACATGGGGGGCTGCTCTTGTGGGCAAAGTCATGCATACCTGCTGCTTAATATTTGCAGAAGAAGCGCATAACGTCATCGCAACGTAGGGGCGAGAAGGTGGTGGCTAGGTACATGTGAACGTATTTACCACAATATCATAATGCAAAACAAGATAAGCCAGCATGGCAGAAAGATTACGCGGGCAGGAACATTCTTTTGACAGACAATACATTTAATCAAGTTCAGTCTTAAGGGAGCGTGTCATTAACATGCAAATGGATTAGCGGACTTGTCTATTGTTATAACTTGTCAAGAGCTGTAGTTACAAGGATTTAACTGAGAGATTAGAGATCTGTGCACTCAATCCTTTCTATCTCTAATCTCTGCCTAACAACAAGGTTATTTAACGCCCACTTCAATTATTTCACTTACTTCACACATATCAAGACACAGACTGTGGTTATACAGAGAGATGATTATGTCTCTCTCCTAGAGAAGAGCAGAACATCTCATGGTAAATAAGGAAAAGGATCAGAGGATGACTTTGCCAAAGCTCTGTTTAATTATTTGGGACTTTTCTAACGTGGGTTTAGTCCAAGCTTTTAATATGATTCCAATTTCAGTTCTTCTTCCAAAAGGTGCCACATAAATCTGCTAATTATGATCTGTTCCCAGAGCAAAGACAAACAAGCAAATAATAAAAAAAACGCAGAATGAGAATGTATCTGGCACAAAGTCCTGTTCTTACTGGCAATGTATGAAATGCGCCGGCCAATGGACATCATTTTTAGCAAGAGCCACAAACAGAATATGTGTTCTGCTGCATAAACAACAACAACAACAAAAAACTGAAACAATAAATAAGCCAATTAGCCTGAAACTTAGTTTATTCATTATTGTTTTTGGTTTCAAGCAGCAATTTATTGGTAGCTCATCAGAGCAATCATGGTGGCACCTACGCATGAGTTACATGCAAATGTGTTTGACCTCTGTTGGTATGTTCTGCTAGATATTCATGGGGGAACAAATTAAATGTAATTTAATCTATGGCCAAAAGTATCTGAAAACCTGTCTGTCCAACATCTCATTCCAAAATCAAGGGTATTAATACATAGTTATTCCTCACTTTGCTGCTATAACAGAAGTCTATGGGAAGGCTTTCCACTAGGTTTTGAAACGTTCTTGGTGGTATTTGTTTCCAATGAGCTACAACAGCATTAAGGTGCCCATACACGGACCAATTCTAGCTGCTGGTATCGGTCCCTTAGACTGATTCGGCAGCTAATCGGTCCGTGTATGGACACTAACGATGGGCCTGCCCGACCGATATCTGGCCTGAAATCGGCCAGATATCAATCGGACAGATTAAAAAATCTAGTCGGATTGGGGACCGTCTTGGCTCGTTGATGTGGTGCCCGAACTAACTTTGCCTATACCCATCGTGATAATTCGATCAAACGATTCTCCTGATATCGCCCACCCGTTGGTGGGGGATATTGGGAGAAGATCCGGTCGCTTGGCGACATCTCCAAGCGAGCAGATCTGAAGGTGTATGGGCACCTTTAGTGAAGTTGGGCACTAATGTTTGGGATAAAGCCTGGCTCACAGTTGACATTCCAAGTAATCACACTATGAAGTGATTTATCAACGGTCGACTTTTGATCAAGTTATGGTACAAAAATGTGAACGGCTGGTATTTATTAAGTGCAAAAAACCCCAAAACATTCTATGTAAAAGCTTGAATGTTTCTATAGAAGTCAATAGGAGTTGTCATAGGCAAAGTCAAGCCATATTCTCTAAACTTTTTGAGTTTTTAGAGCTCAGAAACGCGAAAAATTTGATACATTCGAGTTTTTTGTTATTATTTTTCTTATTAATAAATAAGTGACCATTCAGTATGTAAGTTTATTCAATTTAGAAAAGCAAATTCAAATTCACAAACTTGAAAATTGATAGATGACAGTGCGATGACTTGGAATGCCACCAATTCTGTACAGACCTCACAAGGTTATTACCCTGCTGAAAAAAGAAAGGACCTGACTGGGGCAGCATCAAGTAAGCAAATCCACATTAACTCACACACTTACCAGAATTTCCCCTTACTTTCATTTAAGCCACTAAATAACAAATAAGAGAGAAACAAATCAGGGATAAAGGCAACAGCTTCAAAGGAGATTTTTTTTTTTTAAATCCCCTAAAATTTATTTTGTTTCTCTATTACTGCAGCTCTTTTACTGACTTCCTTGTCTAGCGTGAAACTCCACTCGCTTTTTTGCTCTCCTCTCTCTGGCTATGAAGACCTCAAAGAGTTGCCTACTGGGTATACTCACGGCCTCTTCCATAATTACAGGTCTCGACCCCTTATCCAGAAACCCATTATTCAGAAAGTTCTGAATTACGGAAAGGCAATCTCTCATAGACTCCATTGTAATCAAATAATTCACATTTTTAAAAATTATTTCCTTTTTCAACTGTACCTTGTACTTGATACCAAATTATTAGGGGCAGAACAGCCCTATTGGGTCTATTTCATGTTTAAATGATTCCCTTTTCTCTGTAATAATAAAACAGTACCTGTACTTGATTCCAACTAAGATATAATTACCCCTTATTGGGGGCAGAACAGCCCTATTGGGTCTATTTCATGTTTAAATGATTCCCTTTTCTCTTTAATAATAAAACAGTACCTGTACTTGATCCCAACTAAGATATAATTACCCCTTATTGGGGCAGAACAGCCCTATTGGGTTTATTTCATGGTTAAATGATTCCCTTTTCTCTGTAATAATAAAACAGTACCTGTACTTGATCCCAACTAAGATATAATTACCCCTTATTGGGGGCAGAACAGCCCTATTGGGTCTATTTCATGTTTAAATGATTCCCTTTTCTCTGTAATAATAAAACAGTACCTGTACTTGATCCCAACTAAGATATAATTACCCCTTATTGGGGGCAGAACAGCCCTATTGGGTTTATTTAATGGTTAAATGATTCCCTTTTCTCTGTAATAATAAAACAGTACCTGTACTTGATCCCAACTAAGATATAATTACCCCTTATTGGGGGCAGAACAGCCCTATTGGGTTTATTTAATGGTTAAATGATTCCCTTTTCTCTGTAATAATAAAACAGTACCTGTACTTGATCCCAACTAAGATATAATTACCCCTTATTGGGGGCAAAACAATCCTATTGGGTTTAATTACTGAGAACTGAATAATATGTGAAGTTTTTTGTTTGTTTGTTTTAGGTATCGATCCCTAAAAAAAAGAAAAGTTACTTAGGCCAGATTTCAATTAGCCCTTATAAATGATCACTGACTACATAATTAGGATCATTTCCAAAAAAATGATATTACCCTTTACGCTTTGCAGGGCTACCCCAGGAATGTGCTAGAGTATATCTATATTATAATTGGAATAGTCTAAAGATCTGTTGGGTGACTAATTGCCCTTTACACACCAATAACACGTATTTGCATGAACAATAATAAAAACAAAAATATTAACTTTTAGTGGGGGCTAAATATTAAAAGTGAAATTCAAGGCGTAATTTTGCAATGTTAGATTCGTCTGCTTTCTCAAAACATTATAAAAGTGTGCGGCGATGCTTATAGCAGCAATTAAAGGCAAATTGACTTATAAAAACATCAATTTCAGGGTAACTCTCACGGGGATCATGCTTCGCTTTAAAGTTTGTGCCAGATTCCAGACTTGTATGTTCTTGGCTTCTGAGCACATTTATTTTATGAACGTTGCAAGCTCCATATCTATATATCTGAAGTGTGTTTTTATTGCTATGGCTTCAAGCTGGAGGATATAGCTGTAACGAATTATAATACCTGCCTCCCACGGTGACTTCTCCGGCAACGTGATAAATGCTGCATTATAATAAATCATTGCAAATAAAACTGCGCTTGCAAGCCCTGTGTTCTTAATCTTAACCGAGTTATATTTGCCTTGTCTTCAGAGGTTAAAAGAAATAACTTTCTTTTTTCTTTTATTTGTTTATATATATATATTACTTTTTCTAATGTGATTCTGCATTACTCTGTCTTCTAATTCCTTTTAAAGAGATACAGTCATCCCTAAGGGTGAAGACACACGGAGCTACTTGTCACAGCTACTAAAATAGACAATGAAGATCATTTACTGATAACTGTCTCTATGGGGCACATTTACTAACCCACGAACGGGCCGAATGCGTCCGATTGCGTTTTTTTCGTAATGATCGGTAATTTTGCGTTTTTTTTCGGCGTCTTTACGATTTTTGCGTAAAAACGTGAGTTTTTCGTAGCCATTACGAAAGTTGCGCAAAGTCGCGATTTTTTCGTAGCGTTAAAACTTGCGCAAAACATTGCGCCTTTTAAGTTTTAACGCTACGAAAATGGCGCGACTTTGCGTGCAAGTGTTAACGCTACGAAAAAATCGCAACTTTCGTAAAGACGCCAAAAAACTCGCGTTTTTACGCAAAAATCGTAAAGACGCCGAAAAACTCGCGTTTTTACGCAAAAATCGTAAAGACGCCGAAAAAATCGCAAAAAATACGAAAAAGTCGCAAAATGTTCGTTTCCAATCGGAATTTTTCCAATTCGGATTCGAAATCGTGTCTTAGTAAATCAGCCCCTATGTGTGTATTAGCAGAGGCAATTCTCAGTATTGTCTATGGCAGGGGATTTTCTGGCGTTTAGTAGCTGCTGCTAAGTAGCTCAGTGTCTCTTCACCCTAAAACAAACAATTCGCTCTTTGCCTCAAAGTGAAGAAGAATCAGTAAATATAAGACAGATACGGCTGCAGCCCAGTTGGGCAATGGACCTAAACTATAATTATTATGCTTTTATTTAATCTTTTTTATTTGTATCTCCTAAAACTGTCCATGATATTGACTATCAAAGCAAGGGCATCCATCTTTATTGACTGGATAGGAATACAGGTATAGGATCCCTTATCCGGAAACCCATTATCAAGAAAGTTCCGAATTACGGAACGGCCATCTCCCATATACCTATATATATTACCCCTTATTGGGGGCAGAACAGTCCTATTGGGTTTATTTAATGGTTAAATGATTCCCTTTTCTCTGTAATAATAAAACAGTACCTGTACTTGATCCCAACTAAGATATAATTACCCCTTATTGGGGGCAGAACAGCCCTATTGGGTTTATTTAATGGTTAAATGATTCCCTTTTCTCTGTAATAATAAAACAGTACCTGTACTGGAAATGGAATGGAATCATGGCATTTTTAACCATTAAATAAACCCAATAGGGCTGTTCTGCCCCCAATAAGGGGTAATTATATCTTAGTTGGGATCAAGTACAGGTACTGTTTTATTATTACAGAGAAAAGGGAATCATTTAACCATTAAATAAACCCAATAGGGCTGTTCTGCCCCAATAAGGGGTAATTATATCTTAGTTGGGATCAAGTACAGGTACTGTTTTATTATTACAGAGAAAAGGGAATCATTTAACCATTAAATAAACCCAATAGGGCTGTTCTGCCCCCAATAAGGGGTAATTATATCTTAGTTGGGATCAAGTACAGGTACTGTTTTATTATTACAGTGAAAAGGGAATCATTTAACCATTAAATAAACCCAATAGGGCTGTTCTGCCCCCAATAAGGGGTAATTATATCTTAGTTGGGATCAAGTACAGGTACTGTTTTATTATTACAGTGAAAAGGGAATCATTTAACCATTAAATAAACCCAATAGGGCTGTTCTGCCCCCAATAAGGGGTAATTATATCTTAGTTGGGATCAAGTACAGGTAATGTTTTATCAAATACAAAGCACTGTATTATTTTTACAGAGAAAAATAAAATCAATTTTAAAAATCTGAATTATTTGATTAAAATTGAGTCTATGGGAGACAGGCTTTCAGTAATTAGGAGCTTCCTGGATATCGGGTTTCCGGATAACGGATCCCATACCTGTACCCATTAGGAAACTGACAATAAAAGTTAAGGTATGATTGTTCAACTCATAAAAAGGTATATATAGAGTATCTTTAATTTGTAGTATGTAAGTGAATGCTTAAATAACAAGTAATATAAAATACTAAATTGATGATATAAATATTTAACTATAAAAGTCACTTGAAAAAGCTCATAATTAGCAAAGAAAAGCCTTTTTTTTATTACGGTTACTGAATGGTATCATGGTATGTTTTTTAATCTTGTATTTGCCCTGAAGGCATCTCTTACCCACCCATATGTAACTTTACTCTTAATAAAACTTTACTATAATTCATTTCTGCGATCTGGAAAAAGCCATTACACACTCCGCGTGATACATTGTCCATTGCCACGGCGGGGCCGTCACTCAGCCTTGAACAATTATTTTCGGCCAGACGAGAGCTTAAGAATCCCAATTTAGAGAAGTATTTTAGATGATTTTGTTATTTCTGCTTTTTTTTTTTTTGTCCGAGTCTATTTGCGAGAAATATGTGTGTTTGGATTTCACTACAGGAATCTCCCGTTCGGAGAAAGTTAAGCGCGTTGCTCCGGCAACCAGACAAATGGGAAAAAGGACAGATGAGACACATTACAAATCTTGATGTAGACTCAATGAATCCATCAGAATGCATGATTAAGTTTTAATATATAACCTTCATAAAATCGTGTCTTTTCGGTTAAAAAGAAGACGGCCGCTCCTCCATTCAACTGATACGTTTCATGCAAATTGCTAAGAGTGGCTAACTTGAAAAAAAAGGCAAAATATTAAATCATGGTACAAAAATCGTTATAGAAATATAGAGAAAAGAAGATGGCAAGTAATAGAGGGGCAAACTCCAACCCCGGCACAATTTACCAGTGCAGGCACAAAATAGTGTCCACAATGGCAAGTTGGGGTGCCTTTTTTTTTTTAACAAATAGGGCCCTTTTGACATTGTATAAAAACAACAGCATTGTCTATGGCTTTTAAAGAATGTTCTCATGGATGTTCTTCTTTATGGTTGCTACAGTACATTGACATTCCACTGGGTGTTCCATTAGCAACAAGCCAGTCACTGTTACATATAAGAATGGATATATAGCTGGACTGAATAGATTGGGATTGCACGTATGAGGACTAATTACACAATTGTTCTTAGTTGCTTCTTTGGATTGATCTTCAGGTATTTGACCACCCTGCCTGTTTGTGACCATTCAGTTTGCTGTCTGAACTGACCTGTGCCTGATTACAACTACAAGATTGTTTAACCATTCTGATAACACATTTTTGGACATAGTAATCTCTTGCTTCATTTTTCAACTTTTAGGGGGACATTTATTATTGTACGAACGCTCTGAGCCTTTTTGTGAATGCTCCGAGCATTTTTTCTGCAACAATTTTATACCTTGCGCAACAATTTTATACCTTGCGCGACAATTTCGTACTTTGTGACAAAATTTGTGAAAGTTTTGGATTCATTCAAGCTTCGGTATGGTGACTTTCCTTGGGCCAGGTTGGAGCTGCAGAGTGCCATTGAGCCCTATGGGAGACTTTCCTTGGGCCGGGTTGGAGCTGCAGAGTGCCATTGAGCCCTATGGGAGGCTTTCCTTGGGCCGGGTTGGAGCTGCAGAGTGCCATTGAGCCCTATGGGAGGCTTTCCTTGGGCCGGGTTGGAGCTGCAGAGTGCCATTGAGCCCTATGGGAGACTTTCCTTGGGCCGGGTTGGAGCTGCAGAGTGCCATTGAGCCCTATGGGAGACTTTCCTTGGGCCGGGTTGGAGCTGCAGAGTGCCATTGAGCCCTATGGGAGACTTTCCTTGGTCCAGGTTGGAGCTGCAGAGTGCCATTGAGCCCTATGGGAGACTTTCCTTGGGCCAGGTTGGAGCTGCAGAGTGCCATTGAGCCCTATGGGTGACTTTCCTTGGGCCAGGTTGGAGCTGCAGAGTGCCATTGAGCCCTATGGGAGACTTTCCTTGGGCCGGGTTGGAGCTGCAGAGTGCCATTGAGTCCTATGGGAGACTTTCCTTGGGCCGGGTTGGACCTGCAGAGTGCCATTGAGCCCTATGGGAGACTTTCCTTGGGCCGGGTTGGAGCTGCAGAGTGCCATTGAGTCCTATGGGAGACTTTCCTTGGGCCGGGTTGGACCTGCAGAGTGCCATTGAGCCCTATGGGAGACTTTCCTTGGGCCGGGTTGGAGCTGCAGAGTGCCATTGAGCCCTATGGGAGACTTTCCTTGGGCCGGGTTGGAGCTGCAGAGTGCCATTGAGCCCTATGGGAGACTTTCCTTGGGCCGGGTTGGAGCTGCAGAGTGCCATTGAGCCCTATGGGAGACTTTCCTTGGGCCGGGTTGGAGCTGCAGAGTGCCATTGAGCCCTATGGGAGGCTTTCCTTGGGCCGGGTTGGAGCTGCAGAGTGCCATTGAGCCCTATGGGAGACTTTCCTTGGGCCGGGTTGGAGCTGCAGAGTGCCATTGAGCCCTATGGAAGACTTTCCTTGGGCCGGGTTGGAGCTGGAGAGTGCCATTGAGCCCTATGGGAGACTTTCCTTGGGCCGGGTTGGAACTGCAGAGTGCCATTGAGCCCTATGGGAGACTTTCCTTGGGCCGGGTTGGAGCTGCAGAGTGCCATTGAGCCCTATGGGAGGCTTTCCTTGGGCCGGGTTGGAGCTGCAGAGTGCCATTGAGCCCTATGGGAGACTTTCCTTGGGCCGGGTTGGAGCTGCAGAGTGCCATTGAGCCCTATGGGAGACTTTCCTTGGGCCGGGTTGGAGCTGCAGAGTGCCATTGAGTCCTATGGGAGACTTTCCTTGGGCCGGGTTGGAGCTGCAGAGTGCCATTGAGCCCTATGGGAGACTTTCCTTGGGCCAGGTTGGAGCTGCAGAGTGCCATTGAGCCCTATGGGAGACTTTCCTTGGGCCGGGTTGGAGCTGCAGAGTGCCATTGAGCCCTATGGGAGACTTTCCTTGGGCCGGGTTGGAGCTGCAGAGTGCCATTGAGCCCTATGGGAGGCTTCCAAAATCATGCACAGAAGGATCAGAAACGTTTTCCCGCCGTTTACAATCGTTCTGTATGAAAATTTCGTGACTATCGGATCACCAATACGATATTATCGTGACTATTCCGATTTTTTTCGGAAGCATTTTCGTGATATTTGCGATCATGAGAAATTATTGTATCCAATCCGAATTTTACCCATTTCGGGATTCGAACTTGTGATTTGATGAATCGGCCCCTAAGAGTCTGGATATTAAATGGACAGAAATACTGGCAAACGATCTTGATGGGAGGTGTGTCATTGTACGGTTAGATTTGGGTTACTCTCACTTGAGTATATTTGAATATAGCATTTGTACACTTTCCTTCAGATTCACCACAATCATTTCCACGTGCTGACATTGTTTGATAGCGGTTGTGAAAGATGTTATGACCATGGCGGCCATTTATTATTTGTATTCCTGGGAGGATTATTAAGACATGATTGGTGCTTATCTTAGTCACACGTGAAAAGAGCAAAATGATCTGCGTCTGTCCGATAACAACACTTCCACAGCTTAATCTCAGAATAACGTACCAGCTCATTCAGTTTTATGAAAGCCCTTGGCGGAATCAGGTGCCTACATTAACACTGTGCCAATATTTTCACAAAGAAGCATCTATCTGTAACTGTCTCGCAGACTGTTCTTTTATTTATATGAAATACCTGCATGGAAATCGATTCCAACGGCGAATGATGTTCCTGAGATGGGCATGAGTGCATCCATTCTATCACTTGGGTCGAGAGGTATTCCTCGAATCCCTTCATGCACTGAATACATTAGAAATGACTCTATACCTGCAAAAACAGATAATGGTCACAAAAGAAGATGTTAATAATGACATTTGGGGAACAGATGGATGCTCGTTCATTTTTGTATTTTCTTATGGTTTTCTGTGAAATAGACTGTTCGCAAAATTGTGACATACTGTATGTACTGTAATGAAATGACTACCTTAAAAGGACAATGAAAGGTTAATATAAATTAAAAGTAAGTCTAAAGGCATTCTTTTTAAGTACTTACTGCATATCTAAATTCCCAGATCCCTGCTTGCTTCTCTGAGATATGGTGCTGGCAGCCTACAGCAGTGTGAAGCCTACAGTGACATCACTGAAATCTCTCTCCCCTTCCTGTAGGTGCCAGCGGCAGCCTTCCTATTCTCTGAGCATGTGCGTAACTTGATCCTGTCTCCTGTTCTGAGCTACACAGGCCCACCAGCCAATCAGAAGTGGATCTGGCAGAGGGGAGGGGGGGAGGGAATGAAACACATGTGCAGTATGAAGGAAGGTAGGGATAGGAAGGGAGAATACCTTTTTAGAGATGGCTGCCTGTTCTAGAAAATGTGAAGTAAGTGTGACTGAGTAAATATGTGATTAGCTGAGCCAAAAGTGTGGCGTTTTTACAATAGGAGAACTATTGGGCAGTATGCTTTTTACATTTTGACTTGCATTCTCCTTTAAAGGAGACATATTAGTCCCCCCCTTAAGTGGGGAAAACCCTAATTTTGTAGGCAATTATGAATAATATGTGGTGCTGGTTTTACTTTGTGCTAAATCATTAATCCTATTGGAGCTCCCTATAGATCCTATCACTTCTCTGTCCGTGTTTGAAATGAAGGGTGGGCGTGTCCTAATGGTCCCTGCCAGAAGCACAGTAGGAGGGGGAGAGCCAATCACAGCTCTGCAGTCACACAAGCACAGACAGGCTTCAGTTCCCTATCAGGTCAGCCTAGCTGCTGAACAAACAGAATCTGGGATACTGAATATCAGTGTCTTAACATTGCTCTCAAACGGCCTCATTACACCAAGGTTTGGGAAGATCCTGACCTGAGTTAGAAAATACCACATAATAGATTTAGAAGGTCAAAGTCATACAGTTTAAGGCGCAATATTGCATAAACAACTCATTGTGGTTTAACATTGGTTCAAGTCCCCCTATAGCTCTTAACATAGTCCTAAATACATGACATTGTCAGCCAACCCAGTTATCCAAAGATACAAACTTACATTCGGTACATGTCACCCTAACACTATTTTTATTTCTTTCCATTTGTACAAATCATATTTTTTAGCTCTAAAAATCATGGATTATTTCAATTACTTGAAAACATGAAAAATATGTAATTTTTTAAGTGTAAAAACCACGACAATCACTTCATACAAAACTTCCCCATCTAAAAGTTGTTGAGGTCATAAAGTAGCCAATTGTAGGCAAATCAAATTGTAACAATCTATAATTAATTTGTGGTTTTAGAGGTTTTCAAGGTTAATTTCAAGGTTTTCTTATTCTAATTCAGATCTTTTTCTTGGGGTTTTTCATTCTTGCTTTTTTATTAGGCTTTTTTAATAAATGACTTGGAATTTGTGGTTTTAGAGAAACTTTTCAACAATCACTAAAACCACCAAAATCAGAATGTTGATAAATGGACCTCCCATTGACCTTCATTCTAGACTTTTGACCAAATCGTTTTTTCCCCACCACCAGAACAGATGGGAAGTTGTGCTTTAATATCTATAATTCTACAGACAGTAACTGTAGACCAGGGGTCCCCAACCTTTCTTTACTCGTGAGCCACAGTCAAATGTAAAAAAGACTTGGAGAGCAACACAAGCACCATAAAAGTTCATGGAGGTGCCAAATAAGGGCTGGGATTGGCTATTAGGCAGCCTCTATGCACCCTATCAGCTTACAGGGGCTTTATTTGGTAGGAAATCTTGCTTTTATTCAACCAAAACTTGCCCCCAAGTCAGGAATTCAAAAATAACTCCCTGGTTTGGGGGCACTGAGAGCAACATCCAAGGGGTTGGTGAGCAACATGTTGCCCCTGAGCCACTGGTTGGGGATCACTGATGTAAACCATTCAAAGAAGCATAACAAAGCAGTGGGACATATTTGGCACAACATACCTTGACATGACATCCGATTTTTTTTGAGGTTATAGCCAACGGTACACATGCAGGTTCTTGTCGTTTCAGAAGTCGGCAAACATAATTGTGAGCATCCACCATTATTTATCTGGCAGGGGTTGCTACCTACAAAGACATAAATCAGAAAAAATATATATATAAATATAAACTGAACACAGCCAGTATCTTGCCAAAGCAAGCACTGAATAAAAACAACAATAATGATCTGATGCATAACAAAGCATTGGAAAATATTTGGCAGCACAAAGTATGCCTTGACATAACAAATTTTGGGCAGAAAGAAGAATGTTGTATATTATAATGCAGTTTATATTAATTATTTATACGTCGGAGTTATGAAAATACGTTAACCTGCTAAGAAAGTCATCCTTTGTAACAGGCATAAGAGTTTTACAATTTTCCCAATTGGTACATGGTCAATGATAAGCTTAATTCAAGATAATAATAAAACAAGTTAATAAGTCCATAGTCCAAGTCCAAGTTAATAAGTCCATGCTCTGGAGTTTCTAAGAAGGAAGATTACAGATAGTGACCAAATGCACTGATTTGGTGAAACTCTGGATGCTTGGAGCTTATCTGTCAGAAGCAGTAGAACCTTAAAACATAAAATAAGTTAAACATACACAAGATTTGAGTGATCTCTAATAACCAATATTAGCAAGTAAGTAAATGCATGGACAATTGGTTAAGTCTATTGGATCTCTTTGCTATAACATTTCTATGGATTTTCCATCATATGATGTCACAAAACAAAAACTGTAGTACCGTGTTAGCATTCTGCCTGATGAAGGGGCCTTAGAGCTCTGAAAGCTTGCAATGTATTTTTATTGTTAGCCAATATAGGTATAATTTCTACAATACTCTTGTATTTGTGTTTTGTTGTTTTTTTATTATTATTTCCATCATGTGATGGAAACACATGGATAGTTTCAGGGATACTAAGGGGCAGATTTATCAAAATGTGAAATTAGAGCTTAATAAATATTCACCCATGTTCTTTTCATTCCTATGGGATTTTGCATCACCAGAAAATTAGTGAAACTTCCGAAAAATGTGCAAAATGGCAAAAAATTGGTGCAACGCAACTTTTTTTGGCGCGCACAACTTTTTTTGATGTGGACGTGCCCATTTTGAAGCTATTTTATCTGACCACACCCATTTTATGGAACTGTGCCAATGTATACGCAACCGAGCCCAATTTGACACGACTGCGACTTTTTGTGACACACAACAAATTATTTATGTGGCAAATTTTTGAGCCCATTTCGCAAAAAAATCCTCCACTGGCAAAATGCTAAAATTCGCCACGAATCCATGCCTGGAGAAAAATTTCTCTTATCACTATTTATAAATTAATTATACGTTTACTATTACAGGTATGGGATCCCCTATCCAGAAACCCATTATCAAGAAAGTTCCAAATTATAGAAAGACCATCTCCCATAGACTCCATTTTAATTAAATAATTCACATTTTAAAAAAAGGTTTCCTTTTTCTCTGTAATAATAAAACAGTACCTGTACTTGATCCCAACTAAGATATAATTACCCCTTATTGGGGCAGAACAGCCCTATTGGGTTTATTTAATGGTTAAATGATTCCTTTTTCTCTGTAATAATAAAACAGTACCTGTACTTGATCCCAACTAAGATATAATTACCCCTTATTGGGGGCAGAACAGCCCTATTGGGTTTATTTCATGGTTAAATGATTCCCTTTTCTCTGTAATAATAAAACAGTACCTGTACTTGATCCCAACTAAGATATAATTACCCCTTATTGGGGGCAGAACAGCCCTATTGGGTTTATTTCATGGTTAAATGATTCCCTTTTCTCTGTAATAATAAAACAGTACCTGTACTTGATCCCAACTAAGATATAATTACCCCTTATTGGGGGCAGAACAGCCCTATTGGGTTTATTTAATGGTTAAATGATTCCCTTTTCCCTGTAATAATAAAACAGTACCTGTACTTGATCCCAACTAAGATATAATTACCCCTTATTGGGGGCAGAACAGCCCTATTGGGTTTATTTAATGGTTAAATGATTCCCTTTTCTCTGTAATAATAAAACAGTACCTGTACTTGATCCCAACTAAGATATAATTACCCCTTATTGGGGGCAGAACAGCCCTATTGGGTTTATTTAATGGTTAAATGATTCCCTTTTCTCTGTAATAATAAAACAGTACCTGTACTTGATCCCAACTAAGATATAATTACCCCTTATTGGGGCAGAACAGCCCTATTGGGTTTATTTCATGGTTAAATGATTCCCTTTTCTCTGTAATAATAAAACAGTACCTGTACTTGATCCCAACTAAGATATAATAAATCCTTATTGGACCCAAAACAATCCTATTGAATTTTTTTAAGTAGACTTAAGGTAGGTGTCTGAATTACTGGAAAACCCCAGGTCTCGAACATTCTGGACAATGGGTCCCATACCTGTACTATGAAGGTAATTTTTTAATAAACTGTTTCTTGTGATCTCTACCACTTCAGTTCAAGCCAACAAACAGAAGTATTACATATATAACAAATATCCACCTGTGTCTAACTCCCTAAAATTCTGAAATGCTGTTGTAATTCTTGTCAAGATGACTAATAAAATGAGTAATTGTGCTTTGAAGTTTAAGCACCTTAAACACTAGCAAACTGCCCATTTTTCATACTAATGAAGCTTTTAAGGCACCTGGAGTGATACTGTTAATGGGATTGTCTCTTTTATTGATGATTTTGCCAACTTATACTTGAAGTGTAGATAGTTATTTAATTGTATTTAAATGCTCCCACATTTGCGAAGAATCTGCAATTAGAAGTTTACCAATTATCCTTACCTGACATTCAAAGAACGTAAAACACTTTTATACGCATAAAAAGTTGCTTCTATGCCAATATGGAATGTTTACAAGTACAGTGCTGAAAAACACTATGCACAAGGCGTAAGTATAAGGCATTTATAATTGCAGATAGTTAAGTTGTTTTCTAACCTTTCAGAACACACTTGTCACACATTTTATTTCAAGATAGAAAAAGACTGAATCTTCTGTTTCTGGAAATCTCTAACAATGTTGTGGGTGAATTTTGTAGCATATTTGATCACCAGTTGAAATGTTTGGGCATAAAGAAAGGAGATCATATAAGAAAATGTAATATAGTGACACAGTAAGTTGGGTTGAAAAAAAGACGAACGTCCATCACGTTCAACCATAATGCCTATATATAACCTGCCTAACTACTAGTTGATCCAGAAGAAGGCAAAAAACCCCATCTGAAGCCTCTCTAATTTGCCCCAGAGGGGAAACAATTCCTTCCTGACTCCAAGATGGCAATGGGACCAGTCCCTGGGGCAACTTGTGCCAAGAGCTATCTCCCTTAACCCTGTATTCCCTCACTTGCTAAGAAGCCATCAAACCCCATCTTGTACCTATCTAACGCATCAGCCAGTATGACTGATTCAAGCAGAGAATTCCACAACTGCACAGCTTTCTCTGTAAAAAAAAACCCTTTCCGAATATCCAGACAGAACGTCCTTTCTTGGAATCAGAATGGATGCCCTCATGTCCTTTGGAAGGACTTGCTGGTCAATAACACATTAGAAAGATTATATCATCCCCTTATATATTTAAACATAATCATATCAACCCTTGAGTACCTCTTCTCCAGGGTGAACATTCCCAATTTGACCAGTCTTTATAACTAGTGATGAGCAAAAAATTTTTTTTTGTTTCATTGTTTCAAAGATTTTGGGGGGGGTGTGTTTATTCTGGCTTTTGTGTGACAATATAAAAAAATTGTGGTTTTCACGACTTTGCCACAACTATTTTTCATTTGTGTTTTTTCAATTCTGTTTTTTAATTAAATGACTGCCATTTGTGGAGATGAGTTTAAAAAAAATATAAATCCACAAAAATACAAATGTTAATAACCCCCCTTCATGTTCTCTAGACATAAGGGATAATTTCTGATCTATAAGTAGGGATGGGCGAAAAGTTTCGCCAGGCATGGATTCGCGGCGGATTTCCGTGTTTCGCGAAACGGATGAAAAAATTTGCAGCTGAAAAATTCGCCACACGTCCAAAAATTGTCGCCGGCGTCAAAAAAGAATAGTCGCGGGCGACAAAATAATAGCCGCGTGACAAAATAATAGCCGTGGGCGACGAAACAATAGCCGCGCGAAAAAATAATAGCCGTGGGCGACGAAACAATAGCCGCGCAATGAAATAATAGCTGCGGGAGACGAAACAATAGCCGCGCAACAAAATAATAGCCGCGGGCGACAAAATAATAGCCGTGTGACAAAATAATAGCTGCGGCCGACAAAATAATAGCCGCGGATGACAAATTGTTTTTGTCGCACGACATTTTCGTCGTTTCGGGAATTTTTCGCCCTTTCGCGGATCTTTTGAAAGATTTGAGAATTTTTCGGCGAAGCGAAACGGAACAGATTCGCTCATCACTATCTACAAGGCAAGTACTTTGCACAGTGCCTTTCACCTGATCACCATACTAAGTGAAGAAGTCAAAGAAACTGCTACAGTATAATGATTAAAGGTTTTTTTATAACCAAAGTAGATTGTCATAATATTTTAACAAGTACATTATACTGAAACTTATATAACTTATATCAATAAGTTAGTAGCTTTAATATTACTTGGAATATTTCTCAAATCAAAATGGTTCTATATTAAAGCTCTCTGTCATTTTCATACAAAGCAAAGCACTTTGGTAAAAACACAATGTGCATTTATTGCAGTTCTTACTGTGAGCAGAATAAGCACAAAGGGACAATGCAGAAACCAAATAAAAGGTATTCTATGGCAGTTTAGAATGAAAAGGCTAGGAGTTGGTGATGATTAAACCTAGAGGTTACTCATCCTTTTAGAAAAGAGAGAAGGTGGGTGTTGTTTTGATATTTCCACCTACCAAGGTCAACCACAGCTCATTGCATGAGCAAATTCTGCACAACCGACTGAAAAACATTAAAATTACAATGTATGTTCTTAAAGACAGTAATAGATATAGGCATTTCCAATAGAATTATTAGAAAAATAGCTCGTAATTCTGCACACTGGAAAAGAGGGATGAAGGGACCACTAAAAAAAAGTAGTTTTTTTATGGATTTGTTTTCTTTGTGCTTTATTTCCTAAACTGTCCCAGATCATTTTAGAGTTTTAGGGGCAGATCTATCAAAATGTGAGTTTGGTGCTCAATACTTGAAAAATCACCCACAATCTGTTCATTTCTATGGGATTATTAGAAGTGTATTTATCAATGGGTGAAGTTCGAATTCACCATTTGATAAATGCGCTTCTAAAAATTCCACAGGAATGAATAGAACATGGGTGAGTTTGTATGTATTAAGCTCTTAAAGGAACAGTAACATCAAAAAATGAAAGTGTTTTAAAGTAATTAAAATATAACGGGTGTTTTTGCTACAGAAAAGCTACTATATAAATAAGCTGCTGTGTTGCCATGTGGGCAAAAAAGGAGAAAAGGCACAGGTTACATAGCAGATAACTAGTAGATAAGCCCCATATAATGGGGGTTTATCTGTTATCAGCTAAGTAACCTGTGCCTTTTCTCCTTTGAATGGCTGCCCCCATGGCTACACAGCAGCTTATTTATATAAACTATAGAAGTCTCTCTGAGGCAAAAACACACAAGTTGTAGCAATGCAGAGCAACAGTACATTATATTGTAATTGCTTTTATACACTTTATTTTTTGGTGTTACTGTTCCTTTAACTCACAATTTGATAAATCTGCCCCTGTATCTTGCCTATGCAGTCAATATATGCATTGTTGATCAGCTGCAATGTCATACCTTATCAACGACAAAACCTTTGATCATTTGGGGGCACATATACTAAGCAATTTTGAGATGAAATCTTATTTTTTCTTACTTCTAGATAATTTCGAGATTTACGAATGGGTTTTTGGCAGAACTCAATTTTTTCATTATTGCTCCCCGAAAAATTCGAGTTTTTGAAACGGTACTCCTATAATTCATGATTTATTAATGTTTGGTTAACTTTTTTGTAAAAAAAAAATTCAGCAGGTTTGATATGAGCCCCAACGCTCCTAAAATGTCCGCCGGAACAATTACTGTTTGGGAAAAATAAAGAGGATTCACATAGGCGGATTTTCAATAAGGCTAGGGGAGGCTAAGCCTCCCCAAACCTGCTCTGGCACCCTAAAAATAAAAAAATAAAATAAAAAAACCTGGATCTGTTTCTGCGCTGTGCTGCAAATCTTCTCCTGTCCCTGCAAGCTCCGGGTTCTGCTCTAATCAGCTGTGCTCTGATTGGATCTTTCTTCTTGTATATTCTCCAATGAGAGCACAGCTTTCTTGACAGACAGTAAAATTGACCAATCAAGACACAGATGCAGACAGGGATCGGGAAATTTTGCAAACTGGAGAAAAGAAGACTTAAAAAAGAAGAATCTGCAGACTGTAAGTTTACCCATGAACCAGCTTTGAACTTTGCTGCAGTTTTCATCCCACAGGTACTATACCCAGGTACTATACACAGGCACTATACACAGGTACTATACCCAGGTACTATACCCAGGCACTATACACAGGTACTATACCCAGGTACTATACCCAGGCACTATACACAGGTACTATACCCAGGTACTATACACAGGTACTATACCCAGGTACTATACCCAGGTACTATACACAGGTACTATACCCAGGTACTATACCAGGTACTATACCCAGGACTATACCCAGGTACTATACACAGGTACTATACACAGGTACTATACACAGGTACTATACACAGGTACTATACCCAGGTACTATACACAGGCACTATACCCAGGTACTATACCCAGGTACTATACACAGGTACTATACCCAGGTACTATACACAGGCACTATACCCAGGTACTATACACAGGCACTATACCCAGGCACTATACCCAGGTACTATACACAGGTACTATACCCAGGTACTATACCCAGGTACTATACCCAGGTACTATACTATACCCAGGTACTATACCCAGGTACTATACCCAGGTACTATACCCAGGTACTATACCCAGGTACTATACACAGGCACTATACCCAGGTACTATACACAGGCACTATACCCAGGCACTATACCCAGGTACTATACCCAGGTACTATACCCAGGTACCTATCCCAGGTACATACACAGGCACTATACCCAGGTACTATACACAGGTACTATATCCCAGGTACTATACCCCAGGTACTATAACCCAGGTATATACCCCAGGTACTATACACAGGTACTATACCCAGGTACTATACCCAGGCATATACCCAGCACTATACCAGGGTACTATACCCAGGTACTATACCCCAGGTACTATACCCAGGTACTATACCCAGGTACTATACACAGGTACTATAACCAGGTTACTATACCCAGGTACTATACACAGGCACTATACCCAGGTACTATACCCAGGTACTATACACAGGTACTATACCCCAGGTACTATACACAGGCACTATACCCAGGTACTATACACAGGCACTATACCCAGGTACTATACCCAGGTACTATATCACAGGCACTATAACCCAGTACTATACACAGGCACTATACCCAGGCACTATACCCAGGTACTATACACAGGCACTATACCCAGGTACTATACACAGGTACTATACCCAGGTACTATACCCAGGTACTATACACAGGTACTATACACAGGCACTATACACAGGTACTATACACAGGTACTATACACTGGTACTATACACAGGTACTATACACAGGTACTATACTGTATATGTTCTAAAGGCTGAGTCACTAGCTGGAATTAAATAGTTTTTTGTCATCTGACATTTATAATATCCCCTACCCTAACAGATGGAGGGTAAGTTAACTTTTTCCCCCTGACAAAACTCATTGTGTTTTTATATATTTGTTATGTTTTTTTGCACATTCTATTTTTTTTTACTTTTGTCATTGTTTTTTTCATTTATAGTAAGTTACAGTGGGGCCAATGCTGTGTATCAGTGCCAGTGTTATAGTGCCAGGGCCTGAATATCTGCCATCTGTACCCACTGCTCCTCATGGCATATAATGTGCTGGTTTTGTATATAAAGACTGTGTCTCACTGTATATAATGTGCTGGTTTTGTATATAAAGACTGCGTCTCACTGTATATAACGTGCCTGGGATGTCAGTACCCGCTGCCTCACTTTCTATAAAGCTAACTTAAACACATCTAATGGGGAGGTTCACTTTTAAGTTAACTTGTAGTATATTATAGAATGGTCTATTCCTAGCAACTTTGCAATTGGTCTTCCTAGTTTTTTATAGTTTTTGAATAATTTGCCTTTTGCTTCTGCCTCTTTCCAGCTTTCAAATGAGGGTCACTGACCAAAAAGTATTGCTCTGTGAAGCTACAGTTTTATTTTTCCATGCAGGCCCCTTAACTATTCATATTCCCATCTCTTGTTTAAACCACTACCTGGTATATAAGACCCTAGCAACCAGATAGCTGCTGAAATACCAAATGGAGAGCTGCTGAACAAAAAGCTAAATAACCGAAAAACCATTAAAAATAAAAGAGGACCAATTGCAAATTGTCTCAGAATATCAGTGTCTACATCATATTAAAAGTTAATTTAAAGGTGAACTACCCCTTTAACCTAACTGAACACAAATGTATAGAGAACCCCTAACAGAAGTGCACGTATGAATACTTTTACATCCTAAGCATTTTAGGGTTAAAAAAATCCCCCCCACCCGCACTTTTGCACAGTATCCCTGGGAGTCAGTGGGAACTGCCAGAGGTAGTTGGGAGGTTAATTTTTTACACCAGCAGTGAATCCACTAAGTCTCACATTAGCTGTAGGTCAGTCTGTGTATGGGCCATCTTTAGCCTCCCCAAACAAAAAAGTCATCCTCTGCCTATGAGGATTCATCGAAACGAATGTCTGTTTAAACTCCAATTTTTTGAGTTTTAACAATACTTTCAACTCGAAAAATTCAGGATTTTCGAATGTAAACTCAAAATTTTCTTACAAACGATTCAAGCATGATCGAGACATTTTATAAACACAGTATGACCGAGTTTAATTAAAATTTATACCATGTTGAGTTTATACATGGTTAGAAAAAAACAAATTTTAGCAAATGGGCCCCTAAGGGGCACATTTACTAATCCACGAATCCGAATCCCGAATGGGAAAAATTCGGATTGGAAACAAAAATGTCGCCGTCGACTTTTTCGTATTTTGCGCGACTATTTTGTTGAAATTTTTTTTGTATTGAGCGATTGTAAACGGTGGAAAAACCAATCCGATTTTTTTTGCGACGGCGACGGAAAAGTCGTGGAAAATATATACGAAAAAGTCGCGATGGCGTCGAAAAAGTCACGACAGCGTAAAAAAGTAGCGGAAAATACGAAAAAGTCGCAAAAATGCTGATCATTAGGAAAAAAACGCCTTCAGACCGTTTGTGGATTACTGAATGTGCCCCTAAGGCGCTGATTTACTAATCCACGAATCTGAATGGGAAAAATTTGGATTGGAAAACGAACATTTTGCAACTTTTTCGTATTTTTTGCGAATTGTTCGTAGCCGTTACGACTTGCGCAAATTTTTCAGAGCCATTACAAATGCCGTGAATTGTCGCAACTTTTTCATAGCATTATGACTTTCGTGAATTGTCACGACTTTTTCATAGCCATTATGACTTTCATAAATTGTCACGACTTTTTCGTAGCCATTACGACTTTCGTGAATTGTCGCGACTTTTTCATAGCCATTACGACTTTCGCGAATTGTCGCGACTTTTTTGTATTGAGCACTCGAAAAAGTCGCGAAATACCGATCATTACGAAAAAAAACGCATTCGGGCGCTTTTCGGACGTTTGTGGATTTGTAAATGTGCCCCTAAGTGTTAGAGTTATACCATACTGTAAATATCTGCTAGTATGGTATTACCCTGATGTGGTATTGCTCTGTCACAATCACAACCAGAAAATGTTCAAATCACGCGGTACCTTAACATCACCATAATAAGATAGGAATCACTAGTATCTTTACATAAATTTTCTGAGTTTTGCATTAGTACATAGAAATGCAAAATGCCACCAAGACAGAAAGCACACATTTTACAGTCACCTTTAAAAAATGTAAAATTAAATTCAACATTGCGCAGATGGGATGTATACCTGTAAAAAGTGCATAAAATAGTTCATAAAAATCCGTCTTAGAACTATTTGATGGAATAAGGACTCAGTTTCATATTTTTGGGGCCCATAACCCCAATGTATATACAAATGGGCAACTGTGTTTCTTTGTTTTCCCATTTTGGTATTTTATGGGAAAATTCTAAATTCAGTTGTTTGTGATCCCTTGCTTGGTCACTACAGAATAATGCTATGCCCTGTGGCCTGTTTCCCAAACCTTTCTGAACCTGTGGCACAAATTCATTTGTAAAATATTCTGAAGACCCAAAATACATGCAGTTTGATAATTAGGGATGTAGCGAACCTCAACCCGTTCGCGAACTTACGCCAAAAAGTGCAAATATTTGCGAACTTTGCGAACCCCATAGACTTCAATGGGAAGGCGAACTTTAAAACCTAGAAAAGCCATTTCTGGCCAGAAAACTGATTTTAAAGTTGTTTAAAGGGTGCCACGACCTGGACAGTGGCATGCAGGAGGGGGATCAAGGGCAAAAATTTCTCTGAAAAATACGTTGTTGACACAGCGTTGCATAAAACCGCAAAGGCAGCTGGCAGACCTAGCGGAAATACGCAGCGTTTTTTGCTATTTCGCACTATTAGCACCATGGAAACGGGATTTGCTGAAAAACGCCATGTGTGGCTTGTGCGGCGTTTTTAGGCCGAGAAAAAACGCAGCGGAAAAACGCCACGCGAACCCAAATTGCAAACATACGCGAAAAGTTCGCGAACTTGCGGGCGAACAGTTCGCTACATCTCTATTGATAATTGCCGAATGGTTTAGTTAATATTAGGGATGCCCCAAATCCAGGATTCGGTTCGGTATTTGGCCAGGATTCGGCCTTTTTCGTCAGGGTTCCGATTCAGCCAAATCCACGGCCGAATACCGAACCGAATCCAACTCCTAATTAGCATATGTTAATTAGGATTTGGAAGAGTTAAATGTACATGGAAGTGGAACTTTTTAACTCTTCCAAATCCTAATTAACATATGCTAATTAGGATTTGGATTTGGTTCGGAATTCATCCGAATCACTTACAATGGATTTAGGGGTTTGGCCGAACCCAAAAAAACTGGATTCGGTGCATTCCTAGTAAATATTTTTATAAAAAATATGTCAAATTCTCCAAGGCATGTTCTGTTAAATACTAAAATATTAACACTTACCTATCTGGTGTTGGCATTATAAGCTCTAAGTAAAATTATGCAGAGAAATAGGAAAAGAGGAGAGATAGTTTTGTTTATCTTTTGGCAGAGCACCTATAAATATTTCAAGACTACTATGCAGATATGCATACCATTTGAATAAAACAAATATATTTAGAATTTCCTATTCTATAAAGAAAAGAAAAAAGTTATATCTATTTGAGCGAAAATATCAATCAAAATTTTGTATCTGATGCTGAAACCCATGCTCAACTGATGCACCTTTTTCAGAGGTCTATATTAATCACCATGTTCATCCATCAAGACCGATAAAAGCCTCACATCAAACCATTTCTACGATAAAATCCTTTGTTCTATAGGTGTCTGTCATTAGTCCTGCCATAGATTTTCTATCAGTTTGAAATTAAGACTTTGACCACTGCAGGTCACTCAAGGGTGCTCATTTTCTTCATGTTCAGCCTCTTCAGCAACTTTTTTGTACATTTAGTAACTGATCATTGAAAATCTCTGATTTAGGTCTTTAGTTTCTAATTTAGTTTCTTTCCAAGATTTGTCTGTTTTTTTCCCAGTCCATTTTGCTTAGTCTTAGCTTCCTAGCTCTTGCCACATGGAATTCATCATTTGTTAATGTCACTCTACTTTAAAGTTGTCTTGATATGAGATGCCTTTCTTTAAATACTGTATATACTCGAGTATAAGCCTAGATTTTCAGCACCCAAAATGTGCTGAAAAAGTCACCCTCGGCTTATTCTCGAGTCGGGTGCCATGGGTCCCTCCATACTAGCACCCTCTGTTGCCACCCGCAACCAGACCCTCCAGTGCCCTGGTCCGCTCCCAAATTCATCTTCATCTATCATCCCATTCTGCACTAGACATTGCACTTTATATTCTATATAAACTATATATAGTTTTGAAGGATTTTAACTCTGTGTTTTAGCTTGGTTGCTGATTGAGCTAAGGGGGTAGTACTCTTAAGGTATCATTGTTGATACCATATTGTTTTTGTTGACCCTCTTCTTCACTTACAGAGCTAGTTTATTGTTTTTCTTTGATTATTGAAACTTAGCAGTAGCTGCTGCATTTCCCACCATAGGCTTATACTTGAGTCAATACGTTTTTCCAGTTTTCTTAGGTTAAATTAGGTACCTCGGCTTATATTCGGATTGGCTTATACTCGAGTATATACGGTATCTCTATATACTTCAGGGATTACCGATCAAACCACCAGAATTGTAAGGTGCCAAAACATCACAACTGACCATTGTCAAGCTCAGTATCTCTGCCAACACTGGCTGACAACTCAAGATGTGCTTGATGTGATGACAACTCACATCAAGCTTTTGAGCATTGAGAGAAGTTAGTTCTTATCATTATATATTGTACTAACTGCATTTATCGTTGCTTAATACAGTACAAACATACGTCAGTTCTAATTAATAATCATTAGCATGATGTTGATGAAGATGATAGCCAAGTAATAGCACATTAGGTAATATAGGAGATTAGGAAAAGGTACCTTGCTGAGCCTCCTTATCATAGAGTTTCATGTGCATAACTCCTAATGTCTTGTTTCTCATAACAGAAGGATTTCTTCCATCTCTTTTATTGCATGTTCCAATTTGTCCAAGGTTTTGATCTGCCCACCATAGTTTGTTATCTGCAAAAACAAGCAATTTTTATGATGATTCTATAACATATTTCAAGTTCAAGCTCATGTTGTTGATTTTTTTTTATAATACTTGTCACGTTAAAGGGTTTCTTGTACAGAACTAACAATTTCCAAATCTAATTTACATCAGGTATTGCTGGTTTTCTTGTAAACTTTAAGAATTTCCTGTAAAAGCACAGAGCATGGAGCTTAGTTTATAAATTGCCAATGAGGGCCAAATACTAACATTTTTATATTTTTCCGCAATTTCTTTATTTTTGTCTTTTATTATGCGCCAAAACCATGAAAAATACAAATGTAAAAATAAGCCATCAAAAAGCCATTGTGGTCATGCAGAATCAATGGGAGCTGTCCTGGGAAAATTGTAACCATCTTCATTTAATTTGTGGTTCTGGAGGTTTTTGGGGGGTTTCTAATTTGAAATTCTATGAAACTTCTCATGAAAATTAAAAAAAAAACTTGAAAAATTTGAGGTTGTTGTGTTCTTTTTGTTTCCATTCTGAATTTTCATTTGTTCCTGTTTTTTCAACTCAGAACTTTAAATAAATGACCAGAAATGAGAATATTCTTGGTTTCAAAGACCTCTAAAACCACAAAAATATGAATGTTGATACATCTGCTCCCAAGAGACCAACGGTTGTTTAACAACAGCTGCAACGTCCAAAGAACACAATCAGAGACAGTGTCCATGAGTTAACAATACCATAAATAACTAAAATGGCTCTCTCAGCAGGGTCAAGACAATTTAGAACATGAAGTGCTGTTACCTCACAGCTAGCCACATTGCTTCTAAACATTTGCTGACCTTGAGAAGATCATCAGAATACCGATGCAATTTAGCAGTTTAGCAAAGTAGAAGCAATGCATAACAAAAAAAACTAGTAACACTTAGATCCATATACTCAAGCAACATAATATAGGGTGGACCACTTCAATTGCACATCAAAAATGGTACAGGTATGGGATCCCTTATCTGGAAACCCGTTATCCAGAAAGCTCTGATTTACGGAAAGCCCGTCTCCCATAGACTCCATTTTAATCAGATAATACAGAATTTTAAAACTGATTTCCTTTTTTTCTGTAGTAATAAAACAGTACTTGTACTTGATCCCAACTAAGATATAATTACCCCTTATTGGGGCAGAACAGCCCTATTGAGTTTATTTCATGGTTAAATGATTCCCTTTTCTCTGTAATAATAAAACAGTACCTGTACTTGATCCCAACTAAGATATAATTACCCCTTATTGGGGGCAGAACAGCCCTATTGGGTTTATTTAATGGTTAAATGATTCCCTTTTCTCTGTAATAATAAAACAGTACCTGTACTTGATCCCAACTAAGATATAATTACCCCTTATTGGGGGCAGAACAGTCCTATTGGGTTTATTTAATGGTTAAATGATTCCCTTTTCTCTGTAATAATAAAACAGTACCTGTACTTGATCCCAACTAAGATATAATTACCCCTTATTGGGGGCAGAACAGTCCTATTGGGTTTATTTAATGGTTAAATGATTCCCTTTTCTCTGTAATAATAAAACAGTTCCTGTACTTGATCCCAACTAAGATATAAATAATCCTTATTGGATGCAAAACAATCCTATTGGGTTTAATCAATATTTTATTGATTTTTAGTAGACTTAAGGTATGGAGATTCAAATTACGGAAAGACCCCTTATCCGGAATACCCTTGGTCCCTCTGGATAACGGGTCCTATACCTGTTTTAAAAAACTAGACATATTTCTGTTCTTTTTGTAAATGCAACAAGTGTAGAATCTTCATGGAAATATCCCACATTTTTTTCTTGGAAATATTCTACTGTATTCTTCATTTTGGAGACTTTTGCTAAATAAACCCTGTGTTTCATCATCTAATACACACACCTTGGGCCAATAGACTTCTCCAATATTTTCCTGTCTCGCGCCTCACTTTATAAAATAACTGTTATTTCGTTGCCTCAGTACTCATGACTAATACTTCTGACATACTGTACAGTAAACAGCTTAATACACGCTTTCAAGTGGAAAATAAAATGAAAATGAACAACTAAAAATAAAGTCTTGCTTACTAAAATATATAATCCCTTTAATATGGTAAAGCTATGTTACCTTGTAAGCAGAAAATGACCTTGATACATAACTTGCTGAATAGATTCTGTGAAACCATAGTGATTCAGACAGATTCAGAATGAATGCATTTGATTCTGTATAGTCCTGTATTCAGTTCTTGTATTTCATGCATTTTTCCATAAAAAGTTGAGTTTTCTTTTATAATTCTGTGTTTAAAGGAAAAGTAACACTAAAAAATCTACTCTACCCTCCCCCAATAATTGCCTTAAAACCATTTGTTATTTTGAATGCCTGTTAAACTCGGCTTCCTGTCATTTGAACAAAGGCGATATGGCGATGCCGGGGAAAGTATCGGGAGATGCATCAACTATGCGGCGATCGATTGATCGAGCCTAGCCTGACTCCTTCCTATACAGAAGTCAGGCTAGGCTCGATCAATCGATCGCCGTATAGTTGATGCATCTCCCGATACTTTCCCCGGCATTGCCGTATCGCCTTTGTTCAAATGACAGGAAGCCAAGTTTTTTACAAGTATTTTCTACTAAAGCATTCAAAATAACAAATGGTTTTCAGGATAGGGCAATTATTGGGGGAGGGTAGCATAGATTTTTTAGCTAAAAATTTTTTTTAGTGTTACTTTTCCTTTAAATGTTACTTGGCCCGGCATACATATATTTAGCATTGTGAGCTGCACTGTAGCTGCAAAGGGCAAGCTAAAATAAAACGGTTGAACGTATCAGTCAACTTTAAAATCTCATTGGATATTTGTCAACTGTTAAATAGGTATCCCTTGTTTAATATGAATCTATTTTTTCATATAATTGTGCAGAGCTAAATACCACTTATGAATCCATAAAAACTAAACAGTTTAACTTGCATTGGTTCAGTGTTAATCTGGTCTGACACTTTAGCGGGAACATTTACTTACTCGCGATCGTTCTGACGGCGTCCGAATGCGTTTTTTTCGTAATGATTGGTATTTTGCGATTTTTCGGAAATTGTCGTGACTTTTTCGTAGCCGGTACGAATGTTTCGCAAAATGATGTGACTTTTTCGTAGCCGTTACGAATTGCGCGAAAAGTCGCGACTTTTTCGCAGCTTTCGCGCCGAGTGCAAAAGATTCGGATTCATTCAAGCTTCAGTATGGTGACTTTTCTTGGGCCAGGTTGGAGCTGCAGGGCGCCATTGAGCCCTATGGGAGACTTTCCTTGGGCCGGGTTGGAGCTGCAGAGTGCCATTGAGCCCTATGGGAGACTTTCCTTGGGCCGGGTTGGAGCTGCAGAGTGCCATTGAGCCCTATGGGAGACTTTCCTTGGGGCGGGTTGGAGCTGCAGAGTGCCATTGAGTCCTATGGGAGACTTTCCTTGGGCCAGGTTGGAGCTGCAGAGTGCCATTGAGCCCTATGGGAGACTTTCCTTGGGCCGGGTTGGAGCTGCAGAGTGCCATTGAGCCCTATGGGAGACTTTCCTTGGGCCGGGTTGGAGCTGCAGAGTGCCATTGAGCCCTATGGGAGACTTTCCTTGGGCCGAGTTGGAGCTGCAGAGTGCCATTGAGCCCTATGGGAGACTTCCCTTGGGCCGGGTTGGAGCTGCAGAGTGGCATTGAGCCCTATGGGATACTTCCCTTGGGCCGGGTTGGAGCTGCAGAGTGGCATTGAGCCCTATGAGAGACTTTTCTTGGGCCAGGTTGGAGCTGCAGAGTGCCATTGAGCCCTATGGGAGACTTTCCTTGGGCCGGGTTGGAGCTGCAGAGTGCCATTGAGCCCTATGGGAGACTTCCCTTGGGCCGGGTTGGAGCTGCAGAGTGGCATTGAGCCCTATGGGAGACTTTCCTTGGGCCGGGTTGGAGCTGCAGAGTGGCATTGAGCCCTATGGGAAACTTCCCTTGGGCCGGGTTGGAGCTGCAGAGTGCCATTGAGCCCTATGGGAGACTTTCCTTGGGCCGGGTTGGAGCTGCAGAGTGCCATTGAGCCCTATGGGAGACTTTCCTTGGGCCGGGTTGGAGCTGCAGAGTGGCATTGAGCCCTATGGGAGACTTTTCTTGGGCCAGGTTGGAGCTGCAGAGTGCCATTGAGCCCTATGGGAGACTTTCCTTGGGCCGGGTTGGAGCTGCAGAGTGCCATTGAGCCCTATGGGAGACTTTCCTTGGGCCGGGTTGGAGCTGCAGAGTGCCATTGAGTCCTATAGGAGACTTTCCTTGGGCCGGGTTGGAGCTGCAGAGTGCCATTGAGCCCTATGGGAGGCTTTCCTTGGGCCGGGTTGGAGCTGCAGAGTGCCATTGAGCCCTATGGGAGACTTTCCTTGGGGCGGGTTGGAGCTGCAGAGTGCCATTGAGTCCTATGGGAGACTTTCCTTGGGCCAGGTTGGAGCTGCAGAGTGCCATTGAGCCCTATGGGAGACTTTCCTTGGGCCGGGTTGGAGCTGCAGAGTGCCATTGAGCCCTATGGGAGACTTTCCTTGGGCCGGGTTGGAGCTGCAGAGTGCCATTGAGCCCTATGGGAGACTTTCCTTGGGCCGAGTTGGAGCTGCAGAGTGCCATTGAGCCCTATGGGAGACTTCCCTTGGGCCGGGTTGGAGCTGCAGAGTGGCATTGAGCCCTATGGGATACTTCCCTTGGGCCGGGTTGGAGCTGCAGAGTGGCATTGAGCCCTATGAGAGACTTTTCTTGGGCCAGGTTGGAGCTGCAGAGTGCCATTGAGCCCTATGGGAGACTTTCCTTGGGCCGGGTTGGAGCTGCAGAGTGCCATTGAGCCCTATGGGAGACTTCCCTTGGGCCGGGTTGGAGCTGCAGAGTGGCATTGAGCCCTATGGGAGACTTTCCTTGGGCCGGGTTGGAGCTGCAGAGTGGCATTGAGCCCTATGGGAAACTTCCCTTGGGCCGGGTTGGAGCTGCAGAGTGCCATTGAGCCCTATGGGAGACTTTCCTTGGGCCGGGTTGGAGCTGCAGAGTGCCATTGAGCCCTATGGGAGACTTTCCTTGGGCCGGGTTGGAGCTGCAGAGTGGCATTGAGCCCTATGGGAGACTTTTCTTGGGCCGGGTTGGAGCTGCAGAGTGCCATTGAGCCCTATGGGAGACTTTCCTTGGGCCGGGTTGGAGCTGCAGAGTGCCATTGAGCCCTATGGGAGACTTTCCTTGGGCCGGGTTGGAGCTGCAGAGTGCCATTGAGTCCTATAGGAGACTTTCCTTGGGCCGGGTTGGAGCTGCAGAGTGCCATTGAGCCCTATGGGAGGCTTTCCTTGGGCCGGGTTGGAGCTGCAGAGTGCCATTGAGCCCTATGGGAGACTTTCCTTGGGCCGGGTTGGAGCTGCAGAGTGCCATTGAGTCCTATAGGAGACTTTCCTTGGGCCGGGTTGGAGCTACAGAGTGCCATTGAGTCCTATAGGAGACTTTCCTTGGGCCGGGTTGGAGCTACAGAGTGCCATTGAGTCCTATTGGAGGCTTCCAAAATCATGCTAAGTCTGAAAGTTTTGCCCGCCGCTTACGAGCGCTCAATACGAAAAAGTCGCAACAAGATACGAGCGAATCGTAACGGCTACGAAAAATTTGTGTCTTTTCGCGCAAGTCGTAATGGTTACGTAAAAAGTCGCAACAATTTCTGAAAAGTCGTAAAGGCGACGAAAAAATCGCAAAAAATACGAAAAAGTCGCAAAATGTTCGTTTTCCAATCGGAATTTTTCCAATTCGAATTCGTGGGTTAGTAAATCAGACCCTAGATGTTATTTAACCATTTCCCTGGCAGTGGTTTTGCTTGATTTAGGGTGAAGGAAAATCATGTTGTTGGTCAATACAATCCCATGTGGTAGCCTTGAACTTATAAACGTATGTGCAACCACTTTGCTTGCCTCAGTGTGGAATGTGTCACTGGCAGAGAAAGGGTTAAACATTATCTTTGTATGACTTTTTGTATGTATGAAAAACAAGTCGCCCTATTATCATTGGACCCTGTGCACATTCTGATGAGCTCAGTCAACAAACCCACTATGGCTCTGAATACATTTTGTTGTGTCATAAAAACATTGATTTTCTGACATATTTAGAAAATTTCACTACATTGTTCCGTTATTTTTGTTGCAGTAAGTGTATCCTCTAGTTTCATTAGTTTGCAGGGATGGTGTGCCAGTTGACACAGACAAATGTAAAGGGCTACCTTTAGAGACAAGAAATAAAGAGAGAGATGGCAGGTTAAATGAGATCATACTGACCAAGATGGATCAGCGATGGGACATTGAAGTCATAATAGACCAATTATTCATAAAGTTGGGCAAATATCTGTAGTAGTAAATGGCGATAAAATGAATAGGGTGTCAAGATACACAGCAAAGAGAATAAAGCTACCGGCAAACACAATTATATGCCCATTGTACAGCCTATATGGAATACGATTTCAGCTCAGTATGTGCTAAGAAACATAATAAAATGTCCTAAAACTTAGACAGTTTGAGTTCAAACTGTGTAATAAGGGACTATTTCTCAAATGGCTAGGTGGTCACAAACCAATATGTTAATATTTTATTACATTTTGGTGGAAAATCAGTTGTAACAAATTCATAGTTTAGTAGAACATGCAATTACTCTGAAGTAACAACTCAATTTGAAAGGTTTAGGTTTTCTAGAACACCATCCTTTCTTTTCAGTTCTTTGTCTACAAAAGCCTCACCATCACATTTCAAACATCAAAATGTCCTCAAAATGGACAGAATAGTGAAAGAATATTGGGCACTGCACCAGCAAGTTAAAACCATTGGTAAGTTATTTTTGATTCCCTCCCTTATTCAGCTATAGAAGAAGATGTATGTTAAAGGACCACCTGTGCCACTTGGAACCTAGACCTAAGGGTAGAAGGTTCCTAGGTAAAAAGAAAACTGGAACATTTCCCTGTATGGGATGTGTGTGCTGTTCCACCATGAGAAAAGGTAATAGCATAAGCCATCCAGTGAGTGGCAGCACAATAAGACTGATGGATTTTGCAACCTGCGATGATAAGAATGTCATTTATATGCTGAAGTGTCCCTGTGGTATACGAGGGGGCTGATTTACTAATCCACGAATCCGAATCCCGAATGGCAAAAAATCAGATTGGAAACGAACATTTTGCGACTTTTTCATATATTTTGCAATTTTTTCGTCGCCAATGCTACTTTTTCGTGAATTGACGCAACTTTTTCGTAGCCGTTACAACTTTGTCGCGACTTTTTCATATTGAGCGCTTGTAAACGGCGGGCAAACCTTTCCGATTTTTTCGCGACGGCTACGAAAAAGTCACGACAATTCGCGCAAGTCGTAACGGCTACGAAAAAGTTACGACAATTTACAAAAAAAACCCCAAAATACAGATCATTACGAAAAAAACGCATTCAGATGCTTTCAATCCGTTCGTGGATTAGTAAATCGGCCCCTATATGTTGGCCAAACATGTTGGCCAGGAATGTGGATTCAGTGCATCCCTACTTATAGAACATCTTTTCCATGACACATTTTCCTAATACTTTTACAGCTAGTATGCTTAGCTTAAAGGGAATTTGTTAGTCCTCATGTAAGCATCTTGCTAAAAGTCTCAATTATAAACTATATCAACACCTATTGAAGTGGCTCTTTTGTTGCCAAATCTGATTGCAATGAGCAGCATAGGCATCCCATGCTTGGATAATTCTCCGTACATAGTGGGTCTAAATGACAAACAATTCACCGTTAACAATGACCAGGGGTACAAGGATATATTTTTGACCATGGCAGATGCAAAAGCAAGTTGAATTATAACCCAAAACATTTGCACTTTGTTCCTTGCACTCCATTTGTAAATGAGTCCTATGGTCTTAAGGTCCCCATACACGTGAAGATTCGCTCGCGAGCGGATATTCACCCAATATCCCCACCTATGGGTGGGCGATATCGGGAAAGTGTAGGCTAATTCTATGAATTCTATTGAATTATAATGGCGGCAATGGGGCAGTCGGCTCGGGGGCCGCATCAACGAGCCAATGTGGTCCCCAATCTGGCTGAATCTTTTAACCTGCCGATTGATATCTGGCCAATTTCAGAACAGGTATCGCCAGGCATGCATTCGCGATTCGCCGTACATCAAAAAAGAATAGTCGCGGGCGACAAAATAATAGCCGCGGGCGATGAAACAATAGCCGCGCGACAAAATAATAGCCACGCGACAAAATAATAGCCGCGGGCGACAAAATAATAGCAGTGGGCGACGAAACAATAGCCGCGTGACAAAATAATAGCCGCGGGTGACGAAACAATAGCCGCGAGACAAAATAATAGCCGCGGGTGATGAAACAATAGCCGCGTAACAAAATAGTCGGAGGCGACGAAACAATAGGCGCGCAACAAAATAATAGCCGCGGGCAACAAATTTTTTTTTTGTCGCACGACATTTTCGCCGTTTCGCGTACTTTTCGCCGTTTCGCGGATCTTTTGAAACAGATTCGCTCATCACTAATGACCATCGTTTCCGCCCCTACACGGGCTGATAATCGGCCCATGTATGGGGACCTTAGGGCTCTGGCACACGGGGAGATTAGTCGCCCGCGACAACCAGAACCCTTAACAAAGAGACTGCAATAAAGACCAGGACTTCTTCTCCAAAGTATTTTTTTTATGTAAGGAAAAGAACAAACAGTATAATGTGTGGGAAAGCAGAACATATGGACAGCCATATGGAATCAAGGTTTACAACAATTTGTTTATACCTTTAGAAAAAAATACCTCATATATACATAGCCTTGCTTATAAATATATGTTTGTAAGGGTTTAAAGTCATTTCCAGTATAAAAGAAACACATACACCTTCTAATGAGATTTTGCTGGCAATGCCTTTGGATAGAAGAATTGATTATGTTATCCAAATACAACAAAGATATCCTAAACCCATGCCTCACACAAAACTACGTTATTAATGAAGACAGAAACGCCCATGGACATAAAAATGATTCAACAACCCAACGTTTATTAGCCGGTCAGAGTGTAATTCATTGTAAATACATAACTGTGTGTCAAGTGAGAAATATTATAAATAGCTGCCAAATAACAGATCGAAGCTAGACAGCTGGATGTATAAAGTGATATATTGAAGGTATGCTTAAACTGACACTTTGGATGGCTAGGTGGCAATAAAACAACATTGTAGAATGCCATAATAAAACAGCTTATGCATATAATAAAGTCTATTATAAACTTAATTCATATAATAAGGGTTCAGCTTTCTGGTGTATTGTGATACTCTAGTTTTCCAGTAAGTTACTGATTTATACCCATTTCACTGCATATATAAACACAGTACCATACAGAAGCTCATAGTCCACTGGCAACTTCTTCTGGGCAAGAGCAGTGTTTTAAAAACTTTTCCCACTGCCCAAATTCTAAGGCCAGGGCTACATGCAAGACATCCATGTAACATTAAACATTGTGTTAGAAGTCCCTAAAGTGATCCTGAAGGGTTTCCATGTGAATCAGAGCCTCAATCTGGTTTGATTTAGAGCAAATAAATTACATAGTGGCGCAAGACATTGAGTCAATGAGACACAACCAGGAAATTTCTCTGATACGGGTATGGGATCTATTATCCAGAAACCCATTATCCAGAAAGCTCCGAATTAGGGAAAGCCTGTCTCCCATAGACTGCATTTTAATCAAATAATTCAGATTTTTAAAATTGATTTCCTTTTTTTCTCTGTAATAATAAAACAGTACCTGTACTTGATCCCAACTAAGATATAATTACCCCTTATTGGGGGCAGAACAGCCCTATTGGGTTTATTTCATGGTTAAATGATTCCCTTTTCTCTGTAATAATAAAACAGTACCTGTACTTGATCCCAACTAAAATATAATTACCCCTTATTGGGGCAGAACAGCCCTATTGGGTTTATTTCATGGTTAAATGATTCCCTTTTCTCTGTAATAATAAAACAGTACCTGTACTTGATCCCAACTAAGATATAATTACCCCTTATTGGGGGCAGAACAGCCCTATTGGGTTTATTTCATGGTTAAATGATTCCCTTTTCTCTGTAATAATAAAACAGTACCTGTATTTAATCCCAACTAAGATATAATTACCCCTTATTGGGGGCAGAACAGCCATATTGGGTTTATTTAATGGTTAAATGATTCCCTTTTCTCTGTAATAATAAAACAGTACCTGTACTTGATCCCAACTAAGATATAATTACCCCTTATTGGGGGCAGAACAGCCCTATTGGGTTTATTTCATGGTTAAATGATTCCCTTTTCTCTGTAATAATAAAACAGTACCTGTATTTGATCCCAACTAAGATATAATTACCCCTTATTGGGGGCAGAACAGCCCTATTGGGTTTATTTAATGGTTAAATGATTCCCTTTTCTCTGTAATAATAAAACAGTACCTGTACTTGATCCCAACTAAGATATAATTACCCCTTATTGGGGGCAGAACAGCCCTATTGGGTTTATTTCATGGTTAAATGATTCCCTTTTCTCTGTAATAATAAAACAGTACCTGTACTTGAGTAGACATGGTATGGAGATCCAAATTACGGAAAGACCTATAGGGAATGGGTCCTATACCTGTACTGGTAAAATTCAAATCAATTTATTCCCATTAATAACTCTTTCTTGACTTCAAGATAACAATCCTGGATCAGTTTCTCTAAGAAATAGTCATGAGCGAATGTTTTTGCCAGGCATGGATTTACAATGAACTTCTGCATTTCACCGTTGGTAAATTGTTTCGTGAAACTTCAGCAAAATTTACTGGGGAAAAAATTGTCATCAAAAAAAGCAGCAGTCGCTCAAAGTATGAAAAATGTAACTGCTCATTGGTTGCTACACAATAAGGTATTGGGCTTGTATGAAGTATACTGATGTTTGTTCATTCATTTGTCTCATTACTGAACCTATTCTTCTTGACTTTGTTCTTGAAAACAGAAACTCAAACAATACAATAGTCTTAAATGTCTATAAAGTACGAATGGGTGGCTTTTAGATTATTGGTCATGGCAACACCGTTGGGTGCAAGATGTATTGAGGCAGTAAGAAAGCATTTATGGCAATGAGATCATTGGCAGACTATGATGCCATGATGTATTGCTTTAGTTGAGAGGTAACGTGCAATAAATAGTATTACTATTGATTTCATGCCTACAGATTTATAGGGATAAATGACAGACTACGGTAGTCTTTCTCCTATGTCATACAGTAGGTAAAAATACAAAATAAGTCACCCAACACATTTCTTCCTATAAAGCATAAAGGGATGATAGAGAGCCTCGGAAATTGTTGACTGAAATTCTTGATAACATTAATACCATCTTGATAACATTGGTTTAACTTAAGATTCAGCCAGGGCAAAGCAGTATGCAGGAGAATGTATTTCGAACCACTTTTTCCATTGCAAATATTGCAACTAGCGATGAGCATTCGCTGTCCCGTTTCACTTTACCAAAGAATTTGCAAATCTTGCAAAAGATTTGCAAAACAGGGAAAAATTCTCCAACCAGCGAAAATGTTGTGCATCAAAAAAAAAAATGCGATGTGCACAACATTTTTTAGCCAAAATTTTTTTCTTATGTTGGCGACAATTTTTCCGCTGTGACTTTTGACACCTGTTTCATGAAACAATCTGCCAATGGCGAAACACGGAAATTTGTTGTGAATCCATGTCTAACGAATTATTTCGCCCATCACTAACTGCAATTGATCACTATTTCCTGGCATTAGCAGAAATTTAGGATTCTTTTTTTTTTGCAAGCCTATTTTCACTCAAGAATCCATTTGTGGGTAAGGCCATTGTGGCACTCTACCTTAAGAAACCAAATATTTATCTACAAAGCTGTGAAAGAAGCAAGATTGGTAGAGCTAACACTAGAAAGGGGATTTAGCCAGTAGCCAGGGACAATGCAAACACAATAGCACAATAATAAAACAAAGGGCACAAACACAAGTTTATGCAAACCATGGAAACTGCCTAAGGGCTCTGGCACGCCACGGCAAATCTCCCTGTTCGCGGGCGACTAATCTCCCCGAATTGCCATCCCACCAAGTCGCCGGTGGGATAGCACACGCTGCGCAGGCGATTTCAGCAAATCGCCAAAGTTGCCTTGCGAGGCATTTTCGGCGATTTGCCGAAATTGCACCGCCGCGTGTGCCATCCCACTGGTGACTTACATTTCCGCCGGTGGGATGGCAACTGATGGCAACTCAGGGAGATTAGTCGCCCGCGAACAGGGAGATTTGTCGCGGGCAATTAATCTCCCTGTATGCCAGAGCCCTTAAGATGGGCATACACTAGCCAATATTTTACATTCAAACAACCGATTCCAGAACGATCCAATAATAACGTTAACTTTTCGAATAGTTGATGGTGTTCGAATGATCATCGGGCCACTAATCGGCCCAAAATTATCGGCCAAAAAATTGATTGGCTGGGTTTAAAAGTTTTGGTCGTTCAGCGATAAAATCTGACAGCTGGTGTAAGTGCCAGACATCTGTCGTTGAACGACTACTGTGCACATGTTATGATTGCCAGCGGAAGTCAACAAAAACATATATTGTAGTACACAAACGTTCTTTGTGGAACCTAAATTTGCTTATTGCAGGGTTCACTCGTATGTGAACGCTACATATTAGATAACCTTTAATAAAACATGTTTTTGGATAGTGGAGCAGTAGAGTAGGGTATGGCACACACAGGGGCATGGGGCAGGCAGGTGTATGGCACACACAGAGCATAGGGCAGACAGGGGTGTGGCTAAAGTATATCAGATCGTACATAGATGTATGATCTTTCTGTATTTTACGTTCGCTGATACTATGACATCTTTTCAAATAATTGTCCCTTGATGGCATATTGTATGGCAAACTGATCATCAAATGATTGTGTACCGATTAGATCGTTCATCACAGAACGAGTGAAATCGGCTCGTGTATGGCCACCTTTACATAAAAAGAAAAAAGCATTATATGTTTGCCAAAAACATCACCGAGAGCTCAGGTGCAGATCGAACGTCTTGCTCAGGTGATGTATTTACTAGTATAGCAGGGATTCTGATATGACTTATATCTTAAAAACAATATTACTATGCCTTGTTGGGTGGTTATGAAAGAAGATAATGTAACCACTCTTATTTATGGTAAGTAGTACCTAGGTCACCTACCTCTCCTGCTAATATCCGTGTAATTAGAAAATGCTGTTATCTCTTTTTCAGATCACAGAATTTTGTTTTTTTTTATATTTTTCAAAAATGTCTTTAGTGGATAATTCTGCACAGGGTTATCTCAGCACTAGCCCTTTGAGAATTGGTCATCTGGGGATACAGAAGATGGTAGGTCTCCTGCACCTACAATTAAAGAAAATGAAATCAAAATCGGATCCTTAACGCGCTTGACCTGCGCTGCTGTGGCTGCCTTTAATATGCCCCGGTATATTTTCATGGCTACTATGACAACTCATTCACACTGTGCAATAATTGATGAGGATGGTCACATAGCTGGCAAGATATCTGTTTAAAGTCAGCTTGTTATCCAATAACACTGCACAGATATAGATTTGAGAAAATGATCTACAGCAAGAATGAGATTACGACTTCCACTGAGATTTTTTGATATTGCATCTGTGTAATTCTGGATAATTCTTGATGCAGAAAAACTATTTCTTTCTCCCAAAACCTGCAGCCAATCTAACCTCTTCCAGGTAGGAATCCAACATATATTTCAGCTTCCTGTTTAAGTAGGTGGGTGATGCTTTGCCAGTAAATATTTGCTTGGCGTTGGTGCAGATTTCAGGCTAGAAACTGCATTTACAGTGCAATTCAAATCGATCTGATGTATGTAATACCATTATACCAGAAATCATGGTGAAAGGTTCACCAAATCAATCAGACAAGGGGCTTCCTGTACTGGGTGGCAGAAGAGGATCAAAGTTATTAAGGTGGCCATACACGGGCAGATCCGCTCGCTTGGCGATGTCGCCAAGCGAGCGGATCTTCACCCGATATCCCCACCTACGGGTGCCGATATTGGGGAGGCATGTAGGTGAATTTGATCGAATTCTGCACGTGGCAATGGGGCAGTCAGTTCGTGGGACCGCATCAACGAGCCGATGAGGTCCCTGATCCGACGGGATTTTCTAAAGGTGGCCATACACGGGCAGATCCGCTCGCTTGGCGATGTCGCCAAGCGAGCGGATCTTCACCCGATATCCCCACCTACGGGTGCTGATATCGGGGAGGCATGTAGGTGAATTCGATCATTTGGCCCTGGGGCCAAATGATCGAATTCTGCACGCGGCAATGAGGCAGTCGGTTCGGGGACCGCATCAACAAGCCGATGCGGTCCCCGATCCGACGGGATTTTCTAACCTGGCCGACCGATATCTGCCCAATTTCAGGCCAGATATCAGTAGGCCAGTCCGATCGTTTCTGCCCCTACACGGGCCGATAAGCTGCCGAGTCGGTCCAAGGGACCGATATCGGCAGCTTCTATCGGCCCGTGTATGGGGACCTTAGTATAGTGCTCACCACTACATTTTATACCATGAGATGGGAGTACAATGAGGCCGTGACCACAAAATGCACACAGGCAAGGACAAGAGGCCCTCAGCACTCATCCATTATCAATATGTATATAGGACATTAAGACATTATTTGCATTTAACTACTAAAAGAAGCAGGAAAAGATTCAGGAAAGATTCTCTCAAATTGAAAGCTGAATTCCTTAATGTCATTCAGGTCACTGTTGATAAAGTAAACGTTTGGGATTATAAAATAGTTCAATGCATTTTGAGATATTTAATCGAATTAACACTTAGGAATCCATCTTACAAAATCTAATTGTCTGGGATATCTCAAGAAAATATTTGGGATACCCAGAATTCCTTCAGTCTAAGCATCTTTGAATAAAGTCCCTCTAAGGCAGTTGAGCACAGGATATTCTTATAAACCATGCAAGAAAGGATTAAGAATGTCTGGGTTGTAAGTAGATGACTAAGTGAAGATATATTATATGTGGACTAAGGGTTGTATTTATTAGGCTGTGTAAAACTAATTCGCCGAAAATACGGAGTAAAAAGCTGTGTAAAATAAATGGAAAAGATCGCCGTCTGAACACCGGATATTACGCCGTTATTTTCCATAAGTTCTGGTGGAAGAAAAAACGCGTAAAAAAATTATGCCGATTTTATGCCGTTTTTACACAGCGAAGCCTGGCGATGTGTGGCGAATTTTCTCGCCGTTTTTTACACAGCATAATAAATATGCCCCTAAATGTATATTTGTTAATTTTCAAGGACTGGTTGTCATTATGCACATACATGGTTAAAGTGTTGTAATTAACCATGCCATCACTGGAGTAGAGGAGGGTTTCTCTATCCCCACCCATTTCACAACCTTTATAACTTGAACACTAAATAGTGCACCATTAGCTTGAGAAAGGGTCCGGAGGGGCCCGAAATGTTGCTCTTGTTTTCTGTATGTACTTGGGCAAATAAAACTTTTTTACACGGCTTGCAACTTCAGCGTGCTACTGGATTTTTTTGCTGTTGGATATTGACCCCCATGCAAGGTGAGGTTCTTCCAGTATTTGCACCTGATTAGAGATGTAGCGAACTGTTCGCCGGCGAACTAATTCGCGCGAACATCGGGTGTTCGCAAGTTTGCGAACTTTTCGCGCATGTTCGCAATTTGGGTTCGCATGGCGTTTTTCCGCTGTGTTTTTTCTCTGCCTAAAAACGCTGCACAAGCCACACATGGCATTTTTCAGCCTAGTACTGGTGACGTAAGCAAATCCCGTTTCCATGGTGCTAATAGTGCGAAATAGCAAAAAACGCCGCGTATTTCCGCTAGGTCTGCCAGCTGCCTTTGCGTATACATAGGAATAGCTTGCGTTTTAACGCAACGCTGTGTCAACAAAGTATTTTTCAGAGAAATTTTTGCCCTTGATCCCCCTCCTGCATGCCACTGTCCAGGTCGTGGCACCCTTTAAACAACTTTAAAATCAGTTTTCTGGCCAGAAATGGCTTTTCTAGGTTTTAAAGTTCGCCTTCCCATTGAAGTCCATGGGGTTCGCAAAGTTCGCACTTTTTGGCGTAAGTTCGCTAGAGATGTAGCGAACATCGCCGAAAATGTTTGCGAACCCGTTCGCGGACTTTCGCCAAAACTCGCGAATATTCGCGAACTTTGCGAACCCCATAGACTTCAATGGGAAGGCGAACTTTAAAACCTAGAAAAGCCATTTTTGCCCAGAAAACTGATTTTAAAGTTGTTTAAAGGGTGCCACGACCTGGACAGTGGCATGCAGGAGGGGGATCAAGCAAAAATTTCTCTGAAAAATACTTTGTAAAAAAACCGCCAAAAAAACGCAAAAAAAAAAAACCGCCAAAAAATAACGCCAAAAAATAACGCCAAAAAAAAAAACGCAAGCTATTCCTATGTATATGCATAGGCGATAAAATGCAGCGGAAAAACCAAGGCGAAAAAACGCGGCGCCAAAAAAAACGCGGCGAACCCAAAGTGGCGAACATCGGCAAAAGTCCGCGAACTTTCGCGAACGCGAACACCCGATGTTGGCGCGAATTAGTTCGCTGGCGAACAGTTCGCTACATCTCTAAAGTTCGCGAACGGGTTTGCGAACTTTTTTTTTGAGGTTCGCTACATCCCTACACCTGATACCCATTTGGGTAAGTTAACAGAGAGTTGAGCTCCTCAATACTGCTAAGTGAAGATATATTGGCTGAAACCTGAATTATTATGTATGTAGCCAAAGGTGTCCGATAGTGATGGGCAAAATAATTCACCAGGCATGGTTTCATGGCAAATTTCCGTGTTTCACCATTGGCGGATTATTTCGCGAAATGGGTGAAATTCCCCGCACAACAAAAAATTGTCACCCGCTAAAAAAAAATAATAATAAGACACGTGACTTTTTTTTACATGCAACATTTTCAGCATGTTGCGTATTTTTAACGGTCTTTTCAATGATTTGCGAATTAGTGGGCGACTTGGGACAGATTCATTCAGCACTAGGGTCCAAAAGTTATATTTCAAGAAGTACCGTATTTTTCACCGTATAAGACGCACTTTTTCTTCCCCAAAGCTGGGGGGGAAAAGTTGGTGCATCTTATACGGTGAACTTTCTTCCTCTCTGTGCCGCGGCTTTCTGCCGCATCCTCGCTTTTATAAGCTTGCGCCCGTGTGTACTGACGTCACACGCACAGGGTGCAACCTTATAAAAGCACAGAAGCAGCTGGGAGCCGCGGCACAGAAAGGAAGACATCACGGGAGCCGGAGGCCCGTGGGGGTAGGTTAGGGGGGAAATGGAAGGTGCTTGGGGGAAGCTGAAGAATGCTGGGGGTGCCGTGGGGGAGCTGGAGGATGCTTGGAGGCCCTGGAGGACACTGAAGGATACTTGGGGGGCAGGCCCTGGGGGAAGCTGAAGGATACTTGGGGGGGCCCTGGGGGAAGCTGAAGGATACTTGGGGGGGGCCTGGGGGAAGCTGAAGGATACTTGGGGGGGCCTGGGGGAAGCTGAAGGATACTTGGGGGGGCCCTGGGGGAAGCTGAAGGATACTTGGGGGGGGGCCTGGGGGAAGCTGAAGGATACTTGGGGGGGGGCCTGGGGGAAGCTGAAGGATACTTGGGGAGTGGGCCCTGGGGAAGCTGAAGGATACTTGGGGGGTGGGCCCTGGGGGAAGCTGAAGGATATTTGGGGGGGGCCTGAGGGAAGCTGAAGGATACTTGGGGGGGCCTGAGGGAAGCTGAAGGATACTTGGGGAGTGGGCCCTGGGGGAAGCTGAAGGATACTTGGGGGGTGGGCCCTGGGGGAAGCTGAAGGATATTTGGGGGGGGCCTGGGAGAAGCTGAAGGATACTTGGGGGGGCCTGGGGGAAGCTGAAGGATACTTGGGGGGGCCTGGGGGAAGCTGAAGGATACTTGGGGGGCCCTGGGGGAAGCTGAAGGATACTTTGGGGGGCCCTGGGGGAAGCTGAAGGATACTTGGGGGGGCCCTGGGGGAAGCTGAAGGATACTTGGGGGGGCCCTGGGGGAAGCTGAAGGATACTTGGGGGGGCCCTGGGGGAAGCTGAAGGATACTTGGGGGGGGCCTGGGGGAAGCTGAAGGATACTTGGGGGGGGCCTGGGGGAAGCTGAAGGATACTTGGGGGGGCCCTGGGGGAAGCTGAAGGATACTTGGGGGGGGCCTGGGGGAAGCTGAAGGATACTTGGGGGGGCCCTGGGGGAAGCTGAAGGATGCTTGGGGGGGGCCCTGGGGGAAGCCTCATTATGTGCGAGCCCAGAGACAATTAACTTTATACAGTTGATATAAAATATTTTACTACAGTATTTGGTTCAGAATCTTTTTTTCTAGATTTTTCTCCTTTAAAATTGGGTGCGTCTTATATTCTGGAGCGTCTTATAGGGCGAAAAATACGGTATCTGTTATTTTTGCAGTCAATTTATAAATTATATTTTTAGGAGTAATTAAAATCAGAAGACTTAGATGACTCTTGACATGAACTTGGCAAAAAGCCCATAAATGAGCTCTTAAAGCAAAAAAGTGAGTATTTAACAAAAAAAACCCTAAAGTTTAAAGTAAAGCTCATTAAAATAATTGAAATGGTTCTTTGTTTCACACTTCCGTTAATTAAGTCTCTTATATGAATAGAACATATGTTGAAAGTACCGTATATGAAAATGCTGTTATTCTAATTAACAAAAAGAAAAAAACCGATGCGAAGATCAAGTTGTAATTCTTTTTACTTTCAAAAATTCTTGTTAGTGAACTTGGCACGCGTTATTAAGAAACATTATTCCCAGAAAAATAAGAAAATGTTCCTGTCGAGGCTCTGCGCAAAGTATTGAACTGTGTTTGTGGAGCAAATATTTGAAATGTGTTGCAATGTCATTTCCCTTTCATCCCTCATTTCAAAGACTTCAAAAAAAAAAAAAGCAGTTTAATGTGGAATTTGATGAGCAATTAGTTTTCATTAATAGTGGTTTGAGCACTTAGAAAAGACAACTATGTACTGTACTTAACACTGGGCAAGATGCCTGGATAGATTTCATATATTACGGGTAGAATAATGAATAGGGGAATGGCAATTAGAAGACTGATGTTTTAGGAAAATGTAGGTGCATGTGTCTGCAATTCTGTGAACTGAGCCGTAGCACTCAGTATAGTAGGTTACAGGCTGGGATAGAAAATAGTAATTGGTCAATGAACAATAAAAAAACATAAAGGAAGAATCAAAGATTTTTTTTTATACATTTAGAACTCGAGTATTTGTATCTTTAATATTAAAGTACAGGTATAGGACCCATAATCCAGAATACTCAGAACCAAGGGTATTCCGGATAAGGAGGCATTCCGTAATCAGGATCTCCATACCTTAAGTCTACTAAAAAAATCTATAAAACATTAATTAAAACCCATAGGATGGTTTTGCATCCAATAAGGGGTAAATATATTAAAAAGAGAGAAAAGAATAACGTTTTATACATTTCCATCATTCCCACAGGTTATTTCTCTACAAGATAATTATTTAATAGGTAAACAAAAGAACCTTTCCCACTGACAGCAAGCACCACATGCAGATTGTATCTTCTTTCAGCTATACTGTAAAATAACAGGCAGCTTGTCATACAATAAATTCATTGTTAAAATTGTGTTATTCAGATATCAGCCAATTACATCTGGCAATTTTTTCCATTAGCTTCCTTAAAGCCCAAGAAATGCCACACCCTTTTCTGCAATTTAAACCAATGGTGTGTCTTCAGCGGGGGCTTCAAAAACTAATGAGATTGTAAATTGTTCCACATTTTAATGATTTTTTTATGTGTTATATGCATTATTGCATTATCTTTTGGTCCAGTAACCCATAGCAACCAACCAGCAGGTTTAATTTCCTGAGCATTTCCATGGGTTATAACTAGTGATGATCCAGGCATGGATTCACATCAAAACTCTGCATTTTGCCATTGGCAAATTTCAATATTTTATTTATCATAAGGCTCTGTCTAATTATGGCAAAGAAAAAGCAAATCCGTAAAAACTAGAAAATAGTTTGTACAAATAACAATGCCATATTTTAACATTTTCTCTGGTATAGGATGTATTATCCAGAATGCTTGGGACCTACTTGGATTTTTCAGATAATGCAGCTTGATAAGGCATATTTTGGTAATTAACCTCAAGTTTGCTAAATATTATTTTAATATAAAATAAGCACAATAGGATAGTATTGCCACCAATATTATTTATGCAGCTTAAGGTGGCCATACACGTGAAGATCTGCTCACTTGGTGAGGTCGCCAAGCAAGCAATCTTCTCCCAATATCCCCACCTACGGGTGGGCGATATTGGGGAAAATGTAGGCTAATTCGATCGTTTGGACCTGGGGCCAAACGGTCAAATTATATTGGCAGCAATGGGGTAGTTGGTTTGGGGACCTCATCAACGAGCCGATGCAGTCCCCAATCCAACTAAATCCTAACCCGCCTGATCGATAGCTGGCCAATTTCAGGCCAGATATCAGTTGGGTAGGCCCCTCGTTCCTGCCCCTACACGAGCAGATAAGCTTCCGAATCGGTCCAAGGGACCGATATCGGCAGCTGCAATCGGACTGTGTATGACCACATATCAAGTACAAAGTACTGTTTTCTTATTTAGTCATGAGTGATTTTTTTTTGCCATGCATGGATTTGCTGTGAAACTGTGGGGAAAACTCCCTGCAACAAAAAATTCCTTGAGAAAAACTCCCATCCCATTAATGTATTTGGAATGAGAAAAGAAATTGTGGTTGGGTAAAAAAATTCAGTTACATAAGAAAGGTTGCAATCGCGGTTAAAAAAAAGTCATGTCAAAAATTTTACATTTGCATCATGTTTAACAATTGTGGTTGTGTCAAAAAGTAGCACCGTAGCCACATTTGAGGAATTTTTTGCCATTTTAGGAATTTTTTTCAATGCAAAATGGGACAGATTCACTCATAACTGTTCTTATTGCAGAAAAAAAGAAAATGAGAGTTATTCATTTAAAATTGTCTATGGGAGATGGCTGAGCGTTCTGAATAAGGAATCCCATACCTGTAATAGTTTCCCGAATAGTAACTCCTGTACCTCAGGTTATAGAAAACATGATATATTTGCACATGTATAATTAGACATGCCAATAGGATTAATGAAAATGTTTCTTCATAAAAGTTACATGCAATAATGCATGTTTTGAAATCACAAAAACGTATTGCCCTTATGTATAACTTTATTTATAAAGCGCCACAAGGGTACGCAGCGCTGTACAGTCTTACAATATACACAATTACACACAGGGAGGACAAGCGTTATAATAAATAAATACAATAAATATATATAGAAATACAAAGGGAATAAGTGCCATGGGGTATGAGACACAGTAAGAAGGAGGTCCCTGCCCCATAGAGCTTACAATCTAAGAGGGTATTCATTTTTATTTATTTATTTTTTTTATAACGTTGCAATATACATGTCATTTATTTTATAATTTGGTAAAAAACAGAAACCATAACAGAAACAGAAAGAGATAAGAGTAATGGGTAATGGATGGTTTTCCCACCTATTAAGATTAATTGAATATTGGTTCAAGAAATCACAACTAAACCTTTGTAGACTATGTTGATATTTGTAAGTTCACAAGCTAAATTAAAATTGTTATTACATTTACCTATAAAGTACATGCAACCTTTCCCTAATGGGACCCAAACTAACAAGGGGAATCATGTTTGTGACCCAAAAATTGCCTTAGAACCATTTATATACAGGTATAGGACCCATTATCCAGAATGCTTGGGACCAAGGGCATTCCGGATAAGGGGTCTTTCCGTAATTTGGATCTCAATACCTTAAGTCTACTAAAAAATCAATAAAACATTAATTAAACCCAATAGGATTGTTTTGCATTCAATAAGGATTATTTATATCTTAGTTGGGATCAAGTACAGGTACTGTTTTATTATTACAGAGAAAAGGGAATCATTTAACCATTAAATAATCCCAATAGGGCTGTTCTGCCCCCAATAAGGGGTAATTATATCTTAGTTGGTATCAAGTACAGGTACTGTTTTATTATTACAGAGAAAAGGGAATCATTTAACCATGAAATAAACCCAATAGGGCTGTTCTACCCCCAATAAGGGGTAATTATATCTTAGTTGGGATCAAGTACAGGTACTGTTTTATTATTACAGAGAAAAGGGAATCATTTAACCATTAAATAAACCCAATAGGGCTGTTCTGCCCCCAATAAGGGGTAATTATATCTTAGTTGGGATCAAGTACAGGTACTGTTTTATTATTACAGAGAAAAGGGAATCATTTAACCATTAAATAAACCCAATAGGGCTGTTCTGCCCCCAATAAGGGGTAATTATATCTTAGTTGGGATCAAGTACAGGTACTGTTTTATTATTACAGAGAAAAGGGAATCATTTAACCATTAAATAAACCCAATAGGGCTGTTCTGCCCCCAATAAGGGGTAATTATATCTTAGTTGGGATCAAGTACAGGTACTGTTTTATTATTACAGAGAAAAGGGAATCATTTAACCATGAAATAAACCCAATAGGGCTGTTCTGCCCCCAATAAGGGGTAATTATATCTTAGTTGGGATCAAGTACAGGTACCGTTTTATTTCCACATAGAAAAATTCTGAATTATTTGATTAAAATGGAGTCTATGGGAGACAGGCTTTCCGTAATTAGGAGCTTTCTGGATAACGGGTTTCTGGATAAGGGGTCCGATACCTGTAATTAATTTTAATTACAATATATATCAAAGGACAAATGTCTGCATTGAGGAAAACCACGGTGATCCAACAGTATAAGAAACCATTTGTGAGTCTCAGCCCATGGGGAAGGAATTTTTAATATATATTTTATCATAACAATTTTACAAGCTCTTTAGATGAAGAAATTAATTATTGCTGTGTTGTGTATAGACAAAATGGCTATTTTGCCTGTAGGATTCAAGATTTTATTTAAAAAAAAAAACTTCATATGACACGTACAAAAATGAGGTGGTTGACTTCAGACATGAACAGCTCAGGCAAAAGGTAAAATAAGCGACTTTAACAATATAATAATGAAATTGCTTCTTATTGCACATTAGCATTTGAAATAAATGATTTGCCTCCTGCTGAACTTGAGTGGTTTATGAAAGAAATTCTAATCTGGCTCAGCACTATAATGAGTTTAAAAGACCTGCAACATGTTGACTTATTATAGAGTCAATATCTGCCTAAATTTACCCAACAGAATTCCATTCTGAAAAAGGTTAAGTGGCCATCTTTATTTAACTCTTGAAAAACATAACTTGACAATTCCATGTTATTGCAGACAAAAAGAGCTCCAAAAGCTTTTAATCCTCATCCTGGTTACTATTAATGTGGAAATGGCCAACTCATTTTTACAATACAGAACAGAAAAAAACATAAGTGGAAGCATGAACAAATAGCCCTAATGATTCCCATCATTAGAACAGCAAATGTTCCCTAAAGAAAATACTTGTCCTTATTGTGTTAGCATTGATTTAAACCAAGGACCCAGACATATCAAAGTCAATGAGAAAGCTGGCATTTACACATAAAGAGTTGGAAAAGATAACTTTCAATCTCTAAATTGTAATATTTCAATGTTGATCTTAATATGGTCTAATCAAAATAATAGTACAGTCCACTAACAACTACAAATGCATAAAAAAAATTTGAAATAAAAGAAAAAAGACTCTAATGCTCTTTTGTTATCTCTTTTGTGGTCTTTCTAGCTTTAAGTATCTATAAATGTTAATTAACAATTAGTACATAAATAATCTTGGCACGTAAGCCTTATTTATATCATTATATATGTGGGAGCTTCTTACTTTTCAACAGTCATGTTAAATTTACTGCATACAGTTTTATGTGCGGCCCATTATCTTAAAAATGACAGAATTGTTTCAACCAATTACAAAAAGACTTTTGTAAGGCTTCTTTTTAGCAGCTCACTTTGGGGGTTATGTAATAAAAGGCACTAAGTTTGCCTGGGGGTTATGTAATAAAAGGCACTAAGTTTGCCCAGGAGCAGTAATTTATAGCAACCAATCAGCAGGTAACACTTACTGGTCAACTGTTCAAAAGCAAACATCTTATTGGTTGCTATGGGTTACTGCTCCTGTGCAAACTTAGTGTCTTTTATTACATATAGGGGTTTGTATATTAAGGGGCTGATGTACTAAGACACGATTTCGAATCCGAATTGGAAAAATTCCGATTGGAAACGAACATTTTGCGACTTTTTCATATTTTTTGTGATTTTTTTCAGCGTCTTTACGATTTTTGCGTAAAAACGCGAGTTTTTCGGCGTCTTTACGATTTTTGCGTAAAAACGCGAGTTTTCGTAGCCATTACGAAAGTTGCGCAAAGTCGCGATTTTTTCGTAGCGTTAACACTTGCGCGCAAAGTCGCGCCTTTTTGTAGCGTTAAAACTTAAAAGGCGCGACGTTTCGCGCAAGTTTTAACGCTACGAAAAAATCACGTCTTTGCGCAACTTTGGTAATGGCTACGAAAAACTCGCGTTTTTACACAAAAATCGTAAAGACGCCGAAAAACTCGCGTTTTTACGCAAAAATCGTAAAGACGCCGAAAAAATCGCAAAAAATACGAAAAAGTCGTAAAGACGCCGAAAAAATCGCAAAATTACCAATCATTACGAAAAAAACGCAATCGGACACATTCGTACCGTTCGTGGGTTAGTAAATGTGCCCCTTAGTCTGCTGGTTGTTTCTGTACTACTTGTTTTCCTTGTGTCTTTTCTTATACTGGTCTTCATTGCTTCTGTCTTAACAAAATTTTTTTTTTTTTTCATTTTGTAAAATACCTGTTATCAGTTAGATCAGGAACAAGATGGGAGAGATCATGAGACATAAAAAGTGAGAACAGTAGAGACAAACATGCTTAAATAAAAGAATGATGGCCAGAGAGTTTTGCAGTGTTATTTTGCAGTGTTTTTATGAGCCAATATCCCTACCACACATACTGGGCATATATCAGTATTATATTCATTATCAGTGAATAAGGTACATAAAGAAGTCAACTTACCCACAATGGTTAACGCTGTTGGTTTACTTAATTCTGATTTCATTGACTCAATGACTTCTAAATTACTACCATCCAGGCTACACCTATTTATAGTTGCATTTCCTGAACTAATCCAGTAAAGTTTGTTGTCTCCATAGTCTATTGATAAACCTGTAATACATACATAAGAGTAAATACATTTTTTAAATTACATAAAAATCTAAAATAATAAATGAATTTGTAACACAATTAAATAAACTGACTTTAACAACCAGTATTCATTTTATTTGAAATACTGAACAATCCTGTTTTTTAGATTGTCTTCTCCAGTAACAATACGGAAGCTGCTCTTTTATTTTTGCCGGTAGAAATTGGAAATGAAACCTCTATCTTCATGTAAACATAAAAATATTGGTGCTATCACTCACTTTCTGTCAAATATGAATGTGTTTATTTGAAGCACATATTTCTACTCTAGAGAGTCCTTCAGGGTGTAAATATTGGTTTCTAAATGGAAATTGTAACAGTAAAGACATTCATTATATCTAGGTGCACAACTATGGCAGGTGTCCCATCACCCACAATTTGAAAAACATTTGTAAAAACAAAACAAAAACAAACGAGGTCTAAAAATTAAAATTTTCTAACAGAATTTTGAATTGCCAAGAAATTGGCATATATATATGTGATTGTGCTTTTGGGGGGATCAACACCTCTAGTAGCAAGCAAGAGAGTTGAAAGTTTTGAGTCTGTGGCCATATTAACACACAGTAGTAGTGATGAGTTAATGTTTTTTCCAGGCATGGGTTTGCCGCAAATTTCCACAATTCAAAATTGGCAAATTGTTTTGTGAAACTTCCCCCCAAAAATGTCTAGCCTGGCAAAAAAAAAAAAAAAGCCTGAACAGAAAATAGGCACAGCAGTGAAAAATGGGTGTGGTTGCAACAAAATGGGCACAGCCACGTAACAAAAAAGTCATGTGACACCCTCGATTCAAGAATTTTTCATTGTTTTGCAAATTTTTCTGAAGTTTTTCCGCTCATCACTACACAGTAGTCAATTTTCTTTTAAATGGAACTTTCATGGATTTAAACTTGCACCAAATCTGCAGTGGATGTCTAACAATTTTGTAAAATAAAAATCATTGTTAGGTTGAGCAACTCAGAAATAAATTAATCAATGAATAAATAATTGATAAATATTTTTTGTGAAAAAGATTCAATAAGCATTAGCTGTGGTTTTGTAAATGTATTATTTTATTATGTGTTGATTTGTATAGTTTGTCATGCTATTTAGGTGTGCTGTAGTTAATTTAAATCAAAAGATCTGAACTGAAAAAACACAAATGGGAAAACATTGCTGAAAAGTCCCAAAAACAGTGACTTTTTTTTATTTGTCATATGATAACCGAGTAGAGATGTAGCGAACTGTTCGCCGCGAACTTTTGGCGATGTTCGCCATTTTGGGTTCGCCGCCTTTTTTTTTCGCTTCGGTTTTTTGCCTTTGCGTATACATAGGAATAGCTTGCGTTTTTTTTTTTGGTGTTATTTTTTGGCGGGTTTTTTTTGGCGTTATTTTTTTGCGTTTTTTTTGTTTTTTTTTACAAAGTATTTTTCAGAGACATTTTTGCCCTTGATCCCCCTCCTGCATGCCACTGTCCAGGTCGTGGCACCCTTTAAACAACTTTAAAATCAGTTTTCTGGCCAGAAATGGCTTTTCTAGGTTTTAAAGTTCGCCTTCCCATTGAAGTCTATGGGGTTCGCAAAGTTTGCGAATATTCGCGAGTTTTGGCGAAAGTCCGCGAACGGGTTCGCGAACATTTTTGGCGATGTTCGCTACATCCCTATAACCGAGACATTTTCATATTATCGCAAAAAAAATGAAGCAAAGAAAGATCTTGTAAATGGAACATCTTTCATTGACTTCTACATGATCTTGACAGGTTTTAGCTGAAGTATTTTAGGATTTGAAATTGTTGCAGTTTTGTTGCATGATTAATTGTGGAAAAGTCAACTTTTTCAGGTTTTTTGCATCATAAAGCTCAACCCGAAGAAGTTGTGGTTTAGTAAATATCCACAATTTCTTAGGTAACTGAATTCATAAGTTATGGTCACAACAATTTTCCTTCACACCTTCTACCATTCTTTTAATTTGCCTAGCATAGAAGGAGGGTTGCATAGTGTGCTTTACTTTAGAGAGCAGAGGTTTTGAAGGGATTTCATTTAATCTTCCTTCTCTACTGCTATAAGTAATAATAACAACAAGATTTTGTACTATAAAATGCTTTTGTATACAATTAAATTCAAATGTTTTTGTAGCTGGAAGGATTCAAGAGCCATTTAACTCTTCTTTTTATAACACAAGACTTGTGTTATTCCTGTAATTAAAACTTACAAGATGCATTGCAAGACCAAGGGTATAACTAATTGACACATAATACACATTTGTTATTAGATAGGGCTTATTAGAGTTTTTCATCACTGTCTGAGTTCTGCTTAAAGCTTCATATCACGATTGTACGCATTATATATTCTTATTTTTCCCAACAGTAAGCAATGTTATCATCACAACCAAATGAACAATTCTCAGGATATTTTTGCACACATAGCTCATTAACTACAATTAGTTTCCAGGTCAGTTACTTTATTACTGTAATTTGAAATGTTCTTTAACTTCCCTTGTAGAAACTTGATTAATTTCAAATTAAAAAGTCATTATTTTCTTTCTGTACAACTGTTGTGTGTAATCTCTTAATTTGTATGTGTATACTTCTATGGATGTAGAGTTTTCTAACTTACTTAATAGAAAATGCCAGGGTATAATCTTTATTAAAGACTTTGCTTATCTATGTAGGTTTGGTTATATACTTTATATTCTAACTGGAGCTATGTTTTGGAAACATTGTTTATAGAGTTAACACTGACCTAATACAGGTAGGGATCCCTTATCCAGAAACCCATTATCCAGAGAGTTCCGAATTACGGAAAGGCCATCTCCCATAAAGTCCATTCTAAGCAAATAATTAGAATTTTTAAAAATGATTCCCTTTTTCTCTGTAAATATAAAACAGTACCTTGTACTTGATCCCAACTAAGATATAATTACCCCTTATTGGGGCAGAACAGCCCTATTGGGTTTATTTAATGGTTAAATGATTCCCTTTTCTCTGTAATAATAAAACAGTACCTGTACTTGATCCCAACTAAGATATAATTACCCCTTATTGGGGCAGAACAGCCCTATTGGGTTTATTTAATGGTTAAATGATTCCCTTTTCTCTGTAATAATAAAACAGTACCTTGTACTTGATCCCAACTAAGATATAATTACCCCTTATTGGGGCAGAACAGTCCTATTGGGTTTATTTAATGGTTTAATGATTCCCTTTTCTCTGTAATAATAAAACAGTACCTGTACTTGATCCCAATTAAGATATAATTACCCCTTATTGGGGGCAGAACAGCCCTATTGGGTTTATTTAATGGTTAAATGATTCCCTTTTCTCTGTAATAATAAAACAGTACCTGTACTTGATCCCAACTAAGATATAATTACCCCTTATTGGGGGCAGAACAGCCCTATTGGGTTTATTTAATGGTTAAATGATTCCCTTTTCTCTGTAATAATAAAACAGTACCTGTACTTTGTCCCAACTAAGATATAATTACCCCTTATTGGGGGCAGAACAGCCCTATTGGGTTTATTTAATGGTTAAATGATTCCTTTTTCTCTGTAATAATAAAACAGTACCTGTACTTGATCCCAACTAAGATATAATTTAATTCTTATTAGAGGCAAAACACTCCTATTGGGTTTATTCAATATTTAAATGATTTTTAGCAGACTTAAGGTATGGAGATCCAAATTATGGAAAGATCCCTTATCCGGAAAACCCTGGGTCCCAAGCATTCTGGATAACAGGTCCCATACCTGTACCATGACCAGTTGAGCTCAGCTATAATTAAAAAGGCTGATAATGCATCTAAAAAAGCACGTAAATAGTGATAAGCAGAATTTTTCGGCTGGCATGGATTCACTGTGAATTTCTGTGTTTCGCTATTGGCAGATTATTTTGCGAAATGGCTGGAAAAATTTGTCACTTATCAAAAAAATGGTGGTCGTCAAAAAAAACTTGTTTGCACGCAGCAAAAAAAAATGGTTGTGTGAGTAATTTTTGTGATGCAAGCAACAATTTTTTTCACACGCGCAACAAATTTCTTTGACGCGCATCATTTTCGCCGGTTTTGCAAATTTGCAAATTTTTCGAAATTTCATATCTTTTCAAAGTTTTGCACATTTTTCAGTGAAACGGGACAGATTCACGTACACTACACATAAATGCTATCAATTTGTATTTTGTTTTTGACTGAACTAACTGTTCTATGTGTGAAATTGTCTTGAATTTGTCAAGAATTTTTTATGAAGGGCAAGAGAAACTTCAAACTTAAATGGTTAAATACATTAAAATAAATAAAATGACATGTTGATACATAAAAAAACATGAAAAAGGGCACAATGAAATGTATCAAACACAGTGGTTTATATATGTTTTTTTTTTTTACCATAATTTCAAGTAAATTAGTGCAGTAAAATAAGTATTATGTACTCATTTCTAGAGATGTAGCGAACTGTTCGCCGGCGAACTAATTCGCGCGAACATCGGGTGTTCGCAAGTTTGTGAACTTTTCGCGTGTTCGCAATTTGGGTTCGCGTGGCGTTTTTCCGCTGCGTTTTTTCTCGGCCTAAAAACGGCGCACAAGCCACACATGGCGTTTTTCAGCAAATCCCGTTTCCATGGTGCTAATAGTGTGAAATAGCAAAAAACGCCGCGTATTTCCGCTAGGTCTGCCAGCTGCCTTTGCGGTTTTACGCAACACTGTGTCAACAAAGTATTTTTCAGAGAAATTTTTGCCTTTGATCCCCCTCCTGCATGCCCCTGTCCAGGTCGTGGCACCCTTTAAACAACTTTAAAATCAGTTTTCTGGCCAGAAATGGCTTTTCTAGGTTTTAAAGTTCGCCTTCCCATTGAAGTCTATGGGGTTCGCAAAGTTCGCGAATATTCGCACTTTTTGGCGTAAGTTTTTTTTGAGGTTCGCTACATCCCTACTCATTTCCTAATGTATATCTCAACTCAAGCCATATCTATTAAAAAGTCGATTTTTTTTTTGTCAAAATTCTTTCACTTTTACCAATAGAACTTAATAATAACAATCACAGAAAATAGATCTGAAATGGAGGATTTATCAAGGTAGGGACCTGGACTGCATATGTATTAATATATCTGTATATTCTGTCTAATGTTTATGTTGCTGCTTACTGTATAAGTGCAATAATAGAAACATTCCTCTGTGCTATTTCTCTCTCTATATATTGATGCACTGCTCATATGTAACTAATTAAAACGAGCAATTTATGTAAATGTACGTATTTACTTATTATTATTTATGACAATTTTGAAGTAAAATGAAAACATTTATTTTAAATCCAAGCATATTTTAACCAATACATTAATCAAAACTAGAGTTTGTATTCAGTCAGTAATGAGGACATTTAGGGGCTGATTTACTAACCCACGAATTCGAATCCGAATTGGAAAAATTCTGATTGGAAAACGAACATTTTGCGACTTTTTTGTATTTTTTGCGATTTTTTTCGGCGCCTTTACGACTTTTCGGAAATTATCGCGACTTTTTCGTTACCAATACGATTTGCGCGAAAAAACGCGAGTTTTTCGTAGCCATTCCGAAAGTTGCGATTTTTTCGTAGCGTTAAAACTTGCGCGAAAAGTTGCGCTTTTTTCGTAGCGTTAAAACTTAAAAAGGCGCGACGTTTTGCGCAAGTTTTAACACTACAAAAAAATCGCAACTTTTTGCGCAAGTTTTAACGCTACGAAAAAATCGCAACTTTCGGAATGGCTACGAAAAACTTGCGTTTTTCCGCAAAAATCGTATTGGTAACGAAAAAGTCGTGATAATTTTCCGAAAAAATCGCAAAATACCGATGATTACGAAAAAAACGCAATCGGACGCATTCGGCCCGTTCGTGAGTAAGTAAATGGGCCCCTTAGTCATTTTTCCATATAAATTGCCAGTATTAAACTGGATACAGTTTACTATCATTAATGGAATCCCAGGGTGTTTGTGCCTCTAAAAGAGTAAAGCAGTGGGGGACAATGACCTGAATAGGAAACCAGAAATCAGTGAGGATTTGGAAGCAGTGAAAGATGTTATGGGTAAATATGATCAACAAAATATAATACATAAATAAATACTTTGTACAGAACAGTAGTGGAAGTGTGTTTCGCAAAACGGGCGTCAAAATTTGGTGCAGAAAAAATTCCTATAGGATTTTTTAGAATCAATGGGTAAAACTCACCATTTGATGAATATGCTTTTAAAAACTCCATAGGAATGAATAGAACATGAGTGAGTTTTTTGGCACTAAGCTCCAAACTCACATTTGTATAAATATGCCCCCAGGTAAAGTGTCAGTAATCCCAATAATTCGTACAAAATACAAATCTTCTTACAAAAATTTCCATTTTTTACTGGAGAAGATAGCAGTTCTTAGTCAAATGACAATAGTCACCAATATGCCTCAGTTTATCTGCATTATTTTTGTTTATTGATTTGTGAATCATAACAATAATAGTAGAAAAGGAAAGACGTATTTACCAATTGGCTCCTTTTGATTCTGGAAAAGAATTTTGCTGTTACTGCCATCCATGTTTGCCATATTTATGCTATTTCCATCCATCCAGAATATTTTCCTTTAAAAACAAAACAGGAGAAAGGGGTAGAGGATATACAATATGAGATATTTGATACACTGAATGTTTCAGATTATAATTAATAATAAGCCACAGACACCTAGGGGCTGATTTACTAATCCACGAATCCGAATCCCAAATGGGAAAAAATCAGATTGGAAACAAACATTTTGCGACGTTTTTGTAATTTTTGCGATTTTTTTGTGTCGTCGTTGCAACTTTTTTGTTGCGACTTTTTTTCGTGAATTGTTGCGACTTTTTTGTATTGAGTGCTAGTAAACGGCGGGCAAACCTTTCCGATTTTTTCGCGACGGCTATGGAAAAAGTCGCGACTATTTGCGCAAGTCGTAACGGCTACGAAAAAGTCGCGACAATTTACGAAAAAGTCGCGACTTCGACGGAAAAATTGCAAAATACCGATCGTTACGAAAAAACGCATTCAGACGCTTTCGATCCGTTCGTGGATTAGTAAATCGGCCCCCTAAACTCAAAAAGACTTTACCCAAAAATGAATCATTATTAGTGATGAGCAAATCTGTCCCATTTCACTTCGGTGAAAAATTTGCAAATCTTTGAAAACCACAAAAAATTCACAAAATGGCAAAAATGTTGTGTGTCAAAATCGTGTCGCCAAATTTTGCGAAATAATCTTCCAATGGCAAGACGCGAAATTCGCAGCAAATCCATGCCTGCCAAATTATTTCGCCCATCACTAATCATTCTAATTAATCCTAAGGGGCACATTTACTAACCCACGAATCCGAATCAGAATTGGAAAATTTCCGATTGGAAAACAAACATTTTGCGTTTTTTTTGCGATTTTTTTCGTCGCCATTACGACTTTTCGTAAATTGTTGCGACTTTTTCGTAACCATTACAACTTGCGCGAAAAGTCGTGACTTTTTCGTAACCGTTACGATTTGCTCGTATCTTGTCGCGACTTTTTCATATTGAGCGCTCGGAAGCAGCGGGCGAAACTTTCAGACTTAGCATGATTTTGGAAGCCTCCAATAGGACTCAATGGCACCCTGCAGCTCCAACCCGGCCCAAGGAAAGTCTCCCATAGGGCTCAATGGCACTCTGTAGCTCCAACCCGGCCCAAGGAAAGTCTCCCATAGGGCTCAATGGCACTCTGCAGCTCCAACCCGGCCCAAGGAAAGCCTCCCATAGGGCTCAATGGCACTCTGCAGCTCCAACCCGGCCCAAGGAAAGTCTCCCATAGGGCTCAATGGCACTCTGCAGCTCCAACCCGGCCCAAGGAAAGCCTCCCATAGGGCTCAATGGCACTCTGCAGCTCCAACCCGGCCCAAGGAAAGCCTCCCATAGGGCTCAATGGCACTCTGCAGCTCCAACCCGGCCCAAGGAAAGCCTCCCATAGGGCTCAATGGCACTCTGCAGCTCCAACCTGTCCCAAGGAAAGTCTCCCATAGGGCTCAATGGCACTCTGCAGCTCCAACCTGGCCCAAGGAAAGCCTCCCATAGGGCTCAATGGCACTCTGCAGCTCCAACCCGGCCCAAGGAAAGTCTCCCATAGGGCTCAATGGCACTCTGCAGCTCCAACCCGGCCCAAGGAAAGCCTCCCATAGGGCTCAATGGCACTCTGCAGCTCCAACCCGGCTCCAGGAAAGCCTCCCATAGGGCTCAATGGCACTCTGCAGCTCAAACCCGGCAAAAGGAAAGTCTCCCATAGGGCTCAATGGCACTCTGCAGCCCCAACCCGGCCCAAGGAAAGTCTCCCATAGGGCTCAATGGCACTCTGCAGCTCCAACCCGGCCAAAGGAAAGTCTCCCATAGGGCTCAATGGCACTCTGCAGCTCCAGCCCGGCCCAAGGAAAGTCTCCCATAGGGCTCAATGGCACTCTGCAGCTCCAACCCGGCCCAAGGAAAGTCTCCCATAGGACTCAATGGCACTCTGCAGCTCCAACCCGGCCCAAGGAAAGTCTCCCATAGGGCTCAATGGCACTCTGCAGCTCCAACCCGGCCCAAGGAAAGTCTCCCATAGGGCTCAATGGCACTCTGCAGCTCCAACCCGGCCCAAGGAAAGTCTCCCATAGGGCTCAATGGCACTCTGCAGCTCCAACCCGGCCCAAGGAAAGTCTCCCATAGGGCTCAATGGCACTCTGCAGCTCCAACCCAGCCCAAGGAAAGTCTCCCATAGGGCTCAATGGCACTCTGCAGCTCCAACCTGGCCCAAGAAAAGTCTCCCATAGGGCTCAATGGCACTCTGCAGCTCCAACCCGGCCCAAGGAAAGTCTCCCATAGGGCTCAATGGCACTCTGCAGCTCCAACCCGGCCCAAGGAAAGTCTCCCATAGGGCTCAATGGCACTCTGCAGCTCCAACCTGGCCCAAGAAAAGTCACCATACTGAAGCTTGAATGAATTCAAAACTTTCATACTCGGTGCGAAAGCTGCGAAAAAGTTGCAACTTTTCGCTCAAGTTGTAATGGTTACGAAAAAGTCGCGACATTTTGCGAAACATTCATAATGGCTACAAAAAAGTTGCGACAATTTCCCGAAAAATTGCAAAATACCGATCATTACGAAAAAAACGCAATCGGACGCATTCGGCCCATTCGTGGGTTAGTAAATGTGCCCCTAGGTCTTAGATTACCAAACTGATGCTTTTAGTGGCATACTACCAGTTGAATTTTATGGTTAGCTCCTCTCTTGCTAGATTAAGTGCTTAGGAGTAATTACCAGCATTTACTTTCATTAGTCTTTTAGTAGTGTAAAAGGTGTTTTTTGATTGGTTGCTATGGTTCCCTATTAAAATATTACTAAATACACTGATTTTATCAAGAAAACATTTTTTGCTCGTATTTATAAATATCATCAGAAATAGATGCCTATTCATAAAAATACATCTGGGGATACTAGAATTCTAAATGTTTCAGGAAGGATATAAGGAAATATGTAGCAAAAGTTAAAAATAGCGGATAAAAATTAGACAGCCATTCTACATCAGACAAGTACTCATTAATTATCTCATGTGCCAACAGCCTCATTTTGAACTAGGATATAGCTCATTAAATTGTGACTCAGTGACAGATGATGATCAAAGATGATGGCATAAAAAGTTTGAAAAGTAAATTAGTAATGTGTATTTTATTTGAAATATACTCCAACGGAAAATAGGATCCCCCATTTTTAATGTAAGTTGTCCCGTTCCACATCCATCTGCCAATCAGATGGGTAGAAAGTCAGACGTTAGATGATTTCTTCATAAATAATCATATTAAATAATACAAATAAAGACAAATATGCATTCTCATACCCCCCATTTATATATCACAGATTTGTTTGTTTGGTTAAAACTAAATTTGTGACAAAGTAGCACACACACAGATTGTAACTAGTGATGGGAGAAAAAATTCACCAGGCATGGATTTGCGGCAAATTCCGCGTTTCATCATTGGCGGATTTTTTCGTGAAACGAGCATCAAAATCCGCCATAGAAATAAAGAGGGACCAAGATGCAGGTGCAGAGTTTTTCATGTCAGTAATCTGCTTTATAGTTATGATGAACAAATTTTTCTGACTCACAACATTCTTCATGCATACAAATCTTAAAAATCTGAAAGATTCACAAATTTTTCGGCGAAACAAAACTAGACAGATTCACTCACCACTAATTGTAACATGCCACTCTTATTTTAATACTACAGGTATGGGACCCGTTATCCAGAATGCTCGGGACCTGGGGTTTTCCGGATAAGGGGTCTTAATAAACCCAATAGGGCTGTTCTGCCCCAATAAGGGGTAATTATATCTTAGTTGGGATCAAGTACAGGTACTGTTTTATTATTACAGAGAAAAGGGAATCATTTAACCATTAAATAAACCCAATAGGACTGTTCTGCCCCCAATAAGGGGTAATTATATCTTAGTTGGGATCAAGTACAGGTACTGTTTTATTATTACAGAGAAAAGGGAATCATTTAACCATGAAATAAACCCAATAGGGCTGTTCTGCCCCAATAAGGGGTAATTATATCTTAGTTGGGATCAAGTACAGGTACTGTTTTATTATTACAGAGAAAAGGGAATCATTTAACCATTAAATAAACCCAATAGGGCTGTTCTGCCCCCAATAAGGGGTAATTATATCTTAGTTGGGATCAAGTACAGGTACTGTTTTATTATTACAGAGAAAAGGGAATCATTTAACCATGAAATAAACCCAATAGGGCTGTTCTGCCCCAATAAGGGGTAATTATATCTTAGTTGGGATCAAGTACAGGTACTGTTTTATTATTACAGAGAAAAGGGAATCATTTAACCATTAAATAAACCCAATAGGACTGTTCTGCCCCCAATAAGGGGTAATTATATCTTAGTTGGGATCAAGTACAGGTACTGTTTCATTATTACAGAGAAAAGGGAATCATTTAACCATTAAATAAACCCAATAGGGCTGTTCTGCCCCAATAAGGGGTAATTATATCTTAGTTGGGATCAAGTACAGGTACTGTTTCATTATTACAGAGAAAAGGGAATCATTTAACCATTAAATAAACCCAATAGGGCTGTTCTGCCCCCAATAAGGGGTAATTATATCTTAGTTGGGATCAAGTACATGTACTGTTTTATTATTACAGAGAAAAGGGAATCATTTAACCATTAAATAAACCCAATAGGGCTGTTCTGCCCCCAATAAGGGGTAATTATATCTTAGTTGGGATCAAGTACAGGTACTGTTTTATTATTACAGAGAAAAGGGAATCATTTAACCATGAAATAAACCCAATAGGGCTGTTCTGCCCCAATAAGGGGTAATTATATCTTAGTTGGGATCAAGTACAGGTACTGTTTTATTATTACAGAGAAAAGGGAATCATTTAACCATTAAATAAACCCAATAGGACTGTTCTGCCCCCAATAAGGGGTAATTATATCTTAGTTGGGATCAAGTACAGGTACTGTTTTATTATTACAGAGAAAAGGGAATCATTTAACCATTAAATAAACCCAATAGGGCTGTTCTGCCCCCAATAAGGGGTAATTATATCTTAGTTGGGATCAAGTACAAGATACTGTTTTATTATTACAAAGGAAATCATTTTTAAAAATTTTAATTATTTGATTAAAATGGAGTCTATGGGAGATGGCTAATGGCATGACTGGGTTGTGAGTCTGCCATTATGGGCTAGGTTTATCAATGATAAAGATTTCCCCTGAGCTGTATGTATATCTTTCATCAAAATTTTTTCACACTTGAGAAAATAGTTGTGAGAAACATAAGACTCAAGAAAGAAAGATTCTTTTTTTTTTTTCTTTTTTTGGATAAAGCAATACAAGCATGTTTGTCTTATGATTCCAGCCTGCCTAAGGCTTAAATACGGGTCAATGTCTCACATACTGTATAACAAATTAAAGATGTGCAGAAGGAGTTCTATACACTTATTAATAATTCATAATAGTATTGACAATATTAATAAGTGTAACAGCGTTGAAATTAAACAATCACCATTTCAAAGACAAGATGCATTACATATTTATAGTATGTATATTATATATTTATAGCATTATATATATATATAGATTTACATATTTACAATATAGCATACTGTAGTAAGATGATTAATATACAAATGTACAAAAAATATATATAAAAAAAAAGGGCAAACAAGTTATAAATAAAAAAAGACCAAGATGCAGGTACAGAGTTTTTCATGTCAGTAATCCTCTCTATAGTTATGATGAACTGCACCTTAAGTACCAGCTGTGCCGAGGGCCAAGGTCAGCATATAGGAGACATAGGGTCCGGGAACAGATGGATTATTGAAATGCAATGTTCTGTACCTGCACATCAAATCTTTCCTTTTCTGTAAGTATTAATTTAGTTCTCATGACTGCAGAGACCTAGGGGCCGATTCGTTAAATCCCGAGTTCCAATCCCGAATGGGAAAAATTCGGTTTGGATATGATAATTTCTGAAGATCGCAAATATCACGAAAAAATCTTTTTAGTCACAATAATATCGTATTGGCGATCCGAAATTTTCGTACCGAATGATTGTGAACAGTAAGAAAACCTTTCTGACTTTGATCCTTCTGTGCATGATTTTGGAAGCCTCCCATAGGAATCAATGGCACTCTGCAGCTCCAACCCGGCCCAAGGAAAGTCTCCCATAGGGCTCAATGGCACTCTGCAGCTCCAACCCGGCCCAAGGAAAGTCTCCCATAGGGCTCAATGGCACTCTGCAGCTCCAACCCGGCCCAAGGAAAGCCTCCCATAGGGCTCAATGGCACTCTGCAGCTCCAACCCGGCCCAAGGAAAGTCTCCCATAGGACTCAATGGCACTCTGCAGCTCCAACCCGGCCCAAGGAAAGTCTCCCGTAGGGCTCAATGGCACTCTGCAGCTCCAACCCGGCCCAAGGAAAGTCTCCCATAGGACTCAATGGCACTCTGCAGCTCCAACCCGGCCCAAGGAAAGTCTCCCATAGGGCTCAATGGCACTCTGCAGCTCCAACCCGGCCCAAGGAAAGTCTCCCATAGGGCTCAATGGCACTCTGCAGCTCCAACCTGGCCCAAGGAAAGTCTCCCATAGGGCTCAATGGCACTCTGCAGCTCCAACCCGGCCCAAGGAAAGCCTCCCATAGGGCTCAATGGCACTCTGCAGCTCCAACCCGGCCCAAGGAAAGTCTCCCATAGGGCTCAATGGCACTCTGCAGCTCCAACCCGGCCCAAGGAAAGTCTCCCATAGGGCTCAATGGCACTCTGCAGCTCCAACCCGGCCCAAGGAAAGTCTCCCATAGGGCTCAATGGCACTCTGCAGCTCCAACCCGGCCCAAGGAAAGTCTCCCATAGGGCTCAATGGCACTCTGCAGCTCCAACCAGGCCCAAGGAAAGTCACAATAACAAAACTTGAATGAATCAGAAACTTTCGTACTCGCCGCGACAATTCGATTTTGTCGCACAAATTTTGTCACAAGTATGAAAAAGTTGTGCAAGGTACGAAAATGTCACGGAAAATATGCTTGGAACGTTTAAACGAACGCTCAGAGCATTCGTGGATTAGTAAATGTGCCCCCTAGATTTGGTGACAACAATGTTGCATTTGTTTATTCATGGGGAACTGGGAGCAGATTTAACATTTCTTGCACAAAAGATGCCTAATATACAGTAGAACAGTTATTTTGTAGCAACAGTGTTTATTGTTCGTAGCATGAAGAATTGCTTAGTAACACAAAATAATTGTAACAACATAATCATACTTTACCCCCTGATTGGGTGAACTGCAAGGCTCTGTGCTTTATCAATCCCATGTATGACTGAGGTTTTGAGTGAACCATCCATCCTGGCAACATTTATTTGTGTTTCATCGTATTCTGAGCTAATCCAATATAAGTTCCGGGATAACCAGTCTACTGCAAGTCCTCGTATGCTATGAATATCTGTAACATAGGAAGGAAAAATAAATTATAACCTCTGCTTTACAAGACTGCTGTTGTACAGCGTAGATAAAATTCAATTATGGCTTTATTGTTGCCAAAAGAATGTACAAGATTGTAATCTTATCCCCTATTGGGGCCTTTAAAGGACATTAATAATCATTAATGTCTTACTGCTAAGCAAGTTGAAATCCTGAAGCAACAATTATCATTAAATTACACTTATGGTCAATAATAATTCATTGGAATACATGGTGGGAAAAATAAAAGCAGACCTACTGACTAAGGGCATGCAAATGAAGACGGTAAATTTGGGCACTTGGGGACATCTTAAGCTATTGTCCTGTCAAGCGTCTTCTTCAAACTGCAGAATGAATTCACGGTTTGTCGTCATCTGTTTTACTTTATTTTAATATTAATTACTATCATGCCATGCTAAAGCACTGTCTGATATTATTCTGTACATACTCCCTCAGGTTAGCTATGGACTGGGAGTCTGAACTGGGGTTCTTAAAAATGGTATAAAGTCTCACTAAAGTTTCACTTATTTTTTCCCCATTTCAGAATTTTTTCTGTAGTTTCATAAATTTTTCAGCAAAGCAATATGGGACAGATTTGCTCATCACTACTGGAAACCCATTATCCATAAAGTTCTGAATTACAGGGAGGCCATCTTCCGTAGACTTCATTATAAGCAAACAATTTTTTTTTCTCTGTACTTGATTCCAACTAAGATATAATTACCCCTTATTGGGGGCAAAACCGCCCTATTGGGTTTATTTCATGGTTAAATTATTCCCTTTTCTCTGTAATAATAAAACAGTACCTGTAATTGATCCCAACTAAGATATAATTACCCCTTATTGGGGGCAGAACAGTCCTATTGGGTTTGTTTAATGGTTAAATGATTCCCTTTTCTCTGTAATAATAAAACAATACCTGTACTAGATCCCAACTAAGATATAATTACCCCTTATTGGGGCAGAAGAGCCCTATTGTGTTTATTTAATGGTTAAATGATTCCCTTTTCTCTGTAATAATAAAACATTACCTGTACTTGATCCCAACTAAGATATAATTACCCCTTATTGGGGGCAGAACAGCCCTATTGGGTTTATTTCATGGTTAAATGATTCCCTTTTCTCTGTAATAATAAAACAGTACCTGTACTTGATCCCAACTAAGATATAATTACCCCTTATTGGGGCAGAACAGCCCTATTGGGTTTATTTAATGGTTAAATGATTCCCTTTTCTCTGTAATAATAAAACAGTACCTGTACTTGATCCCAACTAAGATATAATTACCCCTTATTGGAGGCAAAACAATCCTATTGGGTTTATTTAATGTTTTATTGATTTTTTAGTAGACTTAAGGTATGGAGAGCCAAATTACAGAAAGACCCCTTATCCGGAATGCCCTTGGTCCCGAGCATTCTGGATAACGGGTCCTATACCTGTATTATACTTTTTTCAAACATTTTTTTTTTAAATTACACAAATATGATTAATGATAATTTACCCCCTAAGTTAGCTACTCAATTACCAGAGTAGCTAATTAGTGTAATTTGTAAAAAAAAGTTTTACCTCCTGAAATAACAGTCTCAATGGACGTCCCATTTATGAAAGCCCGTTTAATTGTTTGAGTCTTGACATCAGTCCAGTATAATCGCTCCTCTGCAGCATCAAAGTCTATGACTGTAACGTCGTCAATATCGGGAACAGTAAAAGCTGTGATGAAGTTGAAATAGGGATTCTCAATATCCACTCCTCTGATCTCTGACCTCCTTGCATATACAAGGAACTTCTTCATTTCTACAACAGAAAAAATAAATATTTAAGAACTTTTTTTTTCGCGGAAAAACGTGTTAAATAAAGCAAAACTCTCCTTGGCAATTCTCAGCGCCAGTTGAGAGTCAAGATGAAATGTTCTTTTGCCCTGTGATGCACAGTTGGTTTCTCTGAAGAAGACTTAAAAGCTGAATTTAATCGATAACAATATAAATAATAATGTTACTTTTGATCAAATCAAATAAATAGTTTGCTCATCAATATTTATCTTTTTCTTTTGTAGCATAGTGGGGATCATTTGTACAATTTGGGCAGCTCAGAATTATTCGCACAGTGAACATATTTGCCCTGCCCGTGTTGTCATTTATAAAGTTGGACAAGACTGGTGCAACTTAATTGTGATTTTTTTACACCTAGTGCAAATGTCATTAAAGAATAAGTAAACTTTTTTTTCCCTATGAGTAAAATTACTCTAAACAGCCCCCAGAATTACTTACCTTTGTCCCAGCATTCTCCCTGACCTATTTCCTGAGTCAGAAGGTATTCTTTATCATTGCTTCCTTGTGCAGAGTGAAGCCCCACCCCCACTTCCTGTTCAGGTCTCATAAAAAAAAAATGGCTAATGCACAGACGGCTCCTGCTGCCTCCAGGCATGCACAGAAGGCTCTCCACTCTGACAACCTTGTTGAATTGAAGAGAGAACTGAACAGGAAGTGGGGGCGTGGCTTCACTCTGTACAAGGAAGCAACCAAAAAGAATACCTTCTGACTGGGGAAACAGGTCAGAGAGAATGCTGGGACAAAGGTTAGTAATTCTGGAGGCTGTTTAGAGTAATTTTACTCATAGGAAAAAAAAGGTTTACTTATTCTTTAAAAGCTTTTTAAATATGGCATACTTGTAAATTGAGAATACTTTGCACATGCTTTGCGTCCGGGTTATGCCACAACTTTGGTGGCAGAAAAAATATTCGTTAAACTGTTATTAAAGCTTGGTCCATCTATCTATGAAGATTTTCATTCATCCATGGTTTGTCTAGTATAAGTAAATCTAGAACAACCGCACTTGCGGAGTAATCATTGAAGATATTGAAGATATTTCACTACTCATCCAAACAGCTTCTTCAGTGTCAGGAAAACGCCACTCACAGACGTGCCTGACACCGGGACGGGGAACCAAGGGGTTACACTCAGTCACCTTTCACACACGTTAGACTAGCATCAAGCACCCCCAAACAGGCCTGAGCAGTCATCCAAAGTACGTGGAGATCGTTATAGAGCCACAGGACAAAACTTATTACATTTTATATTTAATATTACCAGGGTAAACAGTGCATTAAAAAGATGTTACAAAAGAGACATATACATGCAAAACAGTCAATAAAATAAAAGGGGATAAAAACACAGAGAAACCTTAAGTACATTACCGAGTATCTTGTGCCCTCCTGAGGCAAGAGTTAGAAACTGTGAACTCACAATCCAAAAGAACATGGAGCCTCAAAATATGAGTTAACTGGTATCTGGGTCTGTGCCCTTTTTTATCCTACTGCTGGGACCCTCCCTCATTACTGTATTCATGAGTAGGGAGTGCCCAGGGGTGTGTCACACAACCTCCCCTGTAGAGCTGTACTCCTCAGGCCAGTTTCTGGTACTTGCCAGTACCCAATATTATTATGACAATAGGGGCTTGTCTTAACCAATATGTGGGCAATCAAAATGATACCAAACATGAGGGGTGTCCTATGTTGCAGTCCCCCCGAAACTATCTGCTTAACTGGGTGGTGTAGGTAGTCCCTGTTTGGTATCATTGGGAAGCATGGGGCCCCCTCATAAACCCTATGTGATTTATGAGGATGTGGACCGTAAAGCAGCGGAGATATGGATCCATTTCTATAATCCATATTTTCGGTATGCTGTTCCCCCTGCAGGTCTAGTCCACACTTTGCCTCTCTTTGATCAACAGATCAAAGAAACCAAAAGTCCCCATCTTACTGCCCCAACAAATGGCTGGATATGGCTAGTCTGACGAGGTTGCTGAATTTGTCACCTCCCCGCAGGCCCTGGTTGCATATTTAATTAAGGGTCTCTGCGGGAACCCAGATGGTGATAGGGTTTAACCCTTTGCCATGCCAGGCTTAACAATTTACAATGCCAGGGCAATACTGCTGGCATGACATTCAGGTTGTCACTTCTTGTACATTGCACTTGGATTATTGGAGTTTATATGCCAAGGACCCATTCCAGTCAGTTGAACTGAAGAAGCTGCTCAGATGAGTAGTGAAACGTCTTCAATGATTACTCAGCAAGTACAGTTGATCTAGATTTACTTCTACTATCTAATTTGTCTACTTATTGCTTATGGTTCTTTTTAATATTTCCGATTTTTGCTTGGCTTATTTTACAAAATAAGTCCACACCACACAACCCACACACCAGCAGGACAGGGTATCCAATGTATTTATTACTCTTAAGTTCCACTTCCAGTTTTCCTCCCTCCACTTTTTTTTCTAGCTGTCTTCCTGTCGAAACATCCATTCATTCCCTCACCACCCCTCAGGATATTTTGTTATAGAGTAGTTTACAGATGAAGCAGGCTAGTGAACATGTTGCAGGTGGCAACCTATTTCATTAAAGAAAAAATGGCTGTGGCTGTTCTTGCTAAGTGCATCAATTCATCCTGCTTCATCTGTAAGTGAGATGACATGTTAAAAGCTAAGAAACAATCGCTTTTCAATGTAAAATCAATGTCATACGTAGTGACCAATGTGACTCTGCAGCACAAACTTCCTCAGGGCATGCAATGAAAAATATCCCAGAGTTCCTATGCAAACGGCAGTTGGCTTTCTGCTCAGTGGGCCACTAATGTATTTTGCTTTAATAACACAAGTAAGCCCCTAAGCTTATCCTCCATGTTGTACTAGTTGTAACCTTCTGTCAACAGTTAAGAGTTAGTAAAAAAGATTCATCCACTAAGGTCACAGCTAGCCAAGGCTCATGTTTCTTTCTCCACAGGGAACAATTTGTTACAATGTTTTAGAGCCTTCCCATAATATTTAATCACTGTAGGGAACTTTACCAGTGTGACATTAGCCTTAAGCTATCCTTCTCTAGAGAAATTCTCACTATAACTTATTAAAAGGTACAATAACCCTCAGAACCGTCGGTAATTGTGTTTCAGTCAAGTGCCATATCTGCTAGGGTTGAAAAATTACAATGGCGACTTTGGTCTTTTAAACCTTTCTAGGACTTCAGAGAATGATCAATTATGGGCTTGTGTTTGAATTTATAGAGCTGGTAAATGGCCCATTGCCCTACTTTACAGAATACTACTTAACATAGAATGAAAGATCATTTAATCATGTCAAACATTTACTGAAAATAATACTACAGTTACTATAAATATTGACCGGGAAACATGCTCATTGTATGTACCCCAAAAAGACTATGTGGAGGCAGGGAGCGTCACCTCTCCATTTTTGCTTTCCAGTTTTACCTATAAACATACAGTACATCCGACTTATACTCTGCCCTAGTTTACTTTCCCTTTCTTTTATAAATAGTTTCCCTTACCTTTTTCTCTTTGTTTCCACTCGCTTGTCTAAAGTTATTATTTTTTATTGCTCTCCCACAATACCCTTTCCACTTCATTGCCATTTTTCTTTTATCGGTCCATTTATGTCTATCTATTTTTTTTGCGCTGTGTTTAGTTTTTAGTCTCCATTATTCATCAACTATGTCAAGAACTTACAGTAACTGACTAAAGAGCAACTTGAAGTTGAGAAGTCACAAGGCCTAACCAAGCAAATAGCTTACCATAGCATGTCTTCTTATCAGACGATAATTTCATTAGATGGGGACATGCACAGGCTGCAGTTCTGTTGAAATTGATCAAACACAGATGAGAACATGGTCCCTTTCCATTCTCGCTAGCACAAGGATTAGGAGCTGAAACGAGACAAAGTTTACTTTATTGTGTGCTCATTGAATGCTTCCTGCATTCTTTTTTTTTTTAGAATTAGGATTTTTTAATAAACTTTATTTATAAAAAAAAAAAAGAATTAATAGAATCTGAAATCACAAACAAGCACATTAAACTAAAGCAACAAAGTGGAAGGAAATACGAAGTCATAGAAATGCTGTAACAGTAAGATCCATAGAGTATTTATAAATTTGTATGTCTCACTGACATTTACCCGTTTTGGTAGCATTTCCCTGATGGGATATGATTTGTTTATACTGCTTCCAAAGCAACTAAAATGAAAGGCAGTGCTCAATTGTCACAAACTGTACTGTTTTGCAATGTACAATGTGCAAATAAGGTCATTTTAATAGTTGTTTTGTTACTCAAACTTCTGAAGAAATTATGACTTCTTGAATCGTGAATTCAGTGGGGCTTACAAAACACACCCATACTACACAGCTGGGTCAATTTCGTTGTCCATATGTTTTGGACCGAAATGTCGGTTGTACATGCATTACACTTGAAATTGTTTGAACCACAAGACCCTTGGTGCTGGCTGTGTTTTATTTTATGTATCTTGAATTCCGTGCACAAGGAAGGCTGTATACACTAATAGCAGTTTTGGAGTGAGGTGCTGTCGTGATATATATATATACAGGTATGGGATCCCTTATCCGGAAACCCATTATCCAGAAAGCTCCAAATTACAGAAAGCCTGTCTCCCATAGACTCCATTTTAATCAAATAATTCAGAATTTTAAAACTGATTTCCTTTTTCTCTGTAATAATAAAACAGTAGCTGTACTTGATCCCAACTTAGATATAATTACCCCTTATTGGGGGCAGAACAGCCCTATTGGGTTTATTTAATGGTTAAATGATTCCCTTTTTTCTGTAATAATAAAACAGTACCTGTACTTGATCCCAACTAAGATATAATTACCCCTTATTGGGGGCAGAACAGCCCTATTGGGTTTATTTAATGGTTAAATGATTCCCTTTTTTCTGTAATAATAAAACAGTACCTGTACTTGATCCCAACTAAGATATAATTACCCCTTATTGGGGGCAGAACAGCCCTATTGGGTTTATTTAATGGTTAAATGATTCCCTTTTCTCTGTAATAATAAAACAGTACCTGTACTTGATCCCAACTAAGATATAAATAATCCTTATTGGATGGAAAATAATCCTATTGGGTTTAATTAATGGTTTTTTGATTTTTTAGTAGGCTTATGGTATGGAGACCCAAATTACGGAAAGACCCCTTATCTGGAATACCCTTTGTCCCGAGCATTCTGGATAATGGGTCCTATACCTGTATCAGTCTTTGCCGTGTCTGCACTCCAATGCAAAAAACTTTGCACAGCCAAATTTAATTATTTAGCAAAAAAGGTTTCAGGACCGGCACACCAATTTAAAAATATCACAAATTTATTGTGAACATAAAAAATCCAACGTTTCGGTCCTCAATAGGACCTTTCTCAAAGATCCTTCCTTGAGGACTGAAACGTCGGATTTTTTATGTTCGCAATAAACTTGTGCTATTTTTAAAAGGGTGTCCCGGTCCTGAAACCCTTTTTGCTATATATATAACGGCTTAGTATTTTGGGACATTTGGGACACTGGGGGTAGGTAGCACTTTTAAATCTAGGGAGATAGATTGATACTTTTACTTTGAGCAGCACATTATACATTATCCAATATATTTTGTTGTCTTTGCCTCTAAGACAACATGAGTCTGACTGCAAGAATATTAGGGTGTTGTTTAGCGATGAGTGAATCTGCCCCATTTTGCTTCACCGAAAAATTTGCAGATCTTTGAAACGGCGTAAAATCTGCAAAACAGCCCATTTTGCGAAATAATCCGCGAAATGCGGAAATTTGCCGTGCATCCATGGCTGGCAAAAATTTTTCCCCCATCACTAGTGTTGTCTACTATAAACGTGGAGTCATATATTGCTTCCTAAGTGGCAAATGAACCCGTTGTGGTGCATAATAGAATTCCACATAACCACCCTTTGATGAGCATGTTAGGAGCTTTGTGTGCACTGAAAGAGACGTTGCTCTTCACTGGCATAAAGTCTCCTATGAATATACTGAAATAATATAAATGTCTGCATAGAATGCAATGTTTATTCTATTCAGTAGGTAAAGCAACTCAGGATGCACAATGACTATGCATTACAATTCGGACACATTTCCCATGTCTGATTCACTTTTCTAGAAGGTACCAAAATCCGTTCCCAACATTTGAGTGTAAATAAGTTTAATGCTGGTAACACGTCAGCTTTAATCCTACTGTTATTCCCCAGTGCTACTAATTTATATTGAAAAATCCAGTTAAGAATTAAGAAGTATTTTGTTCACAAGTTTGATGGCTGAAGTTCATTGTGTTGGCAGCAGTTATATTCTATCATGAGTTTCACGGTAATTTTCAAATCTGGGTTTGACGATGCAAGAACTTAACAATACATGTGCCTAAAAACTGAATGCTGCTTACATTGTTCCACTTTGCAATTTGCTTATTTGAAATAATAAAAGCTTTTACTATTGACATTTGCTCCATTTGCAGTTCTTTTTTGTAAGTACCAAACTTGCTGATTAAAGTAAAAGTATGAGGTTGACTAGGAAAATATAGAAAAACAGTTCAGGAACATGACATTTCTGCATGGAATTAGCTAATATGTATAATTTTTCCTGTTCTAACTTTGTTAGATTGGCTCTTAAGTCTTCCAATATGATAACAGGCCAATCTATTAAAAGATTTTTTTTTTTTTTCTTTTAAAAAAATGTGCTTAATGTACAGAAAAGAAACCTGAAAAACTATGATTTAACTTAAAAGAAAAGTGTATCTGCCATCATGCAATTATCTTGTCAAGACCTAATATGTCTTATGTCCCATAGTGACTAGCAGCTGTCACAAGTGCAACTAGCAGTTGGCTTATAACTGGATTTTATTCTATTCTATAGGGTGCAATAGGTTATTTCCTCAGCAAGAAACAATCCAGACTATTTCCCAAGTAAGAAGCAATCCAAGCTTTTACTAAACTTCTGTTATAATTGTGTGGATTTGCCCTGCACTCCTTATTAGTAATGAACAAATCTGTCCCGTTTCACTTCTCCAAAAAAGTGTGAATCTTTCAAAAGAGTCGTGAAATGGTGAAAAATTCGGGAAATGGTAAAAAATTCACGAAATGTTGAACATGTTGTGACAATTTTTTGTCACGCGGCAAATTTTTCCCAGATGAATTTTGTCGCCCATTTTGCAAAAATATTTGCTAATGGCGAAACGCAGAAATTTGCAGCAAATCCATGCCTGCTGAAAAATTTCCCTCATCACTAATTATGACCAATTCCATTTTTGTGATTTAGCTGAGCCTGTTTAACAAATTTCCGTGTTTCACTATTGCCAGATTTTATAAGAAAAGGCCACAAACATTTTCAGAGTGAGGAAAAAGTCGCCATCACATAAAAAAAAAAAAGTCATGCATCAAACAAAAAGTTGGGCGCATCAAACAAAAAGTCGCGTGCGTCAAAAAAGTAGCACAATAGCTGCATTTCGTAAATTTTTTTCAGTTTCAGAAATTTTTTCCCCAAAGCAAAACTGGACAGATTCGCTTATCACTAGTTATAATCTTATTTAATGTATTTGTGTTCATATTGATCCTAATAATCAGATCAAGTGAATTTGGAATAATATAAATGCCATTTGAATCAGCTCACCGATCAGCACTAGTGATGGGCAAAAAAAAATTGCCAGGCACGGATTTGCGGTGAATTTCCGCATTTCGCCATCGGTGGATTTTTTCGCGAAATGGGCAACAAAATTCGCTGCGGAAAAATTTGCCGTTCATCCAAAAATTGTTGCACGTCAAAAAAGAATTGTCTCGCTCGCCAAAAGAATTGTCTCTCATCAAAAGAATTGTCTCACGTCAAAAAGAATTGTCTCTCATCAAAAGAATTGTCTCACATCAAAAAGAATTGTCTCTCACGTCAAAAAGAATTGTCTCTCACGTCAAAAAGAATTGTCTCTCATCAAAAGAATTGTCTCTCATCAAAAGAATTGTCTCTCACGTCAAAAAGAATTGTCTCACACATCAAAAAAATTGTTGCGTGTCAAACATATTGTCGTGCTTCTAACTTAAACGTGCAACATTTCCCCCGTTTCGCAAATTTTTCGCCGTTTCTCAAATCTTTTGAAAGATTTGTGAATTTTTTAGCGGAGCGAAACGGGACAGACTCATCACTAATCAGCACAATTTTATTTTACATTAACAATAGCCAGAAAATCTATTGGAAGCTGTAAGCAAAGAAAAATAGAATATATATAATATGTCAAATGGGTTGTTTCCTTTGTTTACCACAATGCAGTGTGTGTGTGTATAAATAATAGCATATAAATATTATAGCTTCTGTTTATTTCTTTGATATACAGTTATGGGCCTAAGGAACCTTACAGAAACATATGGTCCACTAAGTAACATTCTGTTCATCATTGAAATTAATGGTGTGTCAAGTGCATTTTCTTCCCTATTTGCATACATCCTTTTTTTATTCCAAGAACATTGTTTGATAGAATTACCAATTGTGCTAAATGTTCCGGAAAGGTATGCTGCACCTGAATCGATCTATTTAAAGGAAAATTAACATATTTTATAACCGCCAGTACATCTAATAAAGCTGAGCTTTTGCTTTGCATTAATTCATAACGTTATGCATTTGCGTTATGTAATTGTGTAGCTTGGGATTTTAAGATGAGAAAATGAAATCAGTTCCCATGTTAATTATACATACATTTTGCAGGATGGAACATATTTAGGGAAAACAGAAAAAAATTATATTTAGGGGAAAAAATCCCTTTATCGTGTTTATCTTTATAAGTGCCCCAAACACTATGGGTGTCAGGATCAGCCAGGATTAGAACACTAACTGTTCCTGGCAGGGTGCATTTACCTCCTGAGCCACTGGAGGCACTTTGGGCTGGTCTTGACCAATTCTGTCTCACTCTGTCTACCCCCTTTCCTCTGCCCACCTCGTTATCCTCATGTGTTTTCTATCTGGTAATCATGACCCTTTATAAGCCTGTCCCTGACCATTGCACCTTGCTTGGTCATTGAGTTTTGTAAGCTGTTTCTGTGATCTTGCCTCTGGTATCCTGTCCTGTTCCTGGTCCCTGCCTTCTAAGGTTCTGTTCCTGGTCCCTAGCCTTGTTCCTTTGCTCCTGGTCCCTCCTTGTCTTGTTCTTTGGACTCCCTGGTACTGACCCTTGGCCTGTTCACAACTGCTGCCTGACCCTACCTTGGCCTGATTCTGGATTGTGTCTCTGCCTGACAATTTCTACTATTCAAGTCTTTATAATCAATTATGTGCACTGTTACTTATCACTTTGTTAATTAAAGTTCTCTTTCATTGATTATCATAGCCTCTGACATCAGTTCCATTGTATACGGTAACACTCCGGGTTACCCAGTCTTTAGGCTTCCTGGTATTCCACAGCATCTCCACAGGGAGATTGTGACAATGGGCTACTTTATTGCATATATAAAGATAAATAATATGAATATTATATATAATAATTCTCAAAATGTTATGCCATCATTGTTTTGTGTTTACTTTAGGGGGACCTGTGACCCTAAGAAATAATTTCATATTGTTTTGTATTGTGTATGTCAAGCAAAATAAGCTTGACTTACACAATATATAGTATTTAAATCTTGTTTCCTTCAGTCCTGGAATTCACAATCACAGCAAGCAGGCAGCCGCCATTTTAAGGACTCCGTTATTAAGGCAAGGTATGGATGTGGTAAAAAAGTTATGTGGGTTTTGTGTTTAATTTGAAAAGGACTTTTATTAAACAGCTTTTTATGTCTGGGTGATAGGTCCCCTTTAAAGAATATAAATTAAATATGTTATGTTTATGAATAACCCTGGATAACATTTATGAAGGGTTTAATTGCTCATGTGACTTTGGCGTTACCTTGAGGCTGACGACTTGGATGATAAATTTCAATGTCGAAGGGTTGGGCACTTGTTTTTTGAATAACACTAACATTATGCCCAGTCCATTTGTTGGCTTTTGATAGTGTATTCGTTCTCCAGTCTGTCCAGTACACGTCACTCCCATACAGAGACACGGCAAATGGATGAGATAAGTACTCGTGGCCTCGGATTATTTCCTTCATAGCAGTTCCATCGTAAAGTGCAGAATAAATAGCGTCAGACCTATGTAGTGGTTTTGCATAGAAAAAAAGAAAGTGTGAAATCTCTACATTTATATTTAAGCAATAAACCAAATGCCATCCTCCAGTCAATAAATTCAGAATGTTGGTATCTTCACAACACAACCATAATAAATATGACCTGCCTTGATATGTGTTAGTTTATTTATTTATTTATAAAGTGCCTCATTAAAAATAATGTCTAGGAAAATACAAAGGGAGCAGTATCTAGAAGAGATAGCCACACCTTTTTCACTTCAAAATGAATGATGAGATATTTGCATTGAGAGTACTAGATAGACAGTTAAACTAGTACTAGACAGATAATGTAATATAAAAAACAAAATTCAAATATAGACAAATACGTCACAAGTTTATTGTCATTGTCACAAATACCTGGCATCAGTCCACAAAATTCTTCTTTCAAAGTGATCAACAGTGAGGCCATTAGGCCAAGCCCCACTTTCCATGTCTTTGTAAATGATCTTTCTACCAGCTCCGCTCATAGACGCTGATTCAATTCTTGGAAATGTTGCATCCCAGTCAGTCCAAAAAAGGATTCTGTAACAAAATAACAAAATAAATATACAAAATTTTGTCTTGTCGCTCCCCTTTTGAATCTGTAGTAAAATGAAGGGACCTTCCTTGACTATGCTACACTGGTAATTCTACCAGTATCTACCAGTACCAGTGCTAGCAATAGGGGTTAAAGGTGGTAGGGGGTCTTAAAATATTACTAACATAGCACCATCCAAAGCACCAATGGATTCTTCTTGTAATCATTATTAGTGATGAGCGAATCTGTCCCGAAAATTTGCAAAATGGCAAAAAATTTGTGAATCGCACAATTTTTTTTTGTCGCCCTCATCTATTTTTTTTGTCGCCCGCACTATATGACGCGACCACGGGCAATTTTGACACGACTGTGCCTTTTTTTACGTGACTGCACCCAATTTGATGCCACAGTGCCATTTTTTGACGTGACCGTGCCAAATTTGACGCACGAAAAAATTAAAAAGTTTAGCGAAACAATTGGCCAATGGCAAAATATGGAAATTTACTGCGAATCCATGCCTGGCAAAAAAATTCGCTCATCATTTATTATTATCTCTTGCGCAATTGTACCAGTTAGATATTGACATGATATCCAAGAAAGTAATTTTAATAGATGTATTGATTATTAGTGATGTAGCGAACATCGCCGAAAATGTTCGCGAACCCGTTCGCCGACTTTCGCCAAAACTCGCGAATATTCGCGAACTTTGCGAACCCTATAGACTTCAATGGGAAGGCGAACTTTAAAACCTAGAAAAGCCATTTCTGGCCAGAAAACTGATTTTAAAGTTGTTTAAAGGGTGCCACGACCTGGACAGTGGCATGCAGGAGGGGGATCAAGGGCAAAAACTTCTCTGAAAAATACTTTGTAAAAAAAACGCCAAAAAATAACGCCAAAAAAAAAACGCAAGCTATTCCTATGTATATGCATAGGCAATAAAACGAAGCGAAAAAACGCGGCGGAAAAACCAAGGCGAAAAAACGCGGCGCCAAAAAAAACCGCGGCGAACCTAAAGTGGCGAACATCGGCAAAAGTCTGCGAATTTGCGCGTACGCGAACACCCGATGTTCGCGCAAATTAGTTCAGGAGTGACCTGTAGACAAATATCAAATTGCTGCTAGTATTAAGGCATTGAAAAATAGAACATAGGGCACTCCTTCAGAAAATTAAACATTTTAATAAACACCCATTAACACAAACCCAACGCGTTTCAGCCCTCAGGGGCCTTCATCAGGAGTACATGCAACAAAAAATTAAATATGAAAATGCAGGCAACTCACACAGTCCATGATTGGCATTGCATTTTCATATTTAATTTTTTTGTTGCATGAGCCCCTGACGAAGGCCCCTGAGGGCTGAAACGTGTTGGATTTGTGCTAGTGGGTATTTATTAACATTTTGGATATTCTGAAGGAGTTCCCTATTGATTGAAAGTTTAGTTACCCACTCAGCAGGTTGATTTAAGTTGGTTGTGGGTTTTATTGTAGCAGTACAATGCACTAGTTGCATATGACAATACAATGCCCCACTGTGTAAAAATACACTTAGGGGTATATTTATCATGCTGTGTAAAAAGCGGAGTGAAGCATTACCGGTGATGTTGCCCAGGGCAACCAATCGGCAACTAGATTTCAACAGTTAGAAAACTAAAGCAAAGCATCTGATTGGCTGCTATGAGCAACATCACCGGTAATGTTTTACTCCACTTTTTACATAGCACTATTTCCGCTTTAGACACAGGACCATAAAGAAGCCAAATGGTCACGAAACGGAGTTGTTTACCGATATAATATGTAACAATGGCTTTAAAAATATACCATGATATTATTTGCCATTGCTGAGGCAAGAAAATGTTCTTTATGGTGGCTTTCATGGGTCATTTAAGCTCTCCAGGTAAATGCATTGGAATTCTGCCCCTCCCACAGCATGTTTGCCTAAATTTATTTTCCAGTTTGGGGAATAAATATTAACAGATAAAGCATTTTGCAAATATAAAAATAGTTGAATGCTTAGGGAATACTGGAATAAGTTGTTGACCATCGTATTAGTAATGTATATATATATATATATATATATACGGGGCATAAACCACTCTATTTTCTAAGTTTGGTACATGCACTGCAAAACTAATAATGATCAATTCTGAATAAACCTCCAAATCAAATTTAATTTTCAATCCTATCCAGTATACAAGCCTGCTAAATTCAAGCTCGGTAAAACAAACTAAGGTTTCATTAAAATCAACTGGGCCATTGAACAGCATTATCAAAATGATTCTCACCAAACAGGGAATATCTAAAGTGCGAGACTGGAAAGGTCAAGTACCACTTAATGTAAATGTCAGACAGAATGAGAACTTGTAATAACTCCTGTTCTTTATAAGGCATGCACACAAAGATGGTCTTAGCTGGAGAGGCAGAATAGCTGCCAGTATATTATGGTATGTATCATGTAAAGAGAGCAAGAATAAAGCATTGATTTTATTGTTTGTGATTTAAAAATCAAGAAAACTTTAGTTTAAATGATGATGGTTATATTTTACATAAAAAAAAAAACATCTTTATCATTTTTAGATTTTTTTTTCTGTTTTTCCATCAGGGTTAAGGGGAAAAACTTTGATCGCCAGGGAAAAACTTTGATCGCCAGGGAAAAACTTTGATTGCAAGGAAAAAAATAGGAGCGAATCTGTCCTGTTTGGCCAAAAAATTTGGGAATTTTTAAAAAGATTCGGGAAACGGTGAAAATGTTACGCAACACTTGTGACTATTCTTTTGTCACCCGCAACTATTTTTTTTTTACGCAGACTATTCTTTTGATGCCCACAAATATTATTTTGTCGCCCGCGACTATTTTTTTTGACGCACGACTATTCTTTTGATGCGGGCAACAATTTTTTGGACGCATGGAGAATTCTTTCATCCATTTCGCGAAACAATCCGCCAATGGCAAAACGCAGAAATTCGCCGCAAATCCATGCCATGATGCTATCAATTGTGTTTTTCCCCTTGATCTCTATTTAAGAAAAAAGCTACAGAATACTCATAGTTGCTTTTTTTCACGCAAACAAAAATCACATTGTTAAATCAGTTCTCCACAAGGCCAAAAATCTTGACTAGCGATGAGTTTTGCGAAACTTCAGTGAAAATTTGCTGCGGAAAAACATCGTTGCACATCAAAAAATGTTGCGGTCGAGTAAAAATGGGAGCGGTCACGCAAAAATAGGCATGGTCATGTTGAAATAGGTGTGTCAAAATGGGTGTGGTCACATAAAAAAAGTCACGCAACATTGCAAATTTTTCACAGTTTCAGCAAGGTATAACGGGACAGATTCATTTATCACCAATTTTGACTGTTTTAAAGAACTGGGAAGTAAATAAATATATAAAAGTTGTTGAAGACAAATCCTATTAACCTTTTATTGAAACTTTCCAAGTTTTTCCTGCAACCTTTCTCTGCATTTTTTCTTTGAGGCTCTGAATAATATTCTCATCTATATTCATCACATTTCCCCCCACTCTCTTTCACCAATCAAGAAAAAAAGCTCAAATTTTTTATGTTATCCTTTAGAGTTCTGCTATAAGGTTAAATGACTTCTGGAAGATCCTTGCCAAATGGTCTATGATAATGATGATACTGATGATGGATCCTTAGGAATTACTGCTGTTTTTTCTATGGTCCAGTAATGCTTAGATTGTCATCCATTGTGCTGTGCTGGAATATGCTCTACATTGTTGAACTGATTCTTTTAAACGAAAAGGAAAGGTAAAAACTAATTAAGCTTTATCAGAAAGGTCTATGTAAATACAGCCATAAGCACTCAGAGAGTCCTCTATCAAAAGAAACACAGGATTTCTTGTCTCCTGTTCTTAGGGTATCTGACTTTCTCTCTCAGAAAACTCCTTCATTCCCGGGGCCAGAGTCTGTGCAGTTCTCTCCTCTCTCCCCTGTCCTGCTCCTAAAACTCACTCCCCCAACCCTTAGGAATGTGTAATCTGAAATATAGGCTAAACTGCAAGCAGGAAGCTATGAAGACCAAGCTAAAATGGCAGCTGCAATCTTAAACAAACAGAGAAAGCTTCTAGGGCTCTTTACTCAGGTATGGTAAAGCTTTCTGCAGAATAAATAAAGCGTTCTAAGTGGCACTAATGTGGTGAATCTATTGGCAGTAAAATGACAAAATGACTTTCCTTCTTCTTTAAAGAAACAGGTAAAAAGCATGCAGAACTCTTACAATTTTGGGAATTACATTCTTAAGGAAAATTAGAATGAAGTGACCTTTATATCACAGTAGAAAAATGAGGGGAAAACCTTGCAGTTTGATATTCCAACAGGTAAACATCAGAGACAGCTTATCTAAAATAGATATACAACTAGATTGTTCATTGTGAATATATTTTAGTAAAAGCCCAAATATGTGAAAAAAAAACTATAATTTACCCATATCGAGGATCCAAAGCAATAGCTCGAGGGTGTTCCATGCCACCTGCAATAAGTGTTGATCTCATTTTGCCATCTAATTTAGCAACTTCTATTTGGTCCAGATTACTGTCTATCCAATAAATATTCCCTGCTATCCAGTCTATAGCTAAGCCTTCGGGGGTGGCAAGGCCATGCTGGATGACAACCTCAATTCCACTTACGCCTAGAAGGAAAGAGAAGTCTGTTAATAAATATTCATTTCCACAGAGTGAATTAAATATAAAATCACAACAAGTGAGATGTTGATTGTCATTGTTAGTGAAATTGCAGAATGTTTCTCTGTCAGTGGTCATTACGAAGGTTATAACTAGATGCTTGAAATAGAAAAATCAATTAAAATGAAATGAAAAAGTAAAAAAAAAAACAAATCTGTGTTCAGTTTGGCATGTCCCCATTGTACTGTACATCAGAGAAGACAAATGAGAAGATTCCTGCTTTATATTAAGCAAAAACTTGCAATGGCTGCACATGAATTAAGATGCCAGGGACTGTAGATTATAAGGGGGGCGGGGCTTAAGAAAGTTTAGTCAAAGCTCCAGAAGTCTGTAAAAATACCAAAATCTAATCATAAATTAAGAATTTGTTGTAAAGTTGAGAACTTTCATAGGTACTGATTTCCATGTTTCATTTGTTGTTATTCTATTGTTATACTATTAATTGAAATGGGGAGTTGCTACCAGGGCTAGACTGTTTTATATCCAATAGAAGAGAGTGCAAGTGTCAGAGACACATGGCAAGTATTTAAAGTACAGGTATAGGACCCGGGTATTCTGGATAAGGGGTCTTTCCATAATTTGGATCTCCATACCTTAAGTCTACTAAAAAAATCTATAAAACATTAATTAAACCCAATAGGGATTATTTATATCTTAGTTGGGATCAATTACAAAATGCTGTTTTACTGAATTATTTGATAAAAATGGAGTCTATGGGAGATGGGCTTTCCATAATTCAGAGTAGTGCTGGGCGGTATACCGGTATATACCGAACACCGTTTTTTTAAAAAAAAATGATAAAAATTTACCGGGATACCGGTGTGGGCGCCTCCTGGCAATTTTTCTTACTATTTCCGGGTTGTGCGCGCTGACGTTACGTGCGCGCTGACGTTACGTGCATGCTGACGTCACGCGCGCAACCCGTAAATAGTAAGAAAAATTGCCAGGAGGCTCTGTGAGCTGTCGGGGGTGCCTGCGGCTGCCTGGCCAGTAAGATATATTTATGTGAAGGGGATGGGGGGGTGTTTGGGGTTGGGGGGGGTGTTTGGGGTGGTCACCTAATCATGCATGGGGAAAAAAAAATACCGTCAAATACCGTGATACCGATATAATAAAAAAAATACCTTGATATAAATTTTTGGTCATACCGCCATTCACTAATTTCTGCATAACGGGTTTCCGGATAAGGGATTGCATACCTGTATAACATGCAGCATGCCTAATTTATTGAAATCACAGGTAAAAGGTTCCATTACAGCATCTACCATTTTTCTAGCAGGTAGAAGCATTTATTGTTGTAGATTTAATGGGCTCCGTGGCTATGCCATTTTCAATACTTCCCCCATGAATACAGCCCTGCCTGCATTTGGGAACACTGTATTCATGAGAGAAGGCAGGAGGAGGCATGTAGGCATCCATCCTCATCTCCCTTCCTGTTAACCCTTACTTACTCATCATTCAGATAATGAAAACTTTATTGTCAATGCAACTGTACAGCGTATTGAAATCCTATTTCACTTTACCCCATCATAGTGCCAAATACAATAAAAACAATTTGAATATAATTTAAAAAAAATTAGTATAAAGAATTTACAAAATTTCTATCCCAAGTGACATATCCACATTGTGCAAAAACACATTTATTTAATCTATAATCCATTTGCTCAATTCATTCAAGAAGTGACATGTTCATATTATACTAATTCATTCAGATGGCAGGCACTAATAAAAGAGCTACATTGTGCCTGACAGGGCCGTGCTTTGCAACCTGAATGGCAGTTCAGTTCTGGGTTGCAGAAGTCATTATTATTTGGAGCTCAAATACAAATAACTTTACTTTACTTTATATATGTGACCTTAATGACGCAGAATTATATTTCAGCAAGGATGATTACTACAATGATACACAAATTGGGGCAGATGTAAGGAGTAACTACACCTATTTACTGTGTACAAAAAAGGTTTAATCGGTTTAAAAACATGTATGTGGAAGGGCAGTAAAGGATGGGGTTAGTCATAAGAAAAATATTTTTATTTCTTTCAACAAAAGTTGAAAGACCTAGCAGAAAAGGAATAAAATGGAGATCACAATATGAAAGGAGAGAGCAGGCCAAGATGAAGGAACATACAATGAGAAATGGGGATGAGCAAATAATGATATAATGCTAAGGAAATACGTAGCAGAGCAAAATAGGGCTTGTGAAGTAACAATTTACTGAGAAAGTGGTCTGTACACATTATAAAACAAATAAGAACAGAGGGTATGGGGAGAGTTAATTGTGACAGAAACAGCAGAGAATAAAAAAAAAAATATTTAAAGATGGGGATAAATACAGGTACAGAAGACCTTAAGGGTCTGATTTATCAAAGTACAAATGATTGAGAATACCAAAAATTCATATTTTGTCTAAGTTTTAGAACTGTGAGTATTTTCTGTGACAAAATCGTTTTTGTCACAACGAGTACGAAAGTTTTGGATTTATTCAAGCTTCAGTATCTTGACTTTCCTTAGGCCAAGTTGGAGCTGCAGAGTGCCATTGAGCCCTATGGGAGACTTCCCTTGGGCCGGGTTGGAGCTGCAGAGTGCCATTGAGCCCTATGGGAGACTTTCCTTGGGCCGGGTTGGAGCTGCAGAGTGCCATTGAGCCCTATGGGAGACTTTCCTTGGGCCGGGTTGGAGCTGCAGAGTGCCATTGAGCCCTATGGGAGACTTTCCTTGGGCCGGGTTGGAGCTGCAGAGTGCCATTGAGCCCTATGGGAGACTTTCCTTGGGCCGGGTTGGAGCTGCAGAGTGCCATTGAGCCCTATGGGAGACTTTCCTTGGGCCGGGTTGGAGCTGCAGAGTGCCATTGAGCCCTATGGGAGACTTTCCTTGGGCCAGGTTGGAGCTGCAGAGTGCCATTGAGCCCTATGGGAGACTTTCCTTGGGCCGGGTTGGAGCTGCAGAGTGCCATTGAGCCCTATGGGAGACTTCCCTTGGGCCGGGTTGGAGCTGCAGAGTGCCATTGAGCCCTATGGGAGACTTTCCTTGGGCCGGGTTGGAGCTGCAGAGTGCCATTGAGCCCTATGGGAGACTTTCCTTGGGCCGGGTTGGAGCTGCAGAGTGCCATTGAGCCCTATGGGAGACTTTCCTTGGGCCGGGTTGGAGCTGCAGAGTGCCATTGAGGCCTATGGGAGACTTTCCTTGGGCCGGGTTGGAGCTGCAGAGTGCCATTGAGCCCTATGGGAGGCTTTCCTTGGGCCGGGTTGGAGCTGCAGAGTGCCATTGAGCCCTATGGGAGACTTTCCTTGGGCCGGGTTGGAGCTGCAGAGTGCCATTGAGCCCTATGGGAGACTTTCCTTGGGCCGGGTTGGAGCTGCAGAGTGCCATTGAGCCCTATGGGAGACTTTCCTTGGGCCGGGTTGGAGCTGCAGAGTGCCATTGAGCCCTATGGGAGACTTTCCTTGGGCCGGGTTGGAGCTGCAGAGTGCCATTGAGCCCTATGGGAGACTTTCCTTGGGCCGGGTTGGAGCTGCAGAGTGCCATTGAGCCCTATGGGAGGCTTTCCTTGGGCCGGGTTGGAGCTGCAGAGTGCCATTGAGCCCTATGGGAGACTTTCCTTGGGCCGGGTTGGAGCTGCAGAGTGCCATTGAGCCCTATGGGAGGCTTCCAAAATCATGCACTGAAGGAACAAAGTCAGAAAGTTTTTTGCACCGTTTACAATCACTCAGATATGAAAATTTTGGAACTTTCGGATAGCACCACAATATTTTCGCATGACCACGATACAAGTTTTTCGCTCTTTTAACGCACATCAGAAATTATTGTATTTAATACGAATTTTTTCTATCGTACATGTCCAAAATTCGGACTTTGATAAATGGGCCCCTTCATGTTGAGATAGTTCAAGAAGCACATATCAGGAGAAAACCATGTAGAATGATAAAGAAATGATGAAGAAGTAAACAAAGTAGGAAGAGCTGAAGTAGAATATCAACAGTGGTGTAAGTCTGTACAGTATTTGTACTGTATGTATGTATAACTTTATTTATAAAGTGCCACAAGGGTACGCAGCGCTGTACAATCTTACAATATACACAATTACACACAGGGAGGGCAAGTGTTATAATAAATACAATAAATAAGTATAAATACACAGGGAAAAAGTGCCATGTGGTATGAGACACAGTAGGAAGGAGGTCCCTGCCCTTTAGAGCTTACAATCTAATTTGATCTTAATCATCATATGGATACTTTTCTGTACCTGTCTAACAATACTCAACAATACTCATCTGACCTGCTCACATAGGCAGAGTTTGAGGCTTTTAGCTATGGTCTAAATCAAAGTCCTTGCTGATTTATAAGGTGTTAATGTATCACAGGGTGCATTGCTTATTGGAAAACCCAAAAAAATGCTTCGGTCATATAGGAACAAGCTGAAACTGTAATCATACCCCATTTGTACATTCAACTCAATGAAATGAAACATGTTAAAAAGGTGAAGATTTCTTGTTGGAATACATTTTAAAAGTTTGAAAGGCTTTCTCTTGTTCTTGCTTTTGAAGAAATACAGTACAGGTATCGGACCCCTTATCCGGAAACCCATTATCCAGAAAGCTCCGAATTACGGAAAGCCTGTCTCCCATAGACTCCATTATAATCAAATAATTAGGATTTTTAAAATTGATTTCCTTTTTCTCTGTAATAATAAAACAGTACCTGTACTTGATCCCAACTAAGATATAATTACCCCTTATTGGGGCAGAACAATCCTATTGGGTTTATTTAATGGTTAAATGATTCCCTTTTCTCTGTAATAATAAAACAGTACCTGTACTTGATCCCAACTAAGATATAATTACCCCTTATTGGGGGCAGAACAGCCCTATTGGGTTTATTTAATGGTTAAATGATCCCCTTTTCTCTGTAATAATAAAACAGTACCTGTACTTGATCCCAACTAAGATATAATTACCCCTTATTGGGGGCAGAACAGCCCTATTGGGTTTATTTCATGGTTAAATGATTCCCTTTTCTCTGTAATAATAAAACAGTACCTGTACTTGATCCCAACTAAGATATAATTACCCCTTATTGGGGGCAGAACAGCCCTATTGGGTTTATTTAATGGTTAAATGATTCCCTTTTCAGTACCTGTATTTGATCCCAGCTAAGATATAATTAATCCTTATTGGATGCAAAACAATCCTATTGGATTTAATTAATGTTTTATTGATTTTTTAGTAGACTTAAGGTATGAAGATCCAAATTACGGAAAGACCCCTTATCCGGAATACCCTTGGTCCCAAGCATTCTGGATAACGGGTCCTATACCAGTACCATGCTGCCTCTACACCTGCAATATTTATATTACTCATGTTAAACTAAGCTACCTCAGTGGAGAGTGGCACTGGAGATCCATTCTGTCAAGCGTAATTCCATGTATCTAGTGCTAATCAAATTTTTTCATGTTAATTTTTTCAAGTTAAAACTCACCGTTAAACAAATAAGCTTCTAAAAATCTAAAATGTAAAAATTATTTTGCATTTAGTTTCTTTATGAAATTTTGCTAGTTGGATATTTTATGACCTTCTATAAAAAGAATATAGACTTTTCATCCATGAGTAATTAAATCCATTAAACGACTTCACCTTGAAGTAATATCGGTGGCCTAGAGTTACCGTATTTGGATGGGTATGTTATGAATATTTAGTCATGAATATCATTTTTTATTATGAATATTCTTTATTTATTTTTAATATTTTTGTTTTATTCTGAATATTAAGGGGTAGATTTATCAAAATGTGAGTTTAGAGCTTAATACGTAAAAACTCACCTACGTACCATTAATTTTTAGAGATTTTTAGATTTTTTTAGATTTTTTTTTTAGATTTTTAGAAGCTTATTTGTTTAATGGTGAGTTTTAACTTTCACGAAAAAAATTCGATTACCACTAGATACATGGAATTATACTTGACAGAATGGATCTCCAGTGCCACTCTCCACTGAGGTAGCTTAGTTTAACATGAGTAATACAAATATTGCAGGTGTAGAGGCAGCATGGTACTGTATTTCTTCAAAAGCAAGAACAAGAGAAAGCCTTTCAAACTTTTAAAATTCCAACAAGAAATCTAAAAAATCTAAAAAAAAATCTAAAAAATTCTAAAAAAAAAATCTAAAAAATCTAAAAATCTCTAAAAATTAATGGTACGTAGGTGAATTTTTACGTATTATTGACTAAATATTCATAGCATACCCATCCAAATACAGTAACTCTAGGCCACCAATATTACTTCAAGGTGAAGTCGTTTAATGGATTTAATTACTCATGGATGAAAAGTCTATATCCTTTTTGTAGAATTGAAACACAAGGTCATAAAATATCCAACTAGCAAAATTTCATAAAGAAACTAAATGCAAAATAATTTTTACATTTTGCCATGAATCAATAAAAAACAACAATATCGAAATAACACTAATGTTTCACATTAATAAATAAATACTTTTTTAAAAAACATATTGCATATTTATTTATATTTACCAGAAGTCTCAGATAGTTTGCCTCTGTATATTTTATCTTCTACAACATCTGTCCAGTACAGCAGACTTTGATTAAAATGAAAATCCAGCGCAATGGTATTTCTTAAGCCAGGCACCAATAGGCTGTAGTCTCTCCTATGGAGGTCAATGCGTCGGATCTCGTGGCGAATCGAAAATATTATGAATGCTTCAAAAGTATCTAAATAAGTAAATTCAAATAAAATAACATATTTAAATACAATTATTTCATATTAAATAGAGTTGAATATCTGCACATTTTTCCAGAAGCATTTGAGAAGAGTTTTATTCATTTTCAACAAATTTATATTAATTTAGTCAGAATGTTACATTAATAATTACAAGCGGTAGATTTATCAAAATGGGAGTTTAGAGTTCAATACTAGTGATGAGCGAATCTGTTCCGTTTCGCTTCGCCTAAAAATTTGTGAATCTTTCAAAAGATCCGCGAAAAGGCGAAAAACTCGTGAAACGGCAAAAATGCCGTGGCTATTATTTTGTCGCCCGCAGCTATTATTTTGTCACGCGGCTATTGTTTCGTCGCCCGTGGCTATTATTTTGTCGTGCGGCTATTGTTTCGTCGCCTGCGGCTATTATTTTGTCACCCGCGGCTATTCTTTTTTGACGCCGGCGACAATTTTTGGACGTGCGGCGAATTTTTCCGCTGCAAATTTTTTCATCTGTTTTGCGAAACAATCCGCCAATGGCGAAACGCAGAAATTCGCCGCGAATCCATGCCTGCGGAAACATTTTGCCCATCACTATTCAATACATAAAAACTCATTTACGTTCTATTTAGTCCTATGGGATTTTTAGAAGCATATTTACCAGTGGATGAAAGTTAGAACTCACCATTTGATAAATACACTTGTAAAAATCCCATAGGAATGAATAGAGCATGGGTGAGTTTTTATGTATTAAGCTCTAAAACTTCATTTTGATATATCTGCCCCCAAGGGGCAGATTTACTAATCCACGAATGGTCCGAAGGTGTCCGAATACGTTTTTTATAACGATTGGTATTTTTGCGACTTTTTCATCACCATCAAAACTTTTTTGTATATTTTCCGCAACTTTTTCGGCGCCGTCGTGAAAAAATCGGATTGGTTTTTCCGCCGTTTACAATCACTCAATACGAAAAAATCGCGAAAGCGCAAAATACGATAAAGTCACGGCGGCGATGAAAAAGTTGCGACAAATACGAAAAAATTGCGACGACAACGAATCCAATCCCTTTTGGGATTCAGATTCGTGGATTAGTAAATCTCCCCCCAAGTGTCTATAACATGATAATATAATTCTGTGATGTTTTTGTATTTCCAGTGTTTGTCTATTGCATAAATTCTATACTTAAGAGTATGTTATATTTTGCAATTATCACTACAATCCAGTATAAATATCTAAAGAATTTAAAATGTTTGTGAGAGAAGCTTTGATTATTGACTAATGGCTCTGCAAAATATTTGGAGCGGTGATTTTCTAAGATCAAGGGGCAGATTTATCAAAATGTGAGTTTAGAGATTAATACATAAAAATTCACCCACGCTCTATTTATTCCTATGGGATTTTTAGAACTGTATTTACCAATGGGTGAAAGTTAGAATTCACCCATTGGTAAATATGCTTCTTCAAATAGGAATGAAAAGAACATATGTGGGTTTTTGTGTATTAAGCTCTAAACTCACATTTTGATAAATCTGCCCCCAATACTGACAGTTAGGAACAGATTTATCAACATTCAAATTTTACTTTTTACCATAATTCAAGTTTTTTGCTTGTGGGTTTGAATTCTTGTTTCTGAAAGTTACATTTTAGAGGTGTTTTTTTTAGGAACAAAAAAAAAAAGAAAGCTTGTATATAAAAATTTGGCTGGGAGTCAATGGTAAATGTATTAGCAAAATTCAAGATTTTTTTCAACTTGAGCTTTTGGAAATCATTCAAAATTTAGCAAACTCATTGAAAATTATGGGTAGAATGTTTCCCTGCTTCAAGTTGGTTTTCACATTTTAAAAAGATTGAGTTTTTTTTATATATATGAGCACATACTCTTTTTAAATTACATTTTTAATAAATCTACCTCCCTTTGTAGAGCTTCCATTGACTTCTACTTCAACTTAAGCTTTTAAATGATTTATACATGTGTTTTTCCAGTTTTTTTGCACATAATAAATTCCAAATTTTTGGAAACCCTAATTCAAATGTGGAGGTTTTTGTGCAAATTCAAATCATGACAAATATTCAACTTTGAACATTGATAATTCAGCCCCTCTCATGCTGGAGAATTCTAAAAGTTGCAGTTCTGCAACATTTGAGTGGTGTAACATTGGAATGCAAGGTTTATGTTGCCTTTACATGAAATATCTATCCCTTGACCAGTACCAATTCCAAATGAAAAATCTTTCCCAACCTGTATTAAAAATAGAATTTCTGTGTGGGTAATATCTCTTTGTGGGTAACATGTGTGACACATCAATATAATGATGGAGGTTAGAAAATGTCATATTTCAAGAGGATTAACTGACAGATAATTCTTTCCACATCAGAGCATAGCACATCAATTATCAAGTACCTTATATCCTTAAGTTACAAAAGTGATTTTAATTCACTCACTGACTATACTGTAAAAGTAATATTGTATAAATAATATACAACTTGGTTGTTTTTTAATATATTACATTTCATTTATACAATATATTTTTTCCTATATCTAAGGTACTGGTTAATTTATTACTATGCTCCCTCAAGCTAATCATTTTTCTTTAATACAACCCACGATGCCCTTCACTGATGAAAAGTAGGAGCTACTTTATTGTACCCTAAGGCTAGTGTCAAACAAAGCAGTTATGGGCTAATCTCTATGCTCAAATAAAATAACATATTTAAATACAATTACAATTTGAGCATTTTTGCATGAAGGTCCTCATGTTTTTGCTCCATGTGGATCAGCCATGGTGCTTACAATTAATAACCTTGCAAGCAGACAGACAGAGAGGGGCATTTTATGCTGGATGGTAGCAATGGACAAAATGCTATCATGGGTCATTAGCTTTAACAGTATTAGTCAGTAGAATCATTTGACCAAAATACAGTTGAATGTTGAATATTTTTTTAAAAAAAGTAAACAAATTGGTACAGCACTCTCTTCTTATGTCATATGTAATTTCTTTTAGAAGTACATGCTAAATGGATGCATATCAGATGGGCAACATGCAGTCTCGGGCCAGTACCTCAGGGGCCCACCAGAAAACCTTAGACCATAGGCCCACTCTCCAAACTATTACTTATCCTTTCCTCTTTATTCTCCAGGGGGCACATTTACTAATCCACGAACGTCCGAAAAGCATCCAAATGCGTTTTTTTCGTAATGATCGGTATTTTGCGACTTTTTCGCGTTTTGTCGCAAATTTTTTCGAGCGCTCAGTTGTGACAATTCGTGAAAGTCGTAATGGCTATGAAAAAGTCGCGACAATTCACGAAAGTCATAATGGCTATGAAAAAGTTGCGACAATTCACAAAAGTCATAATGGCTATGAAAAAGTCGCGACAATTCACAGAATTTGCAATGGCTATGAAAAAGTCGCGACAATTCGCGCAAGTCGTAACGATTACGAAAAAGTCGCGACAATTTACGAAAAAAGTCGTAACGGCGACGGAGAAAATCGCAACAAATATGAAAAAGTCGCAAAATGTTCGTTTTCCAATCCAAATTTTTCTCATATATTTTCATGGGAGTATTAGCATATAGAACACTATGGTATTCCATTTTATTAAGTTATGATTGTTCCTTGTAACAGGGTGGTTTTCCCATGTGATTGAATCATGTGATGTGACATATAGTGATGGGTGAAATGTTTTGCCAGGCATGGATTCAAGGCAAATGTCCGCGTTTCGCCATTGGCAGATTGTTTTGCAAAATGGATGAAAAAAATTGCTGCGGAAAAATCTGCTGCACGTCCAAAAATTGTCGCCCGCGACAAAAGAATAGCGTGGGCGACAAAAGAATAGCTGAGGGTGACAAAAGAATAGCCGTGGGCGACAAAAGAATAGCCGTGGGCGACAAAAGAATAGCCGAGGGCGACAAAAGAATAGTTGCGGGAGACAATTTTTTATTTTCACGCGCAGCATTTTCACCGTTTCGTGAATTTTTTGCCGTTTTTTTTTCGGCGAAGCGAAACAGATTCGCTCATCATTAGTGACATATGTTTAACTACTTGCTGAATCTAAATTGCTTGGGACCTGTTGTTTCCTATAACCTGAAACACCCATACAAAACTCAAATGAGACAGTTCCCCTTTAATTGCTGATATTCAGTTTATTCAGTGTGTATATTCACATCCCATATATCATTTGCTGTTAAAGTCTTATAATTAAAAAGAAACGCAAAAAAACTTACCAACACTGCTACATGTTTCACCATCAGTATTTAACACCCATCCTTCATAACAGGAACATTTCACAACTTGTTTGTGCTGCTCGCAAACTTGGCTGCATTTTGTATGTTTTGTGCAATAATCGACTTGTTCACATGTTTTGTTGTCAGTGCCTAAATGCATTCCTTGTGGGCAGGAACAGACAATGCCCCTCCCAGGAGCTATAATGCACTGATGGCTGCAACCTCCATTGTTGAGTGAACATTCATCTGGAAGAAACAAGTTCTTCTATTATCTTTTGAGTAAATTCAATACATATTCATTGTAGCTATATTTATTTTACTTTTACTCATGATTACAGATCTGTGCCAAATGGATATGATGATTTTTAAATTATCTAGAAAAATTGAATTCAAGAGTATTACACTATAACAATTTTTTTTTTTTTTTTTTAAATTACAGTGTACAAGGAAGGCTTCCTCTGTTTATTAAAGTTTTCTATCACTATGGGGGCATTAAATAATGTCTGAATTTTATTTTATTTTTTAACTAAAAAAATATTTTCCACCATTTTTTATGTGTCTAAATTGTGACAAACCTGAAAGAAAAAAATAAAAGTCAATGGCAACTGTCCTCTTTACAACTGGAAGATCTTTCATCTTGGTTTTACATTTTTTGTTTACATTTTCTTTTGTGGGACCAATAAAAAAAAAAAATCACGTTTTCCGTGGGGGGTTTTTTTTTTCGTCTTTTTTATTTGTGTGTTTTTTTTTAAAAGGCTGTTATAGTAAATTAATTGGCGTTTGTAGTTTTAGAGAAAATGAGTTTAGTTATGTTTCAAAAACTCTGAAACTTTTTATTTTATTTATCTTATGTCTTGCACATACCTTTTATTAAATGGGATGTGCACCCAAATACAGTTTTTGTATAATGAAAAAAAGTCTAAGCAACTATTAATTATCTATAAGATTTTATAGAAGCATGGGATTGTGGGAACTAGAGTCTTGGCTTTGCACTTAAATAGTGATGAGCGAAACGGCATGAAAATTTGCGAAACGGTGAAAAATTTGCAAAACGCATTTGTTGCGTGAATTTTTTGTCTCCCGCGGCTATTTTTTTGTTGCCTGTGGCTATTTTTTTGTCGCCCGCATCTATTTTTTGTCGCCAATTTGACGTGACCGCAGGTTTTTTTTATGCGACTGCACCCAATTTGAAAAAAATAAAAAATTCCGCATGACAAATTTTTCCATGGCGAATTTTCATTCGCGAAATGATTTGACCATGGCGAAATGCGTAAATTTGCTGCAAATCCATGCCTGCTGAAATAATTTGCTCATCACTAGATTTAAACTAAAGCATCTATCTATTTATCTATTATAACAGCCCCCTGTATGTATCTGTATGTGTAGCTTTGTACTGGTGCCTTAATGATTTTTAAATTTTAGCTGAGCTTTTGGAAACTGGAAATTGGGCCAAGAGAAATACATTAGAATCCCCCCTGGGATAACCATAATGGCAGCAAGCCTCCACATAAATCAGGTTTTGCCACGCTAATGAATTAAGTATTGCTTCTGGGAACAACACACCATTTGATTATACCTTTCATTGCCATTGAAGGTAATTATTGTATGTTCTATTCTATGATGGTGACTTACACTTCCAATGTATTTAAACAGTATTTTTTTTTATATACTCAATGTAAAGACAGATTGCTGATGTTACTACTACCATTTTGTCTTTTATTTCTATTAATGCAGCATTTCCCAATAAAAAAAGAAAAGGTAAACCTTGTATAGGATTGGCCATATGCTCTGAACAGCAGGATGCAAAAAAACACCCTCCAGCTGTTATAATACAAGTTTTTAATGAATTCATTTTATCTATGATCTCTAAACTGGAATATCATTTTTCTCTACCACCTTTCTCCCCCACCATTTTAATGAAATGTGTATTTCTGAATGTACATTTATCCAACAGGTCTCAGTGGGAAGGGGGGGCCATTTTATGGCGATACACATAAATTATTATGGATAATTATTTTACTAAAACCAAAACATGGGACTCTGCTTTTAGTAATGAACCATAGCTAGTGATGGTTTCGCTAGGCATGGTTTCGAGGTGAATTTCCACGTTTCGCCATTGGTGGATGGTTTCGCGAAATGGATGAAAAAATTTGCTGCAGAAACATTTGCAGTGCGTCCAAAAATTGTCGCCCGTGAAAAAAGAATAGCCGCGGGTGACAAAAGAATAGCCGCGGGTGACAAAAGAATAGCCGCGGGTGACAAAAGAATAGCCGCGGGTGACAAAAGAATAGCCTTGCAACAAAGGAATAAACTTGCGACAAAAGAATAGCTGCAGGCGACAATTTTTTTTGGCATGCGTCATTTTCACAAATTTTTCGCCGTTTCGCGAATCTTTTGAATGATTTGCGAATTTTTCAGCGAAACGGGACAGGTCCGCTCATCACTAACCATAGCTCACCATTTCTATCGCAGTAGTAACTTTAGGCTATACAATAGGAAATATTAATTTTGACATGAAGGAAAATTCTTCAATGAACATATTTTTTGAGAAATAAAGACATTCTAAAGAGGTGTTTTTGCTTGGGAATTACAAACTCAATAAATGCGCCTAAAAAAAAATGTTTTGAAATAAGATGGATAAAATACCACAAATATCGCCTTCATCTGATCCATCGGGACAATCTCTTCTCCCATTGCAAAGCTTCTCAGGCTGCAGGCAGATGGAGGTATCATTAGCACAAGGGTATTTGGGTGGTCCACAAATATAACCTTCGCAATAATCCTCATCTGAATGGTCTTCACAATCAATGTCTCCATCGCACACCCATGCATTGCTAATGCATCTGCCTTGGAAACACAAAAATAATACTAATATGAGCAATCCACTACATGAAAATCTCACTTTAATAAAATAAGTACAGTTACCGGTAAAACGTTTTTTGGATAAATTAATGAGGTGCCAATGGGGATTTATTTTTTGTTAATGAGAATGGTGCCCATCTTGCTGGTATAATAATAATATCACTTTCAACAATAAAATAGTGTTTTTTTTATTAACAATTTAATAAATAATATCAACACCAACACACATGTTTTGCATTATTGAAGTTGCATATTTTCTATATTTTTAGGTCAAAATCTTTACATTAGCACAAAATTTATTTTCATAGCATAGTTATTTATGATGTAATACTGTATACCATAAACCAGGTGCTTCCAAACAAACACATTTTGCAGTACAGGTATGGGATCCCTTATTTGGAAACCCGTTATCCAGAAAGTTCCAAATTAAGGAAAGGCCGTCTCCATAGACTCCATTATAAGCAAATCATTCTAATTTTTTTAAAATGATTTCCTTTTCTAATAAAACAGTACCTGTACTTGATCCCAACTAAGATATAATTACCCCTTATTGGGGGCAGAACAGCCCTATTGGGTTTATTTCATGGTTAAATGATTCCCTTTTCTCTGTAATAATAAAACTGTACCTGTACTTGATCCCAACTAAGATATAATTACCCCTTATTGGGGGCAGAACAGCCCTATTGGGTTTATTTAATGGTTAAATGATTCCCTTTTCTCTGTAATAATAAAACAGTACCTGTACTTGATCCCAACTAAGATATAATTACCCCTTATTGGGGGCAGAACAGCCCTATTGGGTTTATTTCATGGTTAAATGATTCCCTTTTCTCTGTAATAATAAAACAGTACCTGTACTTGATCCCAACTAAGATATAATTACCCCTTATTGGGGGCAGAACAGCCCTATTGGGTTTATTTCATGGTTAAATGATTCCCTTTTCTCTGTAATAATAAAACAGTACCTGTACTTGATCCCAACTAAGATATAATTACCCCTTATTGGGGGCAGAACAGCCCTATTGGGTTTATTTAATGGTTAAATGATTCCCTTTTCTCTGTAATAATAAAACAGTACCTGTACTTGATCTCAAGATATAATTAAACCTTATTGGAGGCAAAACATTTCTATTGCGTTTATTCAAGTTAAGTTATGGAGATCCAAATTACGGAAAGATCCCTTATCTGGAAAACCCCAGGTCCCGAGCATTCTGGATAACAAGTCCCATACCTGTACAGTTTTTATCTAGGTGCTAGATTGCCCTTTTTTAATAAGACATGTTTATTTTCCAGTTCGAGACAAACAACAAAATTTCAGATTCTTCCTACTGTTATTTTTACCTTTATCCGGATCGCCAGCAAATTAAATAGGATATACTTGAGACACAATGCTGGACATTGTTTTTTTTTTTTTTTTTTCTCCGTCTCGGCTATTATGTAACTATCATTTCCTTTTGCCATTTCTGACTGTCAGTAAGCACAGAAAGAACAATCGTCTGTATGATTTAACGCAAAGTTCTAAAGAACCGCAGAAGAAGAAATTGATTTCTCTCCGATTGCTGCTTCACTGGGTTTGTAAAGCCAGTTTTGGCTTGTATATTGTGTTAGGTCAATTGCCTCGAAAGTCACATGGGGCACAAGAGAGAAGAAATGAGCGCTCTGGAGTGCAATTAGTCTATACACAGTGGAGAACACTTTGAAATATGTTGAAATCTTAAATGAAACAATGTTGTAGAAAAGGCGACGGTACCTATAGCTATTGCATAGACCTTGGCGCACAGATGCAAGTTAAGCCCTAATTTAGGCTAACCATTCAGCAATCAGCTTGTGCACAAATTAGTTTAATTAGTGCAGCCTCTTAAATGAATATTCAGTGCACTAATTCCTTCTTAAATGCCCACTGAGAATTTCCTGAAAAGTGCCCCAGATAATTCCGGAGCATGTTTATATGAGAAGTGCATGGTTTTCATTATTTAAATAGCTAATTACGGCATTAGTTGTACAAAATAAACTGTGCGATTATGGACACCCTTTCAGTGCTGGCATGTAAATGGGATGCTTAATTGTTTGCCCTCAATTAATGACAGACCAAGCCATAAGCCATGGACCTTATAATGCAGGGATCCCCAACCAGTAGCTTAGGGGCAACATGTTGCTCCCCAACCCCTTGGATGTTGCTCTCAGTGCCCCCAAACCAGGGAGTTATTTTTGAATTCCTGACTTGGGGGCAAGTTTTGGTTGAATAAAAACAAGATTTCCTACCAAATAAAGCCCCTGTAAGCTGATAGGGTGCATAGAGGCTGCCTAATAGCCAATCACAGCCCTTATTTGGCTCCTCCATGAACTTTTATGGTGCTTGTGTTGCTCTCCAAGTCTTTTTACATTTGACTGTGGCTCATGAGTAGGGATGTAGCGAACCTCAAAAAAAAAGTTCACGAACGCGTTCGCTAACTTACGCCAAAAAGTGCGAATATTTGCAAACTTTGCGAACCCCATAGACTTCAATGGGAAGGCGAACTTTAAAACCTAGAAAAGCCATTTCTGGCCAGAAAACTGATTTTAAAGTTGTTTAAAGGGTGCCACGACCTGGACAGTGGCATGCAGGAGGGGGATCAAGGGCAAAAATTTCTCTGAAAAATACTGTGTTGACACAGCGTTGCGTAAAACCGCAAAGGCAGCTGGCAGACCTAGCGGAAATACGTGGTGTTTTTTGCTATTTCGCACTATTAGCACCATGGAAACGGGATTTGCTTACACCAGTACTAGGCTGAAAAACGCCATGTGTGGCTTGTGCGGCATTTTTAGGCCGAGAAAAAATGCAGAGAAAAAACGCAGCGAAAAAAAAACCGCTGCGAACATACGCGAAAAGTTCGCGAACTTCTGAACTTGCGAACACCCGATGTTCGCGCGAATTAGTTCGCCGGCGAACAGTTCGCTACATCTCTACTCACGAGTAAGAAAGATTGGGGATCTCTGTTATAATGGTATTTAGGAGTTACAGTGGCAAAAGAAAAATTGTTAATTTCTTAAGTTATTTTTGAATTTTCACCTCTCCCCTTTTTTTCATTCTCATGCCAAGTAACTGCACATTGTTTAGGTCAATAAACATAAACAATATCAATTAAAAAGAGTTATAAAACATTCCTAATTCATATTTTGATTTGTTTGAAAAATGAACAACATAGTTCATTTATTTTCATAATAGTTCCCTTTAAAGGGGACCTGTCATCCAGACGTAAAAAAAGCCGTATAATAAAAGTCCTGTTCAAACTAAACATGAAATCCAAGTTCCTTTTATTAATCAATAGTGATGAACGAATCTGTCCTGCTTCGCTTCGCCATAAAATTCACGAAACAGCAAGAAAATACGCGAAACGGCGCAAAATTTGCGAAACACATTTGTCGAATGATTTTTATTGTCACCCGCATCTAATTTTTTTTTCGCCCGCACTTTTTTGGATGCGACCATGCCCTTTTTTTGATGCGACCGCGCCCAATTTGACGCGTGACAAAAAAAAAATTTTGTTCAACAAGTTTTGCAAAACAATTCGCCAATGGCGTAATGCGGATATTCGCTGCAAATCCATGGCAAAAAAATTTGCTCATCACTATTTATCAACACATTCATTCCCATTATAAAAGCAGTTAAAAATCCCTGCTGTCAATCATATACTGCCTGCCCTGCCTCTATGCCTTAGGCATAGAGGTAGGGCAGACAATTACTTTCACTTTCCATTCAGCACTTTATAGATGTCACTGCTCTCCTCACTTTCCCCCTTTCTCCTCACCATCTTATTGTGTAGCCAGTGTATAGGCATCAAGTCCCCCATTCTGGCACATAAACAAGATTTTATTATGATGTAAAGCTTTCCTTACTAACAAAATGGCACCTACCTGCTTGCTGTAGTTGTGTCATTCGAAGACTGAAGGTAACAAGATTTAAAAAATTTATATAGTGTAAGATAAGTTTATTATGGTTGACTAACCCAAAAGAAAAGAATTTGGAATAATTTCTTAAGGGGACAGGTCCCCTTTAAAGATAACATTATTCAAGGCACGGTTGATAGATCAGTTAATCCCTGTATTTTTAAATACATATGATTAGTGATGGGCAAAATGTTTTGCCAGGCATGGATTTGTGGCAAATTTCCGCATTTCGCCATTGGCGGATTGTTTTAAAATTTAGAGTGGGAAAATTTGCTGCATGTCCAAAAATTGCCCTCGTCAAAAGAATGGTCGCGCGACAAAAGAATAGCTGCGGGCAACAAAAGAATAGCCGCACATCAAAAGACTAGCCACAGGTAACAAAAGAATAGCCTCGCGACAAAAGAATAGCCGCGGGCGACAAAAAAAAATAGCCGCGGGCGACAAAAAAATAGCCTCACGACAAAAGAATAGCTGCGGGCGACAAAAGAATAGCCGCGGGCGACAAAAGAATAGTCGCGGGTGACAATTTTTTTTTTTATGCGCAACAGATTCGCTCATCACTACATATGATGGCATATGCTCAGCAATCTCTTTTTTGCAAAGCTCTGTGTGGCACCTATTGATCAATTTGATGCTCAGTATTATTTGTGCCATAATTATAATTATAATATTTGTAATCTCCATTCAGCCGTCATAGTCATTCACTATTTAAAAGGGCAAATAACATTCATTGCTTGCTTCCAAAATGGTCTGGCCCTAACAAACACCAAAAGTCCATGATTACAGGTCACAATTTTTTTTTGCAAAAACTGCAGCAAAAATTTGGCTGAGATAAAAAAAACAAAATGTTGCTCACATAAAAATTTGTCACCTATTGACTTCTATGCATTAGGTAAAATTTTTGGCAAAGTAAAACGGGACAGATTCGCTCATCACTACTCCTGTTAATTCAATAAAATGTTTATAATTAAGAAAAAGAAACAACGTGTATAATGTTTATAATTAAAGAATATAAACTGGTTGTTATTTGATCTTGAAATTTTATTGGGCTCGTTTCCTTGACAGTTGCCTATGGAATTTAATTCCCAAAATCCAGAAGTGCCAGGCAAACAATAACAATTTATTTCTGCTCCACTGAGTAACGTTTCTCCTTTTCTCCTGCATTTTGTTTTACGAGTCTTTGGGCGCTACTGTGAGCCGGAATGTGCCGGAATAACACTAATTATTATAACAGTGTCTAATTTAGTAGCTTTGCCTACCAAACAAAATGCGTTTCAAATGAAAAATATCTGCAAGGCTTATCAACTGAATGCCAAAATATTAATGCAAAAAGATACATAAGCACCCTCTAGTAAACCTTTTCCATTAGTAAACAGAAGTAGAATCAGCAGACTAAGAAATTACATGGATCTGCAATAGTTGGGCCCATTGGACTAATCCAATAAATAATATAACTCTTTAATGGCCACCATATAGTTTGGGGCACATTTACTAAGCAATTATGAAATAAAGTCGGATTTTTTCTAAGTTCTAGATAATTTCGAGCTTTACCAGTGGGTTTTTCACCAGAACTCAATTTTATTCACCGGAAAAATGTGAGTTTTTCAAAAATAGCTCTCATAATTCTCGATTTATTAATGTTCAGTTAACATTTTTTTGTAAAATGAAAATTCAACAAGTTTGACCTGTCGAGTCCTATGAAGGCTTAGAATAGTGGAGAAATAGAATAGTCAGTGACAGCCTGTCCTTGAGATATTTTCACGGACAAGTAAATCCCCTCATTGTTTTCAGTTTCACCCACTTTAAAGTGAAACACATTATTGTTTTCCAAAAGTGACAATGCTTCTAAAATGGCTGCTGTTTCCCCTTAGGGGCCCATTCATTAAAGTACGAATTTCAGATTGTTAAAAGTACGATTGGAAAAAATTTGGAGTAACCACAATAATTTCCGATGTTCGAAAATGTAATGAAAATTTGTTTCTTGGATGTACAAATAACGTGGTTACGAAATTTTCATATGCGAACGATCATAAACAGCGCAAAAACCTTTTTGACTTTGAAACTACAATGCATGATTTTGGAAGGCTTACATAGGACTCAAAGGCACTCTGCAGCTCCAACCCGGCCCAAGGAAAGTCTCCCATAGGGCTCAATGGCACTCTGCAGCTCCAACCCGGCCCAAGGAGAGTCTCCCATAGGGCTCAATGGCACTCTGCAGCTCCAACCTGGCCCAAGGAAAGTCTCCCATAGGGCTCAATGGCACTCTGCAGCTCCAACCTGGCCCAAGGAAAGTCTCCCATAGGGCTCAATGGCACTCTGCAGCTCCAACCCGGCCCAAGGAAAGTCTACCATAGGGCTCAATGGCACTCTGCAGCTCCAACCCGACCCAAGGAAAGTCTCCAATAGGGCTCAATGGCACTCTGCAGCTCCAACCCGGCCCAAGGAAAGTCTCCCATAGGGCTCAATGGCACTCTGCAGCTCCAACCCGGCCCAAGGAAAGTCTCCCATAGGGCTCAATGGCACTCTGCAGCTCCAACCTGGCAAAAAGCTTGAATGAATAACAAAATTTTTGTTGTCATTGCGCAAAGTACAAAAAGTTCGACTTTTTTGTGGAATAATGAATGTATCACAAAAAAGTCCTACAATATTAACGATATTATCGTTAACAGAATGAAAAATTCTAAACTTAAAAAAAATCTAAATTTTTCGCAATCATCGTCATCGTGCTTTAATGAATGAGCCCCATTGTGTCTGACTTAGATGAAAACTCATCAAACAGCCTAAAAAGGCCTTTTTCCAATGTAAACGAAATGCCAATTTGGTATTATACTTTCACATGATTATAGAAGAAGCAGACAGACATTTTCCTAATCATGTAACGGCTAAGCAAAGTGAATGAAATTACCGTGAAAGTGAAAAAGTAAATGCAAAATTCTCAATAGTATTTACAGACCATTCTTCCCTAGGTTTATTTTTGAAAAAGGTCAGATCAGAAATAGTTGCGGCATATAATTAAGAGTGCACTTAATACGACAAGAGCTATTCCTCTAAAATGTTAATAGCCCCCATTTGCAGGACAAGCAATGTGGACAAAATGGTTGATTGCCAGTAGTAAGCATTAAACCGGCAAATAAAAAAAAAATCAATTACTGTACTTATTAACATAATTTTTTGTTCCTCGGGATCCATGATGGTAGGCTGCTGTAATCTGTACATAGTTGGCCTTTCAGACAAGAACGATAATTGGATTTATAAAATATACCTTGCCCTTTTGTGAAACACTTGAATTATTTACTCTATTTTAAGTATCACTAAAGAGGAAATACATCTCAATTATATTTCCACTTTATGGGAGCATTACCAGCTGTTTCGGTTACAGCCAAGCAATTGTCAGATAAAATTTATGGATGTTTACTTCCTATTCTTCTTAGGATATGTGCAAATGTAGCACAATCTAATGTACATGCCAAAGGCTTTGCAGGTGTTTTTCCCTTTCCAGATGGCACCGAAGTGAACAACAGTGCAACACTGTAAATTGCTTAATGCATGTTGGGAAAGAACTCTTACTAAACCAGACACCTGCTAACGACCAGGTACTGTTGGACTACAGAGTCCGAAAACAGGGGAGATCGGGAACTGTCGTTCAAGAACAGCTTTAGGGCAGAAGACTGGGAATCTCTGTAGGTTTATGTGAAACATCAACAGTATTTGAGTTCATCTCAAGGACTGATCACTAAAATAAGTGTAGGGGATCAGAGAACCCTGTCCCCTGTTTCTCAGTCTGTGATCTCATCCAGCCTAGCTACAGCCTTGGGAGGGATCCGATTGGCTGGCTACCCCCAGGGCCGGATTTTTCTTTGGTGCGCCCCGAGGCCGCCCCTGTGGGAGTCCCCCATGCGCATGCGCGAACGCGCACCCCAGTGCGCATGCGCAAACGCGCCCCCGGTGCGCATGTGCAAAGCGCCAGCTCCCCATTGCGCATGCGCAAAGCGCCAGCGCATGCGCGAACACTCTTTTTAACTCCCATACGGAGCAGTGGGGAGAGGTCCCGACTGCTCCGTATGGGAGCAAAATTAAAAAATGTTCTTGCGGCGGGGCGGCATGCCGCCCCTAAACTTCTGCCGCCCTAGGCCCGGGCCTTTGTGGCCTCTCCACAAATCCGGGCCTGGCTGCCCCAGTGCACGTCTGGGAGAGGTGTGCCTAAGTTTTGGAGCCAAAAATCTAAGGGCGGGCCCAGCAATTTATAAAGGGAGCCCCTGCTGTTGTTTGCCAGACAGAGATAGAGACCCAGAGTGAGCAGTCAGCACAAACTGTGTGAGATAAAAGTCTGCTGGACTGCCAGGGAAATAAAGTTCTCTGTGGAACTCTTAGGGGCTGATTTACTAACCCACGAATCCGACCCGAATTGGAAAAGTTCCGACTTGAAAACGAATATTTTGCGACTTTTTCCGTATGTTTTGCGATTTTTTCGGATTCTGTACGAATTTTTCGGATCCAATACGATTTTTGCGTAAAAACGCGAGTTTTTCGTATCCATTACGAAAGTTGCGTAAAAAGTTGCGCATTTTGCGTAGCGTTAAAACTTACGCGAAAAGTTGCGCATTTTTCGTAGCGTTAAAACTTAACGCTACGAAAAATGCGCAACTTTTCGCGTAAGTTTTAACGCTACGCAAAATGCACAACTTTTTACGCAACTTTCGTAATGGATAGGAAAACTCGCGTTTTTACGCAAAAATCGTATTGGATCCGAAAAATTCGTAAAGAATCCGAAAAAATCGCAAAACATACGAAAAAATCGCAAAGTACCGATCATTACGAAAAAAACGCAATCGGACTCCATTCGACCCGTTCGTGGGTAAGTAAATCAGCCCCTTAGTGTGTATCCCCTGAGGAACAGGTATTGCCCGGTTACCTGCTACGTGGGAGCAGCCACCCTTTTCAACGGGGAAGGTACTCTGGGGCAGGTAGTGCTACCTGTGGGGATTTAAGAGCTCTTTGGGAAGGGACTGAACTGAATAAAGGGTTGGGGGTCTATCTGGATCAAAGTTGGGGCTGGGCAAAGTACAGAGACTGTGCCAGCCGTGGATAGCCCACACAAGTTCCTCAAGACAGGAGTGTCAGTCCTCCCTAAAGCTGTTCTATTTTCTATTTCAAAGTTATTTAAAGTTTGATTTTGCTGCAACCGTGTGTGATTATATCCTATAATGGAAATCCCCTAGAGGTGTGTTCCTCAGTGTCCACTAGGTGGAGGCACTGCGCTGTTCCCAGTTCCCAGTATCAATATTACTCTGAGAACACATATCTCCTGACATTACAGCCAATATTATGTGCCAAGAAAGGGTTACATAAGTTTTTTTAAGCAAAACATAAACACAAGCAATTGTTTATTTTAGATGAGCAATACCTGTGTTTTTACATGCAAACTTTGTCTTAGCATCACACTGACGGAGTGTTCCATTGCAGCCTCTCTCGTCGCTGCCGTCTTCGCAATCCTTTTCTCCGTCACAAAGCCATAATTCCGGGATACAATTCCCGTCAGGATGGCACTGGAATTGTTTAGCTTCACAAGCCCCGGAGACAGGAGAAACTTAAAACAAAAAAAATGTGATTGTTATATAGGTATACAATGTCATTTACAAAGCAATTGACAGAAAGTAAAAAAAAAAAGAAGCCCCCATCAGTTTGTTTTCCATATATCCTAGAATTGGACCCATCAAATCCTATTCACTAACATTCATGTAAACAGATAATGGTATAGTGCTAACTATTGATGAGCGAATCTGTCTCGTTTCGCCGAAAAATTGAAACAGCAAAAATGTTGCACGTCAAAAAAAAAATTTGTCGCCGACGACTATTCTTTTGACGCCCATGGCTATTCTTTTGTGGCGCGGCTATTCTTTTGCCGCCCACGGCTATTCTTTTGTTGCGTGGCTATTCTTTTGTCGCGAGGCTATTCTTTTGTCACGTGGCTATTCTTTTGTCGCCCGAGGCTATTCTTTTGTCGCCTGCGGCTATTCTTTTGTCACGCGGCTTTTCTTTTGTCACGCGGCTATTCTTTTGTCGCCCGAGGCTATTCTTTTGTCGCCTGCGGCTATTCTTTTGTCACGCGGCTATTCTTTTGTTGCCCGTGGCTATTCTTTTGTTGCGCTACAATTCTTTTTAAAATTGGTGCGCTGCAAGTTTTTTCATCCATTTCGCAAATGTTTCGCCAGGCGAATGCCAATGGCGTAACCCGGAAATTCGTCGCGAATCCAAGCCTGGTGAAACATTTTGCCCATCACTAGTGCTAAAATTAGGACTGTTATAGATAGGCACTCAACGTTAATAACATTACAAAAAATATTTCAACCTTAAGACAGTCACTAACTAGGTTTTACGTTATGCATTAACACTGCAATATATTTATTTTTAGGAATACTGAATCCACTTTAGGGTTTGCTTAACTGCAGACCTGCGGAGGCAGATTTACAGACTTTTCTAATGTTTAAACCATGAAAAAACTCATTTCCACGAATGCCAGTTATTTGTCAAAAGAGCGAACGAAACGAAAAAGTCACATAAAATGTGCAAAAACTGACTTTTTTCAACTTGTCGCATAATAACCACAACTTTTTTGTGTTGATACACAGAAGAGTCAAAACGTCTGAGAACCTCTAAGACTACAAATCAAAGAAAGATCTTCCAGTTGTAAAAGGGGCATCTGCCATTGAGTTCTATATGATCTCAACAAGTCATAGATGGAGTATTTTTAGACTATGAATTCTCACAGGTTTGTTGCATAATACATTTTGGAAAAGTCACAAATTCGAGTTTTAGCACAAAAATTACAAATTGTGAACAAAAATAAAATACAAAGATTAGTCTTATAAATTTCAAAAAGTTTTTACTTTAGCGGGATTTAAACTAGTACCTTGTCAACTACCTTAGCATTAAAAATGTATACATAGATGATTACTAGCCAAAAATGGACCCCTAAAGGTATTTAATGTCAAAAAAGGCTATTGTGAATAATCACCATACAACATAGAAGATAAAGTTTTCTGAAGAATGTCAAAGGGACAGTAGACACATTTGCTAGAAAGGAGCACAATAAATAGGACTTGTGTGAAAAATGCATCCTGCCTATTGGTTTAATGTAAAAATTCTATGGTTTCTTATTTTTATATTAAAAATGTTTTTTTGTTTTTACTGAACTTCCTCCCCCTGTTTCTTTTACTTACTTCTCTTTGAACCAACAACCCCCTCACTTCACTGCTCTTGAACTTGCACCACGGGGGGTTGTAAATGACTTGTGTAAAGTTAGAAAAAGAACTTCTTATAAGAAGTTATGAGAATTGTCCCTGATCAAAACAAAGGTATGAATGCCCTGCCAAAGTACAATGCTTTTATACAGATCAAAGAACTTCAAACACAGACTTTTACTGGTAATAAAAAGAATATGGTACTGTAAGTTAGCTTTAGAGTTTTATGACCTGTATAAAAATGCTATATGGCCACCAAACTCTTTGACAAGTGCATGTATAAGATCCTAAAGATTAAACTGGAATAGGAGGAACACATTTCCATATATCTTTTAAATAACAGGGCAATCTGTTATCAGCTAATTGCAGCTTATGTTATTTTTTATCAAGGGGGGGTTGGTATTAAAACATAGGAGTAATTGCCCAAATATTCTTTTCATGTTGTTTTACTTTGACCTTGCTGAAACTGTTAAATTGACTCTGCAATTTTTCCATGAAGATTATGTCAGTTTTTTGGTGGCCGATTCATTAAATCACGAGTTCGAATCCCAAATGGGATAAATTCGGATTGGATATGATAATTTTTTTAAATATCACAAATATGCTTACGAAAAAATCGTATTAGTCACGATAATATTGTATTGGCGATCCATTGAGCCCAAGGAATGTCTCCCATAGGGCTCATTGGCACTCTGCAGCTCCAACCCGGCCCAAGGAAAGTCTCCCATAGGGCTCAATGGCACTCTGCAGCTCCAACCCGGCCCAAGGAAAGCCTCCCATAGGGCTCAATGGCACTCTGCAGCTCCAACCTGGCCCAAGGAAAATCTCCCATAGGGCTTAATATCGTATTAGTCACGATAATATTGTATTGGCGATCCGAAAGTCACAACATTTTTGTACCGAACAATCATAAAATGCAGGAAAACCTTTCCGACTTTGATCCTTCTGTGCATGATTTTGGAAGCCTCCCATAGGGCTCAATGGCACTCTGCAGCTCCAACCCGGCCCAAGGAAAGTCTCCCATAGGGCTCAATGGCACTCTGCAGCTCCAACCCGGCCAAAGGAAAGTCTCCCATAGGGCTCAATGGCACTCTGCAGCTCCAACCCGGCCCAAGGAAAGTCTCCCATAGGGCTCAATGGCACTCTGCAGCTCCAACCCGGCCCAAGGAAAGTCTCCCATAGGGCTCAATGGCACTCTGCAGCTCCAACCCGGTCCAAGGAAAGTCTTCCATAGGGCTCAATGGCACTCTGCAGCTCCAACCTGGCCCAAGGAAAGTCTCCCATAGGGCTCAATGGCACTTTGCAGCTCCAACCTGGCCCAAGGAAAGTCTCCCATAGGGCTCAATGGCACTCTGCAGCTCCAACCTGGCCCAAGGGAAGTCTCCCATAGGGCTTAATGGCACTCTGCAACTCCAACCTGGCCCAAGGAAAGCCTCCCATAGGACTCAATGGCACTCTGCAGCTCCAACCTGGCCGAAGGAAAGTCTCCCATAGGGCTCAATGGCACTCTGCAGCTCCAACCCAGCCCAAGGAAAGTCTCCCATAGGGCTCAATGGCACTCTGCAGCTCCAACCCGGCCCAAGGAAAGTCTCCCATAGGGCTCAATGGCACTCTGCAGCTCCAACCCGGCCCAAGGAAAGTCTCCCATAGGGCTCAATGGCACTCTGCAGCTCCAACCCAGCCCAAGGAAAGTCTCCCATAGGGCTCAATGGCACTCTGCAGCTCCAACCCGGCCCAAGGAAAGTCTCCCATAGGGCTTAATGGCACTCTGCAACTCCAACCCGGCCCAAGGAAAGTTACAATACCAAAGCTTGAATGAATCCGAAACTTTCGTACTTGGTGGGACAATACGATTTTGTGCAAAATATAAAAAAGTCTCGCAAACGACGAAAAAGTCGACAAAAATATGCTCAGAGCATTCGTGAATTAATAAATCTGCCCCTTTGTCTCTGGGCACTAAAAAGATTAATTTGGAGATGTACTCCATTTAGCCACCCTGATTAGCACCCTACCTCCAATTTTGGGGGGGGGGTACCTGATATTGACTTATTGATAGAATCATGTTTAAATAAGAAGGGGCTATTCTGGATAAAAATATCCATTTTAGCTGAAAAATAAAAGCAGAAATTAAAATGGAAGAAAGTTAGGCCATTTGTTTTGGGGAGGAGAGACACGTAGGTAGCAGTTATTCTATTCTATTAATTTTCACAAGGTCAACGTGACAACTAAATGTGTAACAAGATAATAAATTAAAACAGAGCCTATGTAATGAAAATTAAAATCCATCCACCTATCTTTACCAATAAATGTTACAACCATCATCTGAAATCAATAGGAACATAACCAAGATCCTTCAAAGGTTACTCTGATGAAACCCCTCTAATGAAAACTATTATTACACTTTTTTTTTTCAATATAAATAACACATGGCATGTATTATATGGAAAGACAGGTTCTGTAAATACACAGATGGAAATATTAACACATAAATAATACACAGATGGAGATGTTCACACACAATTTAAAAAAAATATAGTATTTATGCTCTTTATAAGCATGTATACAAAGCTTTCCCAGCAGAATAAGCCATTGCTCTGATGAAAGTATTAACTCTTACTATAACCATAATTATTATTATTATTATTATTATTATTAACATGTATTTATAAAGCGCCAACATATCCCGCAGCGCTGTACAATAAGTGGGTTACATACATTGGACATACAGAGTAACATATAAAGCAATCAATAACCCATACAAGAGGTGAAGAGGTGTACATAACCATGTACAGTTACATCATTTTGGAGTTGGAAACAACCAAAATATGGCCAGTCTACAGAAGAAAATACTTATTAAAGAAAGAGTACTATGAAAAATGAATGTTATTTGTTTTTATCCACATAAATAAACTGCAGGAGCAGCCCTCCTTATCACTTATAATAACCCTCCTGTGTTATTATGCCTGAACAAATAGAAACCCAAGATATGCAATAACATTCTAAACAGTGGAGAAGTTATCTTGAAGAAATGTTAGGATGAAGAAGAGATGTAAATTGATATATTCATGACCTGGCCCCAAAGGCTTTACCAGAAGCCAAAAGCTTTGCCATATCAAAATATCATGCTACATCTGCTATGGAAACTGTGTTTGCAGAGATTTTGTCTCTTTTCTCTGTTCTCTAAGGGGCACATTTACTAACCCACGAACGGGCCGAATGCGTCCAATTGCGTTTTTTTTCGTAATGATCGGTAATTTTGCGATTTTTTTCGGCGTCTTTACGATTTTTGCGTAAAAACGCGAGTTTTTCGGCGTCTTTACGAAAGTTGCGCAAAGTCGCGATTTTTTCGTAGCATTAAAACTTGCGCGAAACGTTGCGCCTTTTAAGTTTTAGCGCTACGAAAAAGGCGCGACTTTGCGCGCAAGTGTTAACGCTACGAAAAAATCGTGACTTTGCGCAACTTTCGTAAAGACGTCGAAAAACTCGCGTTTTTACGCAAAAATCGTAAAGACGCCGAAAAAATTGCAAAAAATACGAAAAAGTCACAAAATGTTCGTTTCCAATCGGAATTTTTCCAATTCGGATTCGAAATCGTGTCTTAGTAAATCAGCCCCTAAGTCTCCAAGCATAGTATTAAGCCTGTCTACCTCCTCCTGTTGCATTTCCCTCCTCTAATAAAACTTGGCACTGCAATAAAGCTTCTGTTGCTTGTTCAACCTGATCTACGTGATCTCCCAGGTCTCTTATGGACAAAACTTCTCTAGATCTAAAACACCTAATTTTTGAACAAGTTGTATTGAATTGATCTACAGGATATTTTGTCTTCTTTTTTGTAAACATGTTCTTCGTGTACCTGACATCCTCGCTCAGAAAAATCCTTCATTCCTGGGGCCAGAGTCTGTGCAGCTCTCTGCTCTCTCCCTTCTCCTGCTCCTCCCTCCCATAAGAATTCAGAAAACTCACGCCCCCCCCCCACCCTTAGGCCAGACTGCAAGCAGAAAGTTATGAAGATCAAGCTAAAATGGCAGTTGAAATCTTATACAAACAGAGAAAGCTTCTAGGGCTCTTTACTCGGGTATGGTAAAGCTTTATGCTGAATAATAGCGTTCTAGGTGGCACTAATGTGGCAAAACTATTGGCAGTAAAATGCCAAAATGACTTTCCTTCTCCTTTAAAGTGAGCAGTAATGTTAACAGCTAATTAATGGCACAATGATTTCCAGAAGGGCATCAATTAAACAATGGGAATTTTCTGCTCATAGAAAATATAGAATCTGTGAGAGAACCCAACTACTTAAAATAATAATTGAAAGCACATGGTCAGCGATAAAAAGTGACATTTCTTTCCCTTGTTAACTTTATTTGAAATGTAACCAAGATATCACAAATGTTCTGCAGTAACCTCCAATTAAATTAACTCCGAGGGCAGCTGACTCCTTCTTTGCAGTGAGGTAAATTTCATCAGCACAATGACTGACACTAATGGTAGATTACATCCAGTACAACCGCAGTCTGACTCTTAAGGAAAAGATTTAATAACTAGGATCATGCAATGTGATGTATGTGCTCATGGTTTTATTCAAATAGCAATATTAAAAATGCATGCATTTTATTTCCATTATTAAAAATAAGTGTATTTTAATTATGCTCAGGGTCAGACTGTTGCTGCTTGCCCGGCCGCCGATGTCCTCTCCTGACGTGTTTCACTTAAGCACGCTCAGGGGAGGACGTTGGGCGAGTTGTGGGGGGCCCCTGCAGGAGGTTAGGGGGGAGCGGCGGAGGCCCCTGAAGTGAGTTTGGGTGATGTGGCTGGAGGGGGCACCTTGGGGGGTGCGGGTTCCGGTGGGCCCTGCACCCCCCAATCCGACCCTGATTATGCTCAAGTTTACTTACAAAATGGAAACTGATTTCAGTAATTTCTTTGTCTACCCTTGTGTTCTCTGTGGGCATCCAGGGACCAAGATTGATAGTGAATCCGTCCGTTTCGCTTTGCTGAAAAATCCGCGGAACGAAAGGGACTTTCGTGAAACAGCAAAAAATTTGTGAAACATATTTGTCGTGCTGCTTTTTTTGTCATGTTTTGGACATGGCCGTGCCCATTTTGACACAAATGCACCTATATTGATGGGGCTGCACCCATTTTGATGCAAACGTGCCCAATTTGTCTCAACCACGCCCATTTTGATGCGGCCCTGCCTATTTTGACGCAATCACAACTTGTTTTTGACATGCAACAATTTTTTTTCGTGACAATTTGTTGCAGAAGTTTCACTAAACAGTTTGCCAATGGCAAATTGCAGAAATTTGCAGCGAATCCATGGCTGCTGATAACATTCACTCATCACTAGTAGTGATGGGCGAAATGTTTCGCCAGGCATGGATTCTCTGCGAATTTCCGCGTTTCACCATTGGTGGATTGTTTCACGCGCAAAACAGATGAAAAAATTTGCCACGGTGAAAAAAATTCAAAGCGCATCAAAAAAGAATAGTCGTGGGCATCAAAAGAATAGCCACGCAACAAAAGAACAGCCGCGGGCGACAAAAGAACAGCCACGGGCGACAAAAGAATAGTTGCGCGACAAAAGAATAGCCGCAGGCGACAAAAGAATAGCCGCAGGCGACAAAAGAATAGCCGCAGGCGACAAAAGAATAGCCGCAGGTGACAAAAGAATAGCCGCAGGCGAAAAAAAAGAATAGCTGCGCGACAAAAGAATAGCCGCACGACAAAAGAACAGCCGCGGGCAACAAAAGAATAGCCACGTGAAAAAAGAACAGCCGCAGGCGACAAAAGAATAGCTGCGCGACAATTTTTTTTGACGTGAGACAGTTTCGCCGTTTCGCAAAGCGAAATTGGACAGATTCGCTCATCACTAATCACTAGTAGTCAATCTTACAATATGTGTGCTAATAGGAACTAATGCCTATACCCATTAGCGATGAGTAAATTTTTTCGCCAGGCATGGTAAAATAGCCACAGTCGCTTACAAAAAGACACGAATAAAAGAAAAAAGATGCGGGCAACAAAAAAAGACGCGCGGGGGGGATATTTTTCCCCATTTCGCGGGACAGATTCTCTCATTACTAATACCCATTGCTTTTGTTTAAATTCCCGTTCCTGATTCGGTTATACTGACCTGTTCTGGAACAGTTAGCATGGGTTTCATCACTAAAGTCTCCACAGTCATTGTCACCATCACAAACCCAGTGTGCAGGAATACATCTTCCACTTGAGCATCTAAACTGTTTATCAGTGCATGAGAGAGAACAGCCACTTTCATCACTGCCATCACCACAATCATCATCTGGAATAAATAAAAACAAGAAGCATTAGAAGTAACCAGTAACCAGTACATCAATGAACCATGGGCTAAATACCACAGACAAAGGGTTAGAGCACTTACATTATCTCTGATGAGCACTTCTGAAGCATTTTTTACTGTGCCCTAAACCTACTAAGTCTGGAGTGTCCAGCTGGCTGCCCCTTGGCTAAAAAGAGGATCAAGCATCTGTCTATACTTTACTACGGCTGTTGAAATTAATTATTTAAAGAATTAATAATCTCCAACAAAGCAGTTATAAAGAATTCTACTCAATGGTTGCCATGTTAGTATAACAAAATGCCACAGAACTTAATAGTGCATAAACCATAATCCTAAATAACAAATCAATTACAAAATAAATAACATATTAAAGATGTGCTTTTCTAGTATAGACGTGTAACAACCAGACCAGATCTTTGTTATCAAGTTATTAATTGCCTTAAAAATGATAATGTGTCATGCTTATTTTATGATTTTATGATTTACTGAAATTTATGAAGTCTTTTTACCAGGGAAACAATGTTTTTAAGTTATATACAGGTATGGAACCCATTATCCAGAATGCTTGGGACCTGGGGTTTTCATAATTCGGATCTCCTACATTAAGTCTACAAAAAAATTGTTTAAACAGTAATTAAACCCAATAGGATTGTTTTTCCTCCAATAAGCATTATTTATATCTTAGTTGGGATCAAGTACAGGTACTGTTTTATTATTACAGAGAAAAGGGAATCATTTAACCATTAAATAAACCCAATAGGGCTGTTCTGCCCCCAATAAGGGGTAATTATATCTTAGTTGGGATCAAGTACAGGTACTGTTTTATTATTACAGAGAAAAGGGAATCATTTAACCATGAAATAAACCCAATAGAAATGTTCCGCCCCCAATAAGGGGTAATTATATCTGAGCTGGGATCATGTACAGGTACTGTTTTATTATTACAGAGAAAAGGGAATCATTTAACCATTAAATAAACCCAATAGGGCTGTTCTGCCCCCAATAAGGGGTAATTATATCTTAGTTGGGATCAAGTACAGGTACTGTTTTATTATTACAGAGAAAAGGGAATCATTTAACCATTAAATAAACCCAATAGGGCTGTTCTGCCCCCAATAAGGGGTAATTATATCTTAGTTGGGATCAAGTACAGGTACTGTTTTATTATTACAGAGAAAAGGGAATCATTTAACCATTAAATAAACCCAATAGGGCTGTTCTGCCCCCAATAAGGGGTAATTATATCTTAGTTGGGATCAAGTACAGGTACTGTTTTATTATTACAGAGAAAAGGGAATCATTTAACCATTAAATAAACCCAATAGGGCTGTTCTGCCCCCAATAAGGGGTAATTATATCTTAGTTGGGATCAAGTACAGGTACTGTTTTATTATTACAGAGAAAAGGGAATCATTTAACCATTAAATAAACCCAATAGGGCTGTTCTGCCCCAATAAGGGGTAATTATATCTTAGTTGGGATCAAGTACAGGTACTGTTTTATTATTACAGAGAAAAGGGAATCATTTAACCATTAAATAAACCCAATAGGGCTGTTCTGCCCCCAATAAGGGGTAATTATATCTTAGTTGGGATCAAGTACAGGTACTGTTTTATTATTACAGAGAAAAGGGAATCATTTAACCATTAAATAATCCAAATAGGACTGTTCTGCCCCCAATAAGGGGTAATTATATCTTAGTTGGGATCAAGTACAGGTACTGTTTTATTATTACAGAGAAAAAGGAAACCATTTTTAAAAATGTAAAGTATTTGATTAAAATGGAGTCTATGGGAGATGGTCTTTTGTTAATTCGATACCTGTACTATTATTGGGGACAATTTTTAATTAATAACTCAAAAGCATACATGTAAAAAAACAAAAAATTTGATCTTAAGTAACAAAACACGAAATCACACCCAACTTTTCATGAATCATAAAAACAAAGGTCACCTTTTCCTGAATTTGTATGGAAACTCCCCCTCCAAGCTTCCTTTTCTTGTGAGCTAATTTTGTTTGGTTTTAGGTCCAGTAAAATAAGTAAAGTCGGCCTAATTTGGACATGATGCTAATCTCAACTACAAAATGTGTAAACACACAGTTTAGGGCAAAAGGGGTTCCCACAAAGGGTTGTGGCTTCTTTTAAAGGAAAATTACACCCCCAGAATGAATACTTAACCAACAGATAGTTTATATTATGTAAAGAATCTCCCCAAACTGAAATATATATATCAGTAAATATTGCCCTTTTACATCCTTTCCCTTGAGCCGCCATTTAGTGATGGGCTGTGTGCTCCCTCAGAGATCAGCTGACAGGAAGTGATGCAGCTCTAACTGTAACAGGAAGTATTGTGCGAGCAAAAGGCAGAACTCTGCTCATTCATTGGCTGATGGGGCCTAGCATGTATGTGTGCCTTGGCTTGTTTGTGTGACCTGTGAATCCTATGATCCCAGGGGGTGGCCCTTAATTCTTAAAATGGCAGTTTTCTATTTAGGATTACCCAATAGCACATACTACTAAAAAAGTATATTTTTATGAAAATGGTTTATTTAGATGAAGCAGGGCTTTACATATGAGCTGTTTATGCAATATATTTTTATAGAGTCCTACATTGTTTGGGGGGGGGTATGGTTTTCCTTTGATAGCAATGAAGTATCTCAGTGAAATGCAGTACACATCTCTGCAAGATAACATTAAAAATGCTCCAATCAACAATATTTCCAAAATTTTTTACTTTTGCTGTTAAATTTGGTATATAATAATAACAATAATAATAATAATAATAATAAAGCAGATTTGAACTTACCTGAATCACAGTGCCACTTATTGCTAATGCACCGGCCATTTCCACATACAAACTGGGTATCAGGTTCACATGTCTGAGGTCCTAAAAAAAAAACAAATACAGGTAAATATAAATATTTAATACAATGTTTATTTAAATATGGCTAAACTGATCACCTGTTTAAAAGAAAACATTTTATTGGAGCATATGGAGCCTCTTCCAGGACACAGGGCAGAACTCACCGTTATACATACTCAACATTTGAAAGCTGCTTCTCAAAATAAAGCAACTACGCAGCATAGATAAGTTGGAATTTTAAAAGCTTCTTTCAAATTGAACATATTTGCTAAATAATGTCAATAAAAGATAGATGAAACCACTGAAAGCATTAAAAAAAAAACATTTGGATACCACACAATACTTTACTCTTTCTCATTAATAGTGAAAACAGTGGGGTCACACTGAGAGTCATTTTTGAGTTGACAGATAATTGTGTTTACTTTTTCATTTTAGATAACATTGGCTTGTAACTGAGAAAACGGAGTAATTAAGGTGGAATTGTAATATGAGTCTTTTGAATTGCTCATCACCAACTATCTACAGGTAAATAGATTTTAGAAGGCTTCCCTGTTGTTATTTATTTTCAAACAGACATTAATTAAATTGTGGTCATGAAAACTCATTCTGACAAACTGACATAGTTATCAACTTTCATAAAAGTTTCATATTGTTAAAGATTTCTTGACTGTCTTAAATAGTGATCCCCAACTAGTGAACATGTTGCTCCCCAACCCCTTGGGTGTTGCTCTCAGTGCCCCCAAACCAGGGAGTTATTTTTGAATTCCTGACTTGGGGGCAAGTTTTGGTTGAATAAAAACAAGGTTTCCTACCAAATAAAGCCCCCTGTAAGCTGATAGGGTGCATAGAGGCTGCCTAATAGCCAATCACAGCCCTTATTTGGCTCCTCCATGAACTTTTATGGTGCTTGTGTTGCTCTTCAAGTCTTTTTATATTTGACTGTGGCTCACAAGTAAGAAAGTTTGGGGATCCCTGGTCTTAAAAAAAATGATAAATGGGGAAAATAATAAACTGCTGGAAATCTTTTTGGTTTCCCTACTTTCATATTTGATAAACAGGCCCCACCATCATTTTACATTAAGAAAATATCTATGTAAAATATAGGTAAATGTAAAATTATGGTATCATGTCAATATCATGTACATGTCAATACATGTATATTTTGATTAATAAAATCTTTTGAATACCTAACCTCCTAGCTAGGTATAAAACTTAAATATTGCAGGTATGGGATTCATTATCCAGAAACCCATTATCCATAAAGCTCTGAATTACAAGAAGGCCATCTCCTACAGGCTAGGAGATGTATTTTGTCCTCATTGGAGGCAATACAATCCTACTGGGTTTATATAATGTTGTTGGAGTTAATATAATCCTACTGGGTTTATATAATGTTATCGGAGGCAATACAATCCTTCTGGGTTTATATAATGTTATTGGAGGTAATACAATCTTACCGGGTTTATATAATGTTATTGGAGGCAATACAATCCTACTGGATGTATATAATGTTATTGGAGGCAATACAATCCTACTGGGTTTATATAATGTTATTGGAGGCAATACAATCCTACTGGGTTTATATAATGTTATCGGAGGCAATACAATCCTACTGGGTTTATATAATGTTATCGGAGGCAATACAATCCTACTGGGTTTATATAATGTTATCAGAGGCAATACAATCCTACTGGGTTTATATAATGTTATTGGAGGCAATACAATCCTACTGGGTTTATATAATGTTATCAGAGGCAATACAATCCTACTGGGTTTATATAATGTTATCAGAGGCAATACAATCCTACTGGGTTTATATAATGTTATCGGAGGCAATACAATCCTACTGGGTTTATATAATGTTATTGGAGGCAATACAACCCTTCTGGGTTTATATAATGTTATTGGAAGCAATTAGTGATGGGCGAAATGTTTCGACAGGCATGGATTCGCAGCGAATTTCCGCGTTTTGCCATTGGCAGATTGTTTCGTGAAACAGATGAAAAAATTTGCCGCACGTCCAAAAATTGTCGCGGTCGTCAAAAAAGAATAGTCGCGGGCGTCAAAAGAATAGCTGCGGGCGACAAAATAATAGCCGCAGGCAACGAAATAATAGCCGCGGGCGACAAAACAATAGCCGCGGGCGACAAAATGATAGCCGCAGGCAACGAAATAATAGCCGCGGGTGACAAAACAATAGCTGCGGGTGACAAAATAATCGCCGTGCACCAAAATAATAGCGGTGGGCGACAAAAGAATAGTCGCGGTCGACAATTTTTTTTGCCGCACAACAATTTCGCCGTTTCGCAAATTTTTTGCCGTTTCGCGGATCTTTTGAAAAATTAGCAAATTTTTCGGCGAAGCGAAATGGAACAGATTCGCTCATCACTAGAGTCAATACAATCCTACTGGGTTTATATAATGTTTAAATACTTTTCAGCAGACTTAAAGAAACCCCCCTTATCCGGAAAACCCCAGGTCCCAAGCATTCTGGATAACAGGTCCCATACCTGTATTAGATTCCAATCACAATGAATCAGTTCTTGATTTATAATCCACATAATACATACAGGTTACAATGTTCTGATCTAAATATAATTTGCTATTTGTTTTTTTAAAGGATAGAAGGCTGTTTAAAAGCAAACATCTTATTGGTTGCTATGGGATACTGCTCCTGGGCCAAACTTAGTGCCTTTTATTACATGTGGGGGATAATAGGTTTTCCTCAATGTTCCTCTATAAATATTTATTCTGCTCATTTCCTCACTTCTAATTACACTGTGTGTATTTCCAAGCATCCCAGTATTTCTGGCCCCTCCTCCCCATCGCCTGACACTATAATGGCAATTCTAAATATTTCATCTAAAATGACCCAAGGTATTTTTTCCTCTGAACAGATTTACATTTTTTTACAGTTTAAATAATATTTCACTCGAGAGGCTTCTCTGCTCTGGAGAATAACAGAACACTAAGGGGCTGATTTACTTACCCACGAACGGGTCGAAATGAGTCCGATTGCGGTTTTTTCGTAATGATCGGTATTTTGCGATTTTTTCATATTTTTTGCGATTTTTTCGGCTTCTTTACGAATTTTTCGTTACCAATACGATTTTTGCGTAAAAACGCGAGTTTTTCGTAGCCATTACGAAAGTTGCGTAAAATCTGGCGATTTTTCGTAGCGTTAAAACTTGCGCAAAAAGTTGCGCTTTTTTCGTAGCGTTAAAACTTATGCGAAACTTTGCACCTTTTAAGTTTTAACGCTACGAAAAATGCGCAACTTTTCGCGTAAGTTTTAACGCTACGAAAAAAGCGCAACTTTTTACGCAACTTTCGTAATGGCTACGAAAAACTCGCGTTTTTACGCAAAAATCGTATTGGTAACGAAAAATTCGTAAAGAAGCCGAAAAAATCGCAACAAATACGAAAAAGTAGCAAAATGTTCGTTTTCAAGTCGGAACTTTTCCAATTCGGGTCGGATTCGTGGGTTAGTAAATCAGCCCCTAAATATTAGCCATTTATCTGTCCGTGTGTGCATTTTGTAAATGTATTTCCGTAATCATATTCTTCAGTATTTACCTTAATGTAAAGGCAAAATAAAATGATTTCACTTAAGCCTTCTTTTTAATATAGTTTATGGGCACATTAAATGAATTACAATATTACTGATCCTAACGGCAACTTAGATGGAAAATGGCAACATGAAATGGAATGCTTAGACCGTTTCTGCTTTTGCCGTCATTATTTTTGTTACAAATAGTAAATGAGCAAACTTTTTTGCCAGGAATGGATTTGCAGCAAATTTTCGTGTTTCGCAAAACTTTCAGTTCAGAACAATCAATTGTGTGTCAAAAAAAGTTGCAGTCGCATCAAAATAAGCAACAAAAAAAGACGCGCGACAAACGCGTTTCGCAAATTTTTTGGCATAACAGAATCACTCATCCCTGGTTACAAACCCTATTTAAATCATTAGAAGATTAGTCCCGAGATTGTGTAGTTATTTAACTATAATTTTATTTATAGTTCACACCACTATTCTGTTCTTAGAAATTTGGACTTGCAAAAGAAAACCAAACAAAAAAAAAAGTATTATTGTGCTCATAGACTTTGTGGGTAAATGCTTGCCCCTGCCGAGTATGAAGACTGCCTTGGCATAAAAAAAGGAAACCATATGACAATTTTCATCTACAGTATATGTAAGAATATAAACATGGACTTTTGTATTGAATAGGTGGAAACAATATGGCATCCACATGTAGAAATCCACATCTATAAAGGTAGAGGAGGAATGTCCTACACACAAACATTAATCTGTTACTTGTATTTTTGTCTGAAGGAAAGAATCGGTGTGTGTGTATATTCCCCAGTTATGTATATTTTCCCTGTGCAAGGAACAAGTGCACTTCTCTTCATCTCTTCATTGGCTGCTAGACTGGTGGGTGTGTTTGGTAACCTGAGTTGAGAAGAACTGAGCATGCTCAGTAAGCCAAGAGCCAAAGTCAATTCCTATGCAAAGGGGCTGAGTGGGTTAGAGGAGGAGAAGGAATCCTAAGTGATTAAGGGGTTGCTGCAGCCCTTCTGTCCTCTGGAAGGATTTACTAGGCACCACAAAATCATCTATATGTAAGAATATAAACATGGACTTTTGAATTGAACAGGTGGAAACAATATGGCATCTACCATCCACATGTAGAAATGCACATATATAAAGGTAGAAGAGGAATGTCTTACACACACATAATTATATCTTTGTTGGGATCAAGTACAGGTACTGTTTTATTATTACAGAGAAAAGGGAATCATTTAACCATTAAATAAACCCAATAGGGCTGTTCTGCCCCCAATAAGGGGTAATTATATCTTAGTTGGGATCAAGTACAGGTACTGTTTTATTATTACAGACAAAAGGGAATCATTTAACCATTAAATAAACCCAATAGGGCTGTTCTGCCCCCAATAAGGGGTAATTATATCTTAGTTGGGATCAAGTACAGGTACTGTTTTATTATTACAGAGAAAAGGGAATCATTTAACCATGAAATAAACCCAATAGGGCTGTTCTGCCCCAATAAGGGGTAATTATATCTTAGTTGGGATCAAGTACAGGTACTGTTTTATTATTACAGAGAAATAGGAAACCATTTTTAAAAATGTGAATTATTTGATTAAAATGGAGTCTATGGGAGATGGCCTTTCCGTAATTTGGAACTTTCTGGATAACGGGTTTCCGAATAAGGGGTCCGATACCTGTACTTATTTTTTTGTCTGAAGGCGAGAATCAGCTTGTATATATTCCCCAGTTGTGTTTACTTCCCTGTGCAAGTAACAAGTGCACTTCAATATTCAGCAGATGGCAGTTTAGCCCAGAGAATATTGTACTCAACAAAAAAATAATTTGCAAGATTTATGTAATCTTTCTCAAGAAGAATATTATATTTAGCATTCAGAAACAATGTGCATTTTCAACCGTGCATATGAATGCAGATCACTGTTACAAGCTGACAAGTTTTCACTAACAGCAGGTATAAAACTTCACAACTAATAAAAAATTAAGTGACATTCTCAGCGGATTCTTAAAAATATTTTCTATATTTCATTTTCATACTAAATTCTTGTGCTGTATGGGGTAACTTGTCATAGCAAATGTGAAAGATTTCTCCACATTTTTCACCAGCAGACACTTTTCCCCAAAAAATATTACTTATATGGGGTTATATAATATAAAAGACACTAAGGGGCTGATTCATAAAAGTACGAGTTCGAATCGCGAAATGGATAAAATTCGAATTAGATATGATAATTTCTGATAATCGGAAATGTCACGAAAATGCTGATGAAAAAATCGTAATAGTCACGATAATATCGTATTGGCGATTCGAAAGTAACAAAATTTTCGTATTCTAAAGATCGTAAACAGAGGGAAAACCTTTCTGACTTTGATCCTTCAGTGCATGATTTTGGAAGCCTCCCATAGGGCTCAATGGCACTCTGCAGCTCCAACCCGGCCCAAGGAAAGCCTCCCATAGGGCTCAATGGCACTCTGCAGCTCCAACCCGGCCCAAGGAAAGCCTCCCATAGGGCTCAATGGCACTCTGCAGCTCCAACCCGGCCCAAGGAAAGTCTCCCATAGGGCTCAATGGCACTCTGCAGCTCCAACCCGGCCCAAGGAAAGTCTCCCATAGGGCTCAATGGCACTCTGCAGCTCCAACCTGGCCCAAGGAAAGTCTCCCATAGGGCTCAATGGCACTCTGCAGCTCCAACCCGGCCCAAGGAAAGTCTCCCATAGGGCTCAATGGCACTCTGCAGCTCCAACCCGGCCCAAGGAAAGTCTCCCATAGGGCTCAATGGCACTCTGCAGCTCCAACCCGGCCCAAGGAAAGTCTCCCATAGGGCTCAATGGCACTCAGCAGCTCCAACCCGGCCCAAGGAAAGTCTCCCATAGGGCTCAATGGCACTCAGCAGCTCCAACCCGGCCCAAGGAAAGTCTCCCATAGGGCTCAATGGCACTCTGCAGCTCCAACCCGGCCCAAGGAAAGTCTCCCATAGGGCTCAATGGCACTCTGCAGCTCCAACCCGGCCCAAGGAAAGTCTCCCATAGGGCTCAATGGCACTCTGCAGCTCCAACCCGGCCCAAGGAAAGTCTCCCATAGGGCTCAATGGCACTCAGCAGCTCCAACCCGGCCCAAGGAAAGTCTCCCATAGGGCTCAATGGCACTCAGCAGCTCCAACCCGGCCCAAGAAAAGTCTCCCATAGGGCTCAATGGCACTAAGCAGCTCCAACCCGGCCCAACGAAAGTCTCCCATAGGGCTCAATGGCACTCTGCAGCTCCAACCCGGCCCAAGGGAAGTCTCCCATAGGGCTCAATGGCACTCTGCAGCTCCAACCCGGCCCAAGGAAAGTCTCCCATAGGGCTCAATGGCACTCTGCAGCTCCAACCTGGCCCAAGGAAAGTCTCCCATAGGGCTCAATGGCACTCTGCAGCTCCAACCCGGCCCAAGGGAAGTCTCCCATAGGGCTCAATGGCACTCTGCAGCTCCAACCCGGCCCAAGGAAAGTCTCCCATAGGGCTCAATGGCACTCTGCAGCTCCAACCCGGCCCAAGGAAAGTCTCCCATAGGGCTCAATGGCACTCAGCAGCTCCAACCCGGCCCAAGGAAAGTCTCCCATAGGGCTCAATGGCACTCAGCAGCTCCAACCCGGCCCAAGGAAAGTCTCCCATAGGGCTCAATGGCACTCTGCAGCTCCAACCCGGCCCAAGGAAAGTCTCCCATAGGGCTCAATGGCACTCTGCAGCTCCAACCCGGCCCAAGGAAAGTCTCCCATAGGGCTCAATGGCACTCTGCAGCTCCAACCCGGCCCAAGGAAAGTCTCCCATAGGGCTCAATGGCACTCTGCAGCTCCAACCCGGCCCAAGGAAAGTCTCCCATAGGGCTCAATGGCACTCAGCAGCTCCAACCCGGCCCAAGGAAAGTCTCCCATAGGGCTCAATGGCACTCAGCAGCTCCAACCCGGCCCAAGGAAAGTCTCCCATAGGGCTCAATGGCACTCAGCAGCTCCAACCCGGCCCAAGGAAAGTCTCCCATAGGGCTCAATGGCACTAAGCAGCTCCAACCCGGCCCAACGAAAGTCTCCCATAGGGCTCAATGGCACTCTGCAGCTCCAACCCGGCCCAAGGGAAGTCTCCCATAGGGCTCAATGGCACTCTGCAGCTCCAACCCGGCCCAAGGAAAGTCTCCCATAGGGCTCAATGGCACTCTGCAGCTCCAACCTGGCCCAAGGAAAGTCTCCCATAGGGCTCAATGGCACTCTGCAGCTCCAACCCGGCCCAAGGGAAGTCTCCCATAGGGCTCAATGGCACTCTGCAGCTCCTCCCTGGCCCAAGGAAAGTCACAATACCGAAGCTTGAATGAATCCGAAACTTTCGTACTCGATGCGACAAATACGATTTTGTAGCACAAATTGTTGCAAAGTACGAAAAAGTTGCGCAAATTAACGAAAAAGTTGCAAAAAATACGCACAATATGAAAACAAAAAAAAATAAAAAATTTTTGTATTCAAAACATCATTTCCACTAAAACAATGAATATCTGGTCATTTATTAAAAGATCTGAATTGAAAAAGCACAAATTAATTAAAATGTGGAACAAAAGCAAAAAGGACACAAAACCACAAATATTTCATGGTTTTTATATTTTTCCATGAGTCTTTATGCACTTTCAAATGTGAAAAACCCCTGAGAACTTCTAAAACCAATGATTTAATATTACAATTTGGCTATTACAACTCCCACTGACTTCTTTATGATTTTAACAGCTTTTAGATGGTGAAGTTTAGTGATGAGCGAATTTTTTTGCCCGGCATGGATTTGCAGTGAATTTCAGCATTTCGCTATGGATTAATTGTGTCGCAAAACTTCTGTGAAAATTTGCAGCGGAAAAATTCGTCGCTCAGAATTTTTTTTGTTGCATGACAAATTGGTTGCGGTCGCGTCAAAAAAGGGCATGGCCACGTAAAAAAAAAGTGCAGACGACAAAAAAAATAGACGCGGTGACAAAAATAGATGCAGGCGTCAAAAAAGTCGTGGGCGACAAAAAAATTCTATGGCGAAGCAAAATGGGACAGATCACTAGTGAAGTTCTGTATTAGTGGTTTTCATGTTTTTTTTGCTTACCCTATACCTAAAAGATTGAGTTTTAGTGCAAAAAACAGTAATCTAATCGTGAAAAAAGCAAACATATAATAATAGTAGTGATAAGCGAATCTGTCCTGTTTCACTTCATCCCAAAATTCGCAAAACATTGAAAAGATTCATAAAAATTGTTGCACATGGAAAAAAGACGCAGAAAAAAATTGTTGCATAAGTTTTTTTGACCCATGTAATTTTTTATACTGTTTCTAGACCGTGGTTAAGCAGTTACAATACACCGTATTCTCAAAAAAATTGAATGAATTTTGAGAATGAGTGTCTGGAAGAATTGAATTGAATAACAATTTCAAACCATTGAATGGTTCCTATTCATGCAGCTTCCATACTTTGAACATTTTTTGGCTTAAGACTACATAAATATACAGAAAAATGTTCTGTCTACATAGAGATAATATTAAATATTGATAAAGACAACTCCAGTTTGAAACCTCACATATGCACCACTTTGCCAGTGATATCCATAGCAATGCACCTGCCTCCGTCTCTATGACTCTTCAGCGATTGTAGACTCTAGAATGGCTGCATATTCCAAGAGTGGAGAGCCACTGGTTTTATTCTTTGATTGAAGTGGCCACTTAGCACATGAAAGACTCACAAATGAATTGGTTTTTTAATTGTCATCTGTAAAGTGCTTATCAAACAAAGAGGGACTATAATAAGCATTGAGGTTTCAGCTTTCCTGGTGGGCAGAGCATTGTACAATTTTGCATGTATCGTTAATAGATTCTGAGGACAGTGCCTGTGTTGGGCTATTTCTGCACCTAGATTACCTCTTGGAAAGGACGAGTGCTCTACATTTCCTTTGTATGTATAATGCCTACAGTATGTTGCGTTGAACTGCAATAAACCAAGTTATTTACTCATAGTTTACATTATAGAGTGCCAAAGCCTACCAAACAGACATCGGGACTGCCCATCTGAAAGCAAGTGAACAAGATGTTACCTTAAAAAAATGTGGCCAATTGTATGCCGCCATTTTTACAGCTTCCCGGAATTGACGCCATTTTGACACTGCCCCCTGGGAAACACATATCAGTGTATGCCATAAGATCTAGCAGTAGTGATGAGTTAATCTGTCCTGTTTCGCTGCAAAATTTGCAAATCTTTGAAAAGATTCACAAAACGGCAAAAATGTGGTGTGTTTAAAAAAATGGCTGCACACATGTTTTTTTTGGCAACGGTGTTGTTGACGCATTTTTTTTTAACTCTTGAGACAATTTTTTTTGGCACGCCGACAATTTTTTGACATGTGCCAAATTTTTCCATGTCAAATTTTGTCGCCCATTTTGTGGAAAAACCACCAAAGGTTGAAATGCAGAACTTTGCCGCAAATCCATGCCTGAGGAATTATTTTCCCCATCACTATCCAGCTGTTTCATGCTTAAGAATATTAGGCAAGAAATGAGAAATACCCAAAAATGTAAGAAGTATTTTGCAAACTATTTCACACTTTAAATTCTGCAAGAAAATTGAAGATAAATAGTGATGGGTGAAATGTTTTGCCAGGCATGGATTCGTGTTGAATTTCCGCGTTTCGCCATTGGTGGATTGTTTCGTTAAACGGATGAAAAAATTCACCGCACCTCCAAAAATTGTCGCAAGAATAGTCGCAGCGTCAAAACAATAGTCAAGCGTCCAAAAATTGTCTCAAGAATAGTCGCAGGCGTCAAAAGAATAGTCGTGGGCATCAAAAGAATAGTCGCATGTCCAAAAAATGTCTCCAAGAATAGTCGCAGCGTCAAAAGAATAGTCGCGCGTCCAAAAATTTCACAAGAATAGTCGCAGGCGTCAAAAGAATAGTCGTGGGCATCAAAAGTATAGTCGCACGTCCAAAAATTTCGCAAGAATAGTCGTGGGCGTCAAAAGAATATTTTTTTTTTTTTCGCGCCACATTTTTGCCATTTCGTGAATCTTTTGAAAGATTCGCTAATTTTCCGGCAAAGCGAAATGGGACAGATTCACTCATCACTAGAGATAAATCTCCCCTAGACTGAATCCCAGTTCTTGCAAAAATCTGGAATTCATCCATTCATTTTGCCTCATATAACAAGGGGAATGTATGATTAGAACAGAATTTTAATTAGCCAACTTGCAGCTGTTTGTAAACATAATGAATGGGAACGGCTCTTCACTAAAATTCTCAGTGCCGTCCCACATGCTCCCATACGTATACATTGTTACCTGCTTCATGTGTGATGCAATTACTTTATGGTCTATAAAAAGGAGGCTTCATGCACATCCAATCTATGAGACTTCTAGTACAAGACAATTAATATTAAATTGAAAATTGTCACAATAGTTTCCTCTTCAATAAAACACTTTCTTTTTTTTTCTACAATTTTCTTTTTTATTCCTGCATGTTCTGCTGTTGAATTGCCAAGACATAAACAATCCATTCTGTTTTAAAATTGCTAACATTAATCATGGCCATTTTAAATATAGTGTAAGCAGCAAGAGATAATAGGCTGCCTCAGTGGGCTATTGTCAGCATGTAATGGCTTCCAGAAGTCCTGTCCGGAGTGTGTGAGTTTATGTAGAAGAAGACAACTAATTACACGAAGATTGTAAAAATATTGATAGTAAGTTATACGTACAAGAGCAATTTGATTGACCTAGGGGCACATTTACTAAAACTAACATTTTTTCATTTTTTTTATTTTTAAAAATCTAAAGATTTACCACAAATGTCTTTACTAAAACATCTCAACTGAAAAGTCTGCCTGAGAAGTCCAGAAGATCCTGAATTTTTTGAAAAACCCCTTGAGTTTGCCATTGCCATTTGCCATTGACTTCTACACAATCTTGGCAAGTTTTAGCTGGTGAATGGTCAGATTCAGATTTTTACCCATTCGGACACATAGGGGCACATTTACTAATCCACGAACGTCCGAAAAGCGCCCGAATGCGCTTTTTTCGTAATGATAGGTATTTTGCGATTTTTTTATGAAATTGTCGCAACTTTTTCATAGCCGTAACGACTTTTTCGCAAAATGTCGCAACTTTTTCGTAGCGTTACGACTTGCATGAATTGTCGTGACTTTTTCGTAGCCTTCGCGCCGAGTATGAAAGTTTCGGATTCATTCAAGCTTCAGTATCATGACTTTTCTTGGGCCAGGTTGGAGCTGCAGAGTGCCATTGAGCCCTATTGGAGGCTTTCCTTGGGCCGGCTTGGAGCTGCAGAGTGCCATTGAGCCCTATGGGAGACTTTCTTTGGGCCGGGTTGGAGCTGCAGAGTGCCATTGAGCCCTATGGGAGACTTTCCTTGGGCCGGGTTGGAGCTGCAGAGTGCCATTGAGCCCTATGGGAGACTTTCCTTGGGCCGGGTTGGAGCTGCAGAGTGCCATTGAGCCCTATGGGAGGCTTTCCTTGGGCCGGGTTGGAGCTGCAGAGTGCCATTGAGCCCTATGGGAGACTTTCCTTGGGCCGGGTTGCAGCTGGAGAGTGCCATTGAGTCCTATGGGAGACTTTCCTTGGGCCGGGTTGGAGCTGCAGAGTGCCATTGAGCCCTATGGGAGACTTTCCTTGGGCCGGGTTGGAGCTGCAGGGTGCCATTGAGCCCTATGGAAGACTTTCCTTGGGCCAGGTTGGAGCTGCAGAGTGCCATTGAGCCCTATGGAAGACTTTCCTTGGGCCGGGTTGGAGCTGCAGAGTGCCATTGAGCCCTATGGGAGACTTTCCTTGGGCCGGGTTGGAGCTGCAGAGTGCCATTGAGCCCTATGGGAGACTTTCCTTTGGCCGGGTTGGAGCTGCAGAGTGCCATTGAGCCCTATGGGAGGCTTTCCTTGGGCCGGGTTGGAGCTGCAGAGAGCCATTGAGCCCTATGGGAGACTTTCCTTTTGCCGGGTTGGAGCTGCAGAGTGCCATTGAGCCCTATGGGAGACTTTCCTTGGGCCGGGTTGGAGCTGCAGAGTGCCATTGAGCCCTATGGGAGACTTTCCTTGGGCCGGGTTGGGGCTGCAGAGTGCCATTGAGCCCTATGGGAGACTTTCCTTGGGCCGGGTTGGAGCTGCAGAGTGCCATTGAGTCCTATGGGAGACTTTCCTTGGGTCGGGTTGGAGCTGCAGAGTGCCATTGAGCCCTATGGGAGACTTTCCTTGGGCCGGGTTGGAGCTGCAGAGTGCCATTGAGCCCTATGGGAGACTTTCCTTGGGCCGGGTTGGAGCTGCAGAGTGCCATTGAGCCCTATGGGAGACTTTCCTTGGGCCGGGTTGGAGCTGCAGAGTGCCATTGAGCCCTATGGGAGACTTTCCTTTGGCCGGGTTGGAGCTGCAGAGTGCCATTGAGCCCTATGGGAGACTTTCCTTGGGCCGGGTTGGAGCTGCAGAGTGCCATTGAGCCCTATGGGAGACTTTCCTTGGGCCGGGTTGGAGCTGCAGAGTGCCATTGAGCCCTATGGGAGACTTTCCTTGGGCCGGGTTGGAGCTGCAGAGTGCCATTGAGTCCTATGGGAGGCTTCCAAAATCATGCTAAGTCTGAAAGTTTTGCCCACAGTTTACGAGCGCTCAATACAAAAAAGTCGCAACAAGATACGAGCAAATCGTAACGGCTATGAAAAAGCCGCGACAATTCGCGCAAGTCGTAATGGTTACAAAAAAGTCGCGACAATTTACGAAAAAGTCGCAACGGCTACGAAAAAATCGCAAAAAATACAAAAAAGTCGCAAAATGCACAACTTTCATTCCCTGACTTTCCAAATCGGAAAAAAGAAATCTAATGGTTAGGAAATAGCCCCGCTAGACTTTGACGGACATCAGTTTGTTTTCTATCAGTAGTAATGAGCGAAATATTTCGGCAGGCATGGATTCGCAGATAATTCTTCAAATCCTCCTTCTTTTTATTAGGGATTTAGGATATTGATAGGTTTTTTTTATACCTTTTTTTAATATATATATATATATCGTTAAACAGCCCCTTTCATTTCTTTCCCTCCTATTATCTAGTAACAAAGTAAAAGGGAAAGATTTGCCAGCACTGACAGATTGGATCCTAGACAAACACAAGATAATTTATTCTTTAGTAAATATTTGAATTATAGAAAGAAAAGTAAAACTAATGAGAAGCTTTAAAGAATCAAACTTTGGCACTTAGATTAAGAAGGAAATAGGACTAATTAAGAAGAAAATAGAGCTGATTTATTGTTGCGCCAAAATTGCAATACTCTAGAGTAGCGCCAGTGTGCCAGGCATGCCTATTAGGGCTGGTTGGTTCCCCTGTGGTGGATCTTTCATGTGTTTCATGTCAAGGCAACAAATGAGTCGACACAGCCCAGTCTTTTCTATCAGTTTGTACTTACTGTGCTGTAGGGAAATGCCAAACGCAGGGATAAAGCTATTAGATTTGAGTTTCCCTATGAATTTATACCAGGTGAAAAAGTTCATTCCTCCCAAGTAATCTTATCAGCTAAAAGGGCCATACACAATAGAGTCTTTGAAATAACCATTTTTTTTCCGAGAGCAGTTATTTGGCTTAATAAATTGTAGGTTTATATTTTAACACCATTTGTTCATTTGTGTTGCTGTTAGCGATAATTATTGATAATTTGCGAAACTGTGAAAAAAAATTGAGAAATGGCTAAAAATTTGCGAGTTGTGGCTATTGTATGTATGTATGTATGTATGTATGTATGTATAACTTTATTTATAAAGTGCCACAAGGATACACAGCGCTGTACAATCTTACAATATACACAATTACACACAGGGAGGACAAGTGTTATAATAAATACAATAAATAAGTATAAATACACAAGGAGTAAGTGCCATGTGGTATGAGAAACAGTAGGGAGGAGGTCCCTGCCCTGTAGAGCTTACAATCTAAGTGGTTGGGTAACATATAGGCACTAATTGGAAGGTAACTTGTGCAACTTTTTGATGCGTGCGACTTTTTTTTTTTGCCGTGGGCAATTTTTTTTGACACAATCAACCTTTTTCTTTACATGGTGAATTATATTGGACCTTTCACGAACATATCCGCCAATGGCGAAACGTGAAAATTTGCCGCAAATCCATGCCTGGTGAAAAATTTTGCTCATCACTACAGATGATCAATTTTTTCCAGCAGACATGAATTCCCAGCGAATTTCCATATTTCGCCATTGGCAAATTGTTTTGCGAAACATCAGCGACAATTTGCCATGGAAATTATTTGTCACAACTAAAAACTCATGGCACGGTCATGTCAAAATAGATGTGGCCGTGGTTGCATTAAAATAGACACGATCACATCAAAAAAAGTTCAGCGACAAACGCGTTTCGCAAATGTTTTGCCCTGATTCACTTATCGCTACTCATATCTAGTTGCTGCATGTTTTGTATATAGTGGTGCATGCATAGTATTGAAATGTTTAGCAGCAGGTACAATTATACAAGAGTTTCAGAAATTGATGACATTTTTGATAAGTTTATCCTTTTTTCATTGTATACTTTTACATTTTTAAAAATGTGCCAATGGCAAAATACAGAATTTTACAGCAAATCCATTCCTGGTGAAAAAATTTGCTCATCACTACACTTTATTCCTGAGTTGCAGTAGGGCAATGTAACACTATTTGCTCTGCATGTAGCATAAACTTGCAGTAAAAATGTTGCAAATCAAGCTCCGAGGAGGACTTCTTTGGTACTTACCACATGAAGCCATTTCATCAGAACGATCACCACAATCATCTTCTTGATCACATATCCAAGATAAAGAAATGCACCGTCCATTGTTACAAGAATATTGATGGGGCTGACAAGTCCTTGCTGTAATTTATGGACATAAACAGTGTCAAACACAAATGAGGTTTACATTTAACATGGTCTGTCAATTTACAGTAAGGAATGTAACAATGTGAGCAGTGGACCTAATGGTGGCCAAAGGCCCAGAAGTAGAAAGAGAACAATAAGATCCAAACAACATGTGCTGTTTCAATATACTGTTACCCAAGGTTTGGAAGACCATCTAAAATCATCTGCTAAGTTCAAGTTATGTTATGATACCCTTACAATTTTTACTTCTGTTCTTTTCAAGAAGACTTTTTTAAAAGAATGATTATCACCCCACTTAATGGAAGGACAATCAACACGGATATCTTGGCTGCCACATTATTTAACTTCCCTGACTTCACCAAGGGCTGACTACCCTTGGGGCCTTTTCTTACTGAGGCCTAAAGGTCCCCATACATGGGCCAATTCTAGCTGCCGATATCGGTCCCTTAGACCGATTTTGAGGGGAGTGAGGTTGGGGAATGCCCTTCCTAGAGATGTGGTAATGGCAGATTCTGTTAATGCCTATAAGAGGGGCCTGGATGAGTTCTTGAACAAGCAGAATATCCAAGGCTATTGTGATACTAATATCTACAGTAAGGGGCCCATTTACTTACTCACGAACGGGCCGAATGCGTCCGATTGCGTTTTTTTCGTAATGATCGGTATTTTGCGATTTTTTTCGGAAAATTATCGCAACTTTTTCGTTACCAATACGATTTTTGCGGAAAAACGCGAGTTTTTCATAGCCATTCCGAAAGTTGCGATTTTTTCGTGGCGTTAAAACTTGCGCAAAAAGTTGCGATTTTTTCGTAGTGTTAAAACTTGTGCAAAACGGCGCGCCTTTTAAGTTTTAACGCTATGAAAAAAGCGCAACTTTTCGCGCAAGTTTTAACGCTACGAAAAAATCGCAACTTTCGGAATGGCTACGAAAAACTCGCGTTTTTTCGCAAAAATCGTATTGGTAACGAAAAAGTCGCGATAATTTCCGAAAAGTCGTAAAGGCGCCGAAAAAATCGCAAAAAATACGAAAAAGTTGCAAAATGTTCGTTTTCCAATCGGAATTCTTCCAATTCGGTCGGAATTCGTGTCTTAGTAAATCAGCCCCTTAGTATTAGTGGTTGTATATATAGTTTATGTATGTGAGCATATAGATTGGTAAGTATAGGTTGTGAGTGCTGGGTTTACTTGGATGGGTTGAACTTAATGGACTTTGGTCTTTTTTCAACCCTATGTAACTATGTAACTATCCTGGATTCTCCCGATATCGCCCACCCGTAGATGGTGATATTGGGAGAAGATCCTCTAGCTTGGCAACATCGCCAAGCGAGCAGATCGGTCCATTTATGGGGACCTTTAGTCTCAGGCTCCCAGAAACATCCACCCTTTTCCCAGCACTATAGCAAAGTGTGACAGGAAGTGGTCACCCTACCTGTTATCCAATAGCATAGGTATATAAATGATACAAGCCATAGGGGCTATTAACCTATGAGTCCCTAATTTAATGGCTTGATATTTATCCCAGCACCCATCACTTTCATATAGAAACTTCTTTTTTTCTTAACTATTACTTAATCATTAAAGTTCTGTAAAGCATATTTTATTAGGTTGAATGTATCCCGTTAAAATTCCACCTAAGTGTATGCTAGGCCCCTGCCAAAAGAGACGAACTGCTTTTCCCTCTTTAGAAAAGTAGAACAGTTGCATTCATACCATGTTTTACTCTGACTACATTTCCATAAATTTAGGTCATCGTCAAATGAATCCAGCAGATGAAGAATTCGGGTGATTGTAAGAAGGAGTCATTTGCATCTAATTTGTATCTCATTATCACCTATGCCTAGTTGTTACTCCTACATAGTATGAATGTCACGTAATAAGGAAAGTAGACAAGAATATGTATTAAGAAATGATAAGAGGTGATAGGGGGACAGTAGAGGAAAATCTCTTAACGATCTTACAAAATTACCCAGTAATTGGTAATTAATCCGATCATTATTCTGCCAATAAATATGGAATATGACTAAGGGGCACATTTACTAATCCACGAACGTCCGAAAAGCGTCCGAATGCGTTTTTTTCGTAATGATCGGTATTTTGCGACTTTTTCACGAATTGTCGTGAATTTTTCGAGCGCTCAATACGAAAAAATTGCGACAATTCGCGAAAGTCGTAATGGCTATGCAAAAGTCGCGACAATTCACGGAAGTCATAATGGCTATGCAAAAGTCGCAAAAATTCGCACAAGTCGTAACCGCTACGAAAAAGTCGCAACGGTGACGAAAAAATCGAAAAAAATTCGACAAAGTCGCAAAATGTTCGTTTCCAATCCGAGTTTTTCCCATACGGGATTCTGATTCATAGATTAGTAAATCAGCCCCTTAGTATCAACAATAATTGCACCTCGCCAAAAGCAAGGTCACTCTGGACCCATTTTATGGGGGCAAGCATGAAGGTTCGTACATATAAACTGGGCACGAGGGATCCCTAATGTATACCACTTTATTCAGAAAAAAGCAGATGAGGGGTTCATAATGTTTAAACTACTAAGCTAAGATGGATATTGCATTTCTTCGATCTCAGGCAACCCTACCTATAGTATTGACACTTCATTATGACTCAACACCTAAATCAACACAATACATCAACACATACTGTAAGTTGTTTTTTGCTTTGCTGGAAAATTGGCGAATCTTTGAAAAGATTTGCAAAACGGTGAAAAATTCTCGAAACGGCGAAAATGTCTTGCATCAAAAAAAAATTGTCGCCCATGACAATTCTTTTGATGCCCGCGACAATTTCTTTTGAAGTTTTTGGATGTGCGGTGAACTTTTCCGCTGCAATTTTTTCTTGCCATTTCACGAAACAATGCGCCAATGGTGAAACGCGGAAATTTGCCGCAAATCCATGCCTGGTGAAATATTTCACCCATCACTACACATAAGTCCCCCTGAGGAGTACCACTACATTTCTTGGCAAAGTACAGGGCTGTATATAACTTTGATTCAACAACTTACACAGGGTCCTAGACATTTTGCTTATCATACAGTAGTTGTTCAATATGACTTTACTATGGTGGTTCTGCCAATAGATTGTTGGTTTGGACTGGTAATTTGAAGGAACATCATAGTGCCCTCTAATACCTTATTGCTACACTGGGGAAACAAGAAGAGACTTTTTGCTTGACACAGACTTCTACACACTTGTGTAGGTACAGTATATATGGCCTGTTACACTTTATTCATAGAGGCACCCTCTACCGTGCCCAGAATGAATGGAATACCATATGTGCCAAGTGCATGAATAAGTAATTTGTCATAAATATATGTATTTCAATGTTTGCCTTGTATTTGTAAGGGTGGATACTCTTGGTGAAATTCAGTTAAGTAAGAATAACTTCTCCTGACTCATTTCCAAATTTCCCCATAGAAAACCATGAGATAAGTTTTTCTCATGGAAATATATCTGGCCCCTTCTGCTAGATTTATCACCCTACAATGTAAAAGTGTTAGGATGTCTTCTGTTTTCAAAATTTATATGCAGAGTTTAATCTTTTAGTAATATAGTTGGGCACATTTTCAAGGAAGACATTTTGAGGGTTGGTCAGATTCCTTTACATTTATAAGGATAGAAATTAGAAATTTCTGGCCGGCATGGATTTGCAGCAAAAGTCCACATTTTGGAATTGTTGTTTCGCAAAACTTCTGATATATTTCACCGCTAAAATTTGCAGTCACATCAAAAAAAGTCACAGTTGCGTAAAAAAAAAGTAAGGTCACATAAAAATAAAAAGGGTTGTGTCAAAATTGTCATGCGTCACCTGCATTTTGTGAGTTTTTTTCACTGTTTCACAAATTTTACGGCAAAGCAAAATGGACAGATTCACTCATGAGTGATTTTTGTTTTTCCAGCTGACACAGATTGTCACCAAAGTTTGTATGTTTGTATTTTGACAAATGGTGGAAATGTTCATGAATTTGGCCCAGAATTTCGCTACGTGTTTTATTTAGCTGAGAAAAATTATTGTTGATGTGAAGAAAAAAAGCTCCTTTTGACGTCAATGCATTTGGCGCAAGAACAAAATGGCCATTGACTCAGGGTCGGACTAGGGGGTGCAGGGCCCACCGGGGCCCACCAGGATTTTTCCCGGTGTCCCGGCGGCTCAGTCTGACCCTGCATTGACTCATAGACATTTGGCTAGTGATGAGCAAAAAAATTTGTGATACGCTTTTGTCGTGTGATTTTTTTGTCGCCCGCATTTTTTTTTTTCCGTGAACACACCCAATTTGATGCGCAGGAAAAAATATTCCATGTGACAAATTTTTCCATGGCGAATTTTCACAGAAGTTTTGCGAAATGCGGAAATTCGTTGGCACAAGAAAAAATGCCCAAGCAGGAACTTTGCTATTTTTGTGGTTTCAGTGCTCTTCAGTGGTTTGATTGTCTATCACCTCTAACATTCTAGTTCCCTATGGGGGAAATGGTTAGCAGATCCTTAATCAAATGAGACTTTGCAGTTTATTTGACTTGTGTAATTATTCGTTTATAGCCCTTTCCTATCATTAGTTCTATTTAAGAGAAAGACAAGCTGTTTTCACTGACATACCTTGCATTAAAGTGTTCTGCTAAAGAGCTTGGCAACAGGGCAAACCAGAAAATCAGTGAGCCTTGCCTTCCTTGCTTGTATGTCAACAAACTTTCATAAATTCATCTTTGAACCGTGCAATGTAAAGTGTGAGATGCTGTCCTGCTAATGAGACGTTACATGCATCTTGCTCTAATTGCCTCTTCGCTAGAATTTCCACATAGTGCTGAATGATTTGCACAGCATGGGATTTTATACAGGTAAATACATACTATAAACCTAAAAATTCTATTTTTAAATATGTTTGTTTTTATTTTATTTTTCATGCCATTTGAATTTGCGCTTTGCTAAATAGGTTCATTTTTAATGAAAACAAATATGGCAGCCATTGAAAATGATGCAGTGTGTTCCTTTGCCTTACTTAGCCTTCCTTTCCCTATGACTCTACTAATTCATCCTGTTAAGGGTTGAAAATTCTGCAGTGATGAAACATTGGATTATGTTCTCTTATAATGATACATTAAAATTATTATAATATAAACATCCTAATTTGTGATTGTAATTTTTCCGCCAGGCAAGGATTCGCAGCGAATTTCCGCATTTGAATTGTTTCGCGCAACTTTGTTGCAAAAACAATTGTCTCTCATCAAAAAAAGTCACAGTCATATCGAAATAGGTGCAGTTGCGTCAAATTGTTCGCGGTCGCACCAAAATAGACGCGGTCACGTAAAAAATGGCACGCGCGACAAAAAGGTGTTTCCCAAATTTTCCTGTCGTTTCGCTAATTTTTCGGCGAAACAGGACAGGATTCGTTCATCACTAATTCTAATACATAATAATTATAGAGGCCTGTTAAAATGATAAATACTATATTATTACATGTTCACTAGAATCTCAGCCATAAAGCAGGACAAAACTGCTGCTTACAGTGAATATTTTGATAATTAGATCTGTGCCCATTGAAACAGAATGCTGTGTTATAAATAGGGATGCACCAAGTCCACTATTTTGGGATTTGGCCGAATCCCTAATCTTTCATGAAGGATTTTGCCAAATCCCAAACCAAAGCCAAACCCAAATTATATTTTATTTTATACTGGTCATGGAACTCCTCTGTGACTTCTAATATCCTCATATTTTACAACAGAGAGTACATTATTTATTATAATACAGTTTCAATAAGTCATGTGGCAACAATAACATCAGTAAGCACCGTTTATATCTTATAATCATTTATATAGGGAATAATGTACCCCCTATTGTAAAATATAGGGATATAAGTCCCCGAAGAGTTCCATGACCATATAAAAGCAAAAGGTTGAAGGACGAGTGCTTTTATACAGGTCGTGGAACTTCAAGGAAACTTACAATATCCTTATATTTTTCAATAGGGGGTACATTATTTACTATAATACACAAGTTTTAGTGAGTGTGTGACAGGAATTACATCACTAAGCACTAGTGATGAGCGATTTTTTTCAGGAGGCATGGATTCACAGAGAATTTCCGCATTCTGCCTTTAGCGAATTGTTTTGCGAAACTTCAGGCAAAATTTGCCGTATGTCAAAAAATTGCAGTTGTGTCAAAATAGGCGCCGTTTTTTTAAAACAAAAGTAGTGCACGACACAGTTTGGAAATTTATGCCATTTTGTGAATTTTTCTGTTTTTTTGCAAAATTTCCAGAGAAACAAAAGGGAATAGATTAGTTCATCACTAGTTATGAGCGAATCTGTCCTGTTTCACTTGGCCATAAAATTTCCAAAACGGCAAGAAAATTTGCGGCGAAAAATTTGTGAAGCGCATCTGTCGTGTTTTTTTGTCACCTGTGGGTTTTTTATGTGACCGCTCCCATATTCTGCCAGGACCATGCCCAATTTTGACTCAACCGTGCCCAATTTGACGCGACCACAACTTTTTTTGACACCTGACGAATTTTTCTGCGGTGAATTTTCACAGAAGTTTCGTGAAACAATTCGCCAATGGCGAAATGCAGAAATTCTCTGCAAATCCATGCCTGGTGAAAAAATTAGCTCATCACTACTCATCACTACTAAGCACCAATTATAACTGATGATATCACTAAGCAACATTTATAAGGATATAATGTACTGGATATTTATGGCTCTTGTAATTAATAATAATTCTAATTTTTAAAAATAATTTCCTTTTTCTCTGTAACTATAAAACAGTGCCTGTACTTGATCCCAACTAAGATATAATTACCCCTTATTGGGGGCAGAACAGCCCTATTGGGTTTATTTAATGGTTAAATGATTCCCTTTTCTCTGTAATAATAAAACAGTACCTGTACTTGATCCCAACTAAGATATAATTACCCCTTATTGGGGGCAGAACAGCCCTATTGGGTTTATTTAATGGTTAAATGATTCCCTTTTCTCTGTAATAATAAAACAGTACCTGTACTTGATCCCAACTAAGATATAATTACCCCTTATTGGGGGCAGAACAGTCCTATTGGGTTTATTTAATGGTTAAATGATTCCCTTTTCTCTGTAATAATAAAACAGTACCTGTACTTGATCCCAACTAAGATATAATTACCCCTTATTGGGGGCAGAACAGCCCTATTGGGTTTATTTAATGGTTAAATGATTCCCTTTTCTCTGTAATAATAAAACAGTACCTGTACTTGATCCCAACTAAGATATAATTACCCCTTATTGGGGCAGAACAGCCCTATTGGGTTTATTTAATGGTTAAATGATTCCCTTTTCTCTGTAATAATAAAACAGTACCTGTACTTGATCCCAACTAAGATATAATTACCCCTTATTGGGGGCAGAACAGCCCTATTGGGTTTATTTAATGGTTAAATGATTCCCTTTTCTCTGTAATAATAAAACAGTACCTGTACTTGATCCCAACTAAGATATAATTACCCCTTATTGGGGGCAGAACAGCCCTATTGGGTTTATTTAATGTTTAAATTATTCCTTTTTCTCTGTAATAATAAAACAGTACCTGTACTTGATCCCAACTAAGATATAATTACCCCTTATTGGGGGCAAAACAATCCTATTGGGTTTATTCAATATTTAAATGATTTTTAACAAACTAAAGTTATGGAGCTCCAAATTACAGAAAAATCCCATATCCGGAAAACTCCAGGTCCTGAGCATTCTGGATAACAGGTCCCATACCTGTAGCTTGTGTGTGTTACATATAAATAAATGTTGCCAGTACAAGGCATTTTAGCTTTACAGTATAAAGACAGCAGTCAGCCTGCCCTGATAATATTGATGTCAAAAGGTTGAAGTTGTGTGTAAGTACATTTCTGCTACAGGGCAAATCTCAGAAGGCAGACCTTCTCTCCGTAGCCTTTATGTCAACAAATGTTCATAAAATCATCTTTTGAACCATGCAGCGTACAAATGCATTCTCGAGTTCTTTACAAGCTTCCCGAGCTTGTAATTGCCTGTTCTGCAACATCTCAGCATTCATCTGTATACGCTGCCATTAACTGTTAAGAATTTTAGACACATCCAGCAGTACAGAAATTCTCATCAGCAGAAGATATAAAAAGATTGTGAGTGACGCATCATGAAAAGGAGGAAACAAGATAAAGAAATGTTCAGAATCCATGGGAACAGTAATGTAAAATGTAGCTGTAAGATACAGAATATAAAGTACAACTTGAAAGCCTTCTACTGCCAGGTTGGCTATGGCCACTGCTATTATGCTTGACAATAAAATAACAGGGTAATACTTATTCACTTGTATTTTTTAAAATAACATTCTCACATGCTTTGAAGATCCTGCTGCTTTGCGGTTGTATTATCTGCCTGGCCGAGGCTATCTTTAACTCAACCCATAACTTTGACCCAAGGTGCCACATTGTGCCACCCTTGGGAGAATTTGGTAGTAGGGATGTAGCGAACCTCAAAAAAAGTGTTCGCGAACGCGTTCGCGAACTTACGCCAAAAAGCGCGAATATTCGCGAACTTTGCGAACCCCATAGACTTCAATGGGAAGGCGAACTTTAAAACCTAGAAAAGCCATTTCTGGCCAGAAAACTGATTTTAAAGTTGTTTAAAGGGTGCCACGACCTGGAGAGTGTCATGCAGGAGGGGGATCAAGGGCAAAAATGTCTCTGAAAAATACTTTGTTGACACAGTGTTGCATAAAACCGCAAAGGCAGCTGGCAGACCTAGCGGAAATACGCACTATTAGCACCATGGAAACGGGATTTGCTTACACCAGTACTAGGCTGAAAAGCGCCATGTGTGGCTTGTGAACATACGTGAAAAGTTCGCCAACTTCCAATCTTGCGAACACCTGATGTTCGCACAAATTAGTTCGCCGGCGAACAGTTCGCTACATCTCTATTTGGTAGAGGATATGTTCTAACATCACTAGCGCCGTGGCAGATGGTAATGAAAATATTATTGCATTGGAATAGCAGATATAACAGTCTACTGCAATCTACAGATAATGAGCCCCCCACAGGTCCCATAATTTCAATGTTCAGTAAGGAGGTAGGGGATTAAGATGTTAGCTATTAGAAGCAGTTCCTATGTGAGTAGAAGGGTCATCCTGCTATTAGATATAGGAGAGTGCTGGGCTGTCTGCATGAAATGACATTTTTATTAGGGATGCACTGAATCCAGGATTTGGGATTCGGCCTTTTTTGGCAGGACTCGGATTCAGCCGAATCCACGCTCCTGGCCGAACCTAATCCAAATCCTAAAAATCTTGTGACTTTTTGTAAGGTTAACACGGAAGTTGAAAATGTAACCGTTCCATAACCTAATTAGCATATGCTAATGAAGATGTAACCCTTCACTAACCTAATTAGCATTCGGTTTCGGCGGAATCCTTTACATTTTTTACGCTAACTTTGTCTTGGAGACATTTTTGCTGAATTTTTGTGAAAGAATTTGCCTATGGCGTAATGTAGAATTTCGCTGCCAGTCCATGCCTGGTGAAAAAATTTGCTCATCACTAGTGTAGATTAGTGATGGGTGAAATGTTTCGCCAGGCATGGATTCGCAGCAGAAAAATTCGCCTCATGTCCAAAAATTGTCGCCAGCGTCAAAAAAGAATAGACGAGGGCGTCAAAAGAATAGCCGTGCAACGAAATAATAGCCGAGGGCGACAAAAAAATAGCCGTGCGACAAAATAATAGCCGGAGGACAAAATAATAGCCGTGGAGGACAAAATAATAGCCGCGCGACAAAATAATAGCCGTGGGCGACGAAATAATAGCCGCGGGCGACAAAATAATAGCTGCGGGCGACAAAATAATAGCCGCGTGACAAAATAATAGCCGCGGGCGACAAAAGAATAATCGCGGGTGACAATTTTTTTTGCTGCACAACATTTTCGCCGTTTCGCAAATTTTTCGAAGAATTCGTAAATTTTTCGGCGAAACGAAATGGAACAGATTCGCTCATCTGATTAGTGATGAGTGAATCTCATTTTTGACACGAGCACCCCAATTTTTCTTGGCGCTTCCAACAGTTTCCACCATTTTCAACGCGGAAATTTGCCAAAATGTCTGCCGAATTTTTCACTCATCACTAATGTACATGTACTTGTACATGAATGACAAATAAATGGCTTGGTTTATTCCTAGGTCATAATGCAGTAGGCTAAAATCTGTATTTTTGCAAGTTTTATGCAGAAAGCAAATTGTAGCTATAAATAGCCTTTGTCTTTCCCCACAGTCCCTGCAGCAAAAGCACAGTTATTACATTTGTGTTTTTGTTCTATGGCTGCATCTTTAGATCTGTGTCTGCTTGTGACAAAATAAAAATGCAATACGTTTGTTTTCACGATAAAAGAAAGTGGTCATAAGTATTTTTTATCTGCTCTATAAAGTGGGGTTTTATCACTGGCTCATACACTATAATCTTGTTGGTTTGTATAAGTAAAAGCTTTCAACAAAAGTCACCATGATCGCTTCAATTTTTGTTATAGGCACAACTTATCAGCTTTTACTTAAATCACACAGGACTTACGGATTATTAACATCGGAGCACTCTGAGATTCAGTGTGGGCTGACAGATAAAAATCAAGGCAGCATTTTGAAAATTTTTTAGGCTACAAACAACACAAACCATAGTTTCTGTACTGTTCTTACTCTGTAAGCCTTGCAATGTTTGTAAATACTGTAGTCTTGGGCACTTTTATCAACAATATGCACAAGTGACATGTAGAAATACATATCAGGTTATATATGATCACTGGATCATATATAACCTTGTTATGGTCCCCACCTGATGAAATTACAGATCACTAGTGATGGGTGAAATGTTTCGCCAGGCATGGATTCACAGCGAATTTCCGTGTTTCGCCATTGGCGGATTATTTCGCGAAACGGATAAAAAAATTTGCTGGGGAAAAATTCACCGCACGTCCAAAAATTGACGCGTCCGACAAAAGAATAGCCGCGGGCGACAAAAGAATAGCCGCGGGCGACAAAAGAATAGCCGCGGGTGACAAAAGAATAGCCGCGGGCGACAAAAGAATAGCTGTGGGTGACAAAAGAATAGCTGCAGGTGACAAAAGAATAGCCACATGACAAAAGAATAGTCGCAGGTGACAATTTTTTTGAGGCGCAACATTTTCGCACTTCGCAAATTTTTCATCGTTTCCTACCAAATAAAGCCCCCTGAAAGCTGATAGTGTGCATAGAGGCTGCCTAATAGCCAATCACAGCCCTTATTTGGCTCCTCCATGAACTTTTATGGTGCTTGTGTTGCTCTCCAAGTCTTTTTACATTTGACTAAATTGACTACATTTGTCTAAATTACCCTAGCAACTATCAGTGGTTTGAATGAGAAACTGGAATATGAATAGGAAAGGGATTGAATAGAAACACAAGCAATAAAAAGAAACAATAACAATAAAATTATAGCTTGAAAGAGCAAGTTGGCTGCTGGGGTCAGTGACCCCGATTTTAAAGCAGGAAACAATCAAACTTCAAAGTAAAATAATTCAAAAACTATAATAAATGAAAAAAAATAATGAAGAGAACTGTCCATTCTTTAACATACTAAAAGTTAACTTAAAGGTAAACTACCCCTTTTAAAGACTGAAAAGAGTAACAAGCTAATTGGATATTCAGGTGAAAAACCTGAACTAGTGATTAGTGAATTTTTTCAGCAGGCATGGATTTGCAGCGAATTTCCTCATTTTGCCATTGGCGAATTTTGCGAAAATTCGCCACAGAATAATGTGTCGTCCATCAAAAAAAGTTGCAGTCAAGTCAAATTGGGTGCAGTCACATTAAAATAGGCATGTAAAAAAAAGATGTGGCTGACAAAAAAAGTAGCATGACAAACACGTTTCGCTGATTTTTGTGTCGTTTTGTGAATTTTTCGGCGAAACGGGACAGATACGCTCATCAGTAATGCTAACCTGACATACCAGAAGGATTTATAGCGTTGGGGGAATGAATATATGGAAGAAATGCCGTTTGGATTACACTCATTGCAAATGCTTTACCTTCAATAATACGTGCAATCAATTTGCAATCAGACCAATCCAGATAACTGCATTTTCTACCCATTTATTTCCAAATGATCTGTTAACCTTCCATAAGGAGTTCTTGCTCTTTATTTCCATATGACACAAAGCATTTTCATTCGGAGTTTTGATCATCCGAGTGCAAAATATAAGGTTCAAGGTTTTCAAGACCTAGAAATGTGTCCATTATTTTCCAAACTGAATTTGTAATTTCCTCTTGCTCATAAAGTGCCAAAAATGATCAATTACAACCGGTATCTGGCTGGGTACAAGTGGGAATCTAATGAATGAGACGTTTATGTGAAATTAATGTTACTTAAAAGACATCAATATAATTATTCTTGGTGTTGTTTATTCATCAACCATGTTATCAGCCTGATTCTGATTAAACAGGAGCTGTCTGAGCAATAGTTGACGGACAACTTCAAAAAAATCAAGTTTTGTTCAACCCCCTTTGTTTCTGCATTATGGTATTTTCTTTGCTATTCTTTCTTTTTATCCAGCAAACCTGCAAACATAGCAGGCAATATTCCATAAAAGAGGAGGATGAATATGAGGATAGAAAATGTCTTATAGAGATTTGAAGGATAAAAAAAATCCAAACTATTTCTAGCAAATGAAAAAGTGTTGGATAAAACAAAGTGATAGCACAAGTTTTGTGTTAGTTGTTTGGTGAAGAATGTAAAGATGTAACATCTGACAAGGCTTAGATATACAACAGGGGTCCCCAACCTTTCTTACTCGTGAGCCACAGTCAAATGTAAAAAGACTTGGAGAGCAACACAAGCACCATAAAAGTTCATGGAGGAGCCAAATAAGGGCTGTGATTGGCTATTAGGCAGCCTCTATGCACCCTATCAGCTTACAGGGGACTTTATTTGGTAGGAAATCTTGTTTTTATTCAACCAAAACTTGCCCCCAAGTCAGGAATTCAAAAATAACTCCCTGGTTTGGGGGCACTGAGAGCAACATCCAAGGGGTTGGGGAGCAACATGTTGCCCCTGAGCCACTGGTTGGGGATCCCTGATCTACATTATAAACACTGCCTATATGGAAAAGACTATTGGGGTGCAATATTTTATATACCCAGATATTAGAACCAGACATGTTTACTTAGAGGCCTATTTATAAAAATTGTATTTGTGTAATTTTCATATTTTTGTTTTATTTCGCATAACCTTGAATATTGATTTAAAAATCTGAATGAAACATTTAAATTGATTAAGGGGCGATTTATCATCGGTTGAGTTTGATTTTGATTTTCTGTTTTTCTCGATTCGAGTTATGGTTCAAAAACTGAAATGTCCGGTATTTATTAAGAGAAAAAACTTGAAAACTCAATTGTAAGAATTCACCATGTAAAAGCTTGGGAGTTTTTATAGAATTCAATGGAAGTTGTCATAGGCAAAGTCAAGCCATATTCTTAAATTCAATTTTTTTTGCGTTTTTAAAGCTTGTAAAGTGGAAAAATTTGATATATTCAGTTTTTTTTTCAAATGAGTTTTCCTTATTAACAAATAAGCGACAATTCGATATGCGAGTTTGTTCGAGTTTAGAGAAACAAACTCGAATTCACAAACTTGAAAATTGATAAACAAGCCTATAAGTCAGGGGTCGGGAACCTTTTTGGCTGAGAGAGCCATAAACACCACATATTTTAAAATGTAATTCCGTGAGAGCCATACAATATGTTTGGCCGTGGATACTGTGGGACAAGGTAGGGTGGGTCCCAAGGATGCCGGATATGTGGATGCGATGCAGAGGAGGACGTGGCCTGCGCTCGGCGGATAGAAGACATGTTTTAAGGCTTAGAACATGTCTTCTATCCACCGAGCGCAGGGGTAAGGTAGGGTGGGTCCCAAGGATGCCGTATGTGGAGGAGGGCGTGGCCTGCACTCAGCGGAAAGAAGATGTGTTCTAAGGCTTAGAACGCGTCTCCTATCCGCCGACCGCAAGCCACGCCCCCCGTTATTTTTTTTTATTCAAGATTTGGCAGCAAGCCAGATGCAGCCATCAAAAGAGCCACATCTGGCTCTCGAGCCATAAGTCCCTACCCCTGCTATAAGTAGTTAAAATTTCACTTAGGACAGCTCTCATTGACCATGCAAACTTTTAGATGCTGAAATTTTACATTGGAGTTTTTTGTGTTTTTATGTTGATCATGATTATTAACTAAAATAAAACTTGAATCATGAAACAAAGATGAATGTTTATACATAACCCCCTTAATCCCTTTTTACAGAACTGCAACCTTCAGCTTCTCTTTGGCAAAATCAGTTAACAAGAAGATGATTGGGAGTTACAGAATTTCCCGACAAATGAAGTTTGAACCCCATGGCTAAATAATAGTGAAGCTCATGTGTATCAATGCAGATCAATCTAAGCAAGCTCACACCTAATTAGTACAGCTTATACTTTGAGTCACGTCAAATTAACCGAAATTACGTTATTGAAATCCGAGTGATTTATGATTGAAATCATGGGTGATTCATTCTACTGTAATTACTGCGCCAACAGAAATGTTTGTTAGTAACCACTTCCAGTTGAGGAGGACAAATAAATTCAATTAGATGCTGTACATATTTTTGTGGCTCTTTGCAAGCCAATTAACAGAGGCAAGACCAAAAGGGAAGGGGAGACCCATCTTGACCTTAGCACTCAGCCATTATTGGTGCAAATGTGATGATTGCACTGGTTTATTTGTAATAATACAGGTTTGTTTATCGTCAGGCTTTAAAGTCAATCCAAACATTTGCTGGCATCCTATGCAATGTATTTCAATTGCCTTCTTGTTACAAGGACTACAACACATCATGAATGCTGATTGGCTTACACTAACTCAACTTGTCATGAATGTCACAGTGCAGCATGGTTTGTATTCATCTTATTATAGTCTGTATTTCTGGAGACTATTAGATGAACTTAGCTATGCGGCTATTCTTTTGTCCCACGCTATTCTTTTGTCAAAAGCGACTATTCTTTTGTCAAAAGCGACTATTCGTTTGTCACGCTGCTATTCTTTTGTCACCCGCGACTATTCTTTTTTGATGTGCAACTATTCTTTTGATGCGCTGGTGACAATTTTTGAACGTCCCGTGAATCCATGCCTGGCAAAACATTTCGCCAATCACTATTAGATATGTATGTAACATGTTTTCTACACATTTTCTACTTAAATTGCCTTTAGTTGCAGTGGTTACCAGGTATATAGTAGACCTCTGTGAGCTTCACTCATTTTTGTGTGTGTGTGTGGTAAAGACAGACATATTTTTAGAAGCACATCTAATGCTTAACCAGCATGTTGTGTTGAAATTCCAGTGACTTGAGTAGGTTTCCATGATGACCCAAGTTGCTAGACCAATGGTCTTTTGGGGTGGAGTATTCTGAGAGGATTCCATATACAATATATAAGGTACAAGGCAGTATATTTATAACTACTTACTACTTCACTGCAGGTGTCATGGTTACCCTTGTATTGCTGTGCAACAGTGTGTAGCTACACTGTAGCTATGACCACTATGAACCTTTAATAAGTAGACTTTGACATTCAGAAAAGATGAAATAGTACAAGGCAACCTATATCTAGAAATGTGGGCCAGATAACTAGCCAAGTCCTTCCATTTGACTTATTTCAGAAATATAACTAGCATATTTGTTGCCAATGAAACACCTTGTTGTAGACATGCTCTCCAGTGTATTGAGTTCCTAAGGGTTGCATGTGTGCAAGCAGACCCTTGTGATTTTTGTAGATAGCAAGTTGTCTAATTCCAGTCAGTGTCATTCTGTGGCTACCAAAGCAAATAAAGTGCTGTCTTGTGTAAAAAGGGCATAAAAAGGACTTGTATAAAAAGGAAAACATAATTTTGCCCCTTTATAGGTCCCTGGTAAGGCCTCACCTTGAGTATGGGGGGCAGGTCTGGGATCCAGTCCTTAAGAAGGATATTAATGAGCTCAAGAGAGTGCAGAGACTGCAACTAAAATGTATGGAAGATTTAAACTGTCAAGGTTGGGGTTGTTTTCTCAAGTACATTAGAGGGGATTAAAGACAGATATAGGGTGTTCTTTTTTCCTATAAAAATATTACCACCTATTTCGATTAGAGGAACAGAACTTTCATTTGAAGTAGCATAGGGGGTTTTCATGGTGAGGGCAGTGAGGGGGTTGGGGAATGCCCTGCCGGGGGATGTTGGGTAGGGGGTTCCTCACGGTGAGGGCAGTGAGGGGGTTGGGGAATGCCCTTCCTAGTGATGCTGTAATGGCAGATTCTGTTAATGCCTATAAGAGGGGCCTGGATGAGTTCTTGAACAAGCAAAATATCCAAGGCTATTGTGATACTAATATCTACAGTTAGTATTGATGTTGGTGTATATTAGGTCTATGTGTGTGAGTGTATAGATAGGTATGGATCTTTGTGTGTGCATTGGGTTTGCTTGGAAGGGTTGAACTTGATAGTTTTTTTTTAACCCTACTTAACTATGTAACTATGTCAAAACAAAGTTTACACTACCATATATAGATACAGGTTTTAAAGTGCAATTATATGTATGATATTTCCAAACAATCTTGATTTTTAGTACCACTCAGGTCAGATCAACATGCATATTGTATTCCCATTTCTAATGTTAAAAAGGGTACAGGTATGGGATCCCTTATCCGGAAGCCTCTTATCCAGGAAGCTCTGAATTACAGAAAGCCCATCTCCCATAGACATTATAAAACAGTACCTTGTTATTGATCCCAGCTAAGATATAAATAATCCTTATTTGATGCAAAACAATTCTTTTGGGTTTAATTAATGTTTTGTTGATTTTTTAGTAGACTTAGGGGCTGATTTACTAAGACACGATTTCGAATCCGAATTGGAAAAATTCCGATTGGAAACGAACATTTTGCGACTTTTTCGGTAATTTTGCGATTTTTTCGTATGTTTTGCGATTTTTTCGGCGTCTTTACGATTTTTGCGTAAAAACGCGAGTTTTTCGTAGCCATTAGGAAAGTTGCGCAAAGTCGCGATTTTTTTCGTAGCGTTAACACTTGCGCGAAACGTTGCGCCTTTTTCGTAGCGTTAAAACTTAAAAGGCGCAACGTTTCGCGCAAGTTTTAATGCTACGAAAAAATCGCGACTTTGCGCAACTTTCGTAATGGCTATGAAAAACTCGCGTTTTTACGCAAAAATCGTAAAGACGCCGAAAAAAAAAATACGAAAAAATCGCAAAATTACCGATCATTACGAAAAAAACACAATCGGACGCATTCGGCCCGTTCGTGGGTTAGTAAATGTGCCCCTTAAGGTATGGAGATCCAAATTAGGGAAAAAAACCCTTATCCAGAATACCCTTGGTCACGAACATTCTGGATAACAGGTCCCATACCTGTACTATGAAAAGATAGTGTTTCAAATACATTGAACAGTTGGATCAGGAGATAAAGGATGACCTTATGTTTAATTTGCTTTCCCTGCTTCGTGGCACCAAGATATCAATTAATATTAAATGGCAATATTGGCAGTAGTGCAGGGTTTGACAAGAGACATAAGCAATGGGTAAAATCAGACATCCGGAACAAACCAAACAGCCCGCTAAACTTTTTTTCTCACCTAAACAGGTCTCATTTGCTTCATCTTCATTACTTCCACAATCATTGGCTCCATCACAAAGCCATCTCTTGGGAATACAACGGTTACTTCGACACTTGAACTGATCATTTGGACAGCTATGGTTCACTAAGAAAACAACAAAAGCCAATTTAGAACACTTGAGGCAATTGAAAAACTGAGCAACATGCACAGCTTGCAAATTACAGCAAAATAATACATTCAAATATGGGAACGGAATAAAAAAACAAAAAAAAAACACAATAAAGGGACATGTCATATACCATTTATTTTTATTAACAGATGAATAAAGACCTAAATGAGTTTTTAATGATATTTTGTTCAGAAGAAAATGAATGGTACTAAGCCATTTGTCAACACCAGGATAAGCTTTAATTTATGAAACAATGGTTCATAATTTATATATTGTTAAGAACAAAATGGTAATCAGCTTTCTAATGATTCACGCTCCAATGTATAAGCCACAAGTGGGAACATTCTCTCTAACTAACTAGATAAATTCATTTCAAGCTAAACATTTCTTTTTGCACAGAAATCCTCATCATTTCACAAATGAAACCCAGCTCTGAGCAAGAGGATGAAGAAATGGTGCAATCAATATAGCAACAAGGTTCATAGAAACCCCATATTCTATTTATTATCTATAAAGTCATTTGTAAATGTTAGAATAGAACATAGCATTGTCCCACTGGTGTCTAATGTTCCCTTACTTCATTAATCTAAAGATATTTATAGCATGGTCCAAAGAGTGTCTCCACCAGTTGAGCCTTCATGAAGTAAAAGGCATCTACACTACAATAAGCATGTCTGTGGGGCAGATTTATCAAAGTCCGAATTTCAGATAATTAAAAGTACGATTGGCAAAAATTCGGAGTAAATACGATAATTTCAGATGTGCGTTAATTGTGGTCATACAAAAATATTGTGGTACGATCTGAAAGTTACTAAATTTTCATATCCGAACGATTCTAAAAGGTGGGAAAACCTTTCTGACTTTGATCCTTCTGTGCATGGTTTTGGAAGCCTCCCATAGGGCTCAATGGCACTCTGCAGCTCCAACCCGGCCCAAGGAAAGTCTCCCATAGGGCTCAATGGCACTCTGCAGCTCCAACCCGGCCCAAGGAAAGTCTCCCATAGGGCTCAATGGCACTCTGCAGCTCCAACCCGGCCCAAGGAAAGTCTCCCATAGGGCTCAATGGCACTCTGCAGCTCCAACCCGGCCCAAGGAAAGTCTCCCATAGGGCTCAATGGCACTCTGCAGCTCCAACCCGGCCCAAGGAAAGTCTCCCATAGGGCTCAATGGCACTCTGCAGCTCCAACCAGGCCCAAGGAAAGTCTCCCATAGGGCTCAATGGCACTCTGCAGCTCCAACCCGGCCCAAGGAAAGTCTCCCATAGGGCTCAATGGCACTCTGCAGCTCCAACCCGGCCCAAGGAAAGTCTCCCATAGGGCTCAATGGCACTCTGCAGCTCCAACCCGGCCCAAGGAAAGTCTCCCATAGGGCTCAATGGCACTCTGCAGCTCCAACCTGGCCCAAGGAAAAAAAGTCTCCCATAGGGCTCAATGGCACTCTGCAGCTCCAACCTGGCCCAAGGAAAGTCTTCCATAGGGCTCAATGGCTCTCTGCAGCTCCAACCTGGCCCAAGGAAAGTCTCCCATGGGGCTCATTGGCACTCTGCAGCTCCAACCCGGCCCAAGGAAAGCCTCCCATAGGCCTCAATGGCACTCTGCAGCTCCAACCCGGCCCAAGGAAAGCCTCCCATAGGCCTCAATGGCACTCTGCAGCTCCAACCCGGCCCAAGGAAAGTCTCCCATAGGCCTCAATGGCACTCTGCAGGTCCAACCCAGCCCAAGGAAAGCCTCCCATAGGGTTCAATGGCACTCTGCAGCTCCAACCTGGCCCAAGGAAAGTCTCCCATAGGGCTCAATGGCACTCTGCAGCTCCAACCCGGCCCAAGGAAAGTCTCCCATAGGGCTCAATGGCACTCTGCAGCTCCAACCCAGCCCAAGGAAAGCCTCCCATAGGGCTAAATGGCACTCTGCAGCTCCAACCCGGCCCAAGGAAAGTCTCCCATAGGGCTCAATGGCACTCAGCAGCTCCAACCCGGCCCAAGGAAAGTCTCCCATAGGGCTCAATGGCACTCTGCAGCTCCAACCCGCCCCAAGGAAAGTCTCCCATAGGGCTCAATGGCACTCTGCAGCTCCAACCCGGCCCAAGGAAAGTCTCCCATAGGGCTCAATGGCACTCTGCAGCTCCAACCCGGCCCAAGGAAAGTCTCCCATAGGGCTCAATGGCACTCTGCAGCTCCAACCCAGCCCAAGGAAAGTCTCCCATAGGGCTCAATGGCACTCTGCAGCTCCAACCCGGCCCAAGGAAAGTCTCCCATAGGGCTCAATGGCACTCTGCAGCTCCAACCCAGCCCAAGGAAAGTCACTATACCGAAGCTTGAATGAATCAGAAACCTTAGTACTCGGCGCGACAATACGATTTTGTCGCACAAATTTTAGCGTAAAGTATGAAAAATCACAGAAATTAACGAAAATACTCAAAGTTCTATAAATTAGAAAAAATATGAATTTTTCCCATTCGGACCCAATCATACATTGATTTGGCCAAACCCCCGAATCCTTCGTTAAGGACTTGGCCGAATACCAAACCGAAACAAAATCCTAATTAGCATATGCTAATTAGATTTTGGAAGGGTTAAATGTCGCCACAAGCAAAATATTTTCAATTTCTGTCTTTGAACCAAATCCAAATCCTAATTAGCATATGCTAATTAGATGTAGGAAGGGTAAAATATTTTCAACTTCTGTGTTTCTGTGAGTTTTTGTCACGTGAATTTTAGAATTTGGATTCGGTTAGCTCAGGACCGTGGATTCGTCCAAATCCGAATCCTGCTGGAAAAGGTTGAATCTTGGCCAAATCCCAAACCGAATGCTGGATTTGGTGCATCTCCAGTCTCAAGTTTCTATCTAGAAGTGCATTTAATAAATACATTTAACTTTCTGTTTTATTTACAAGGTGACACACAGGTAGTCATTTATTAACACTGGGTAATTTTGCACGTAGATATTAAGAGAAAAGGCCGCATTGTGAGGGTTTTCTGTTTTATTTGGTTACGCCATTAAAAACAGAAACACTCTTCAACAAGGCCAGAAATGAGTTGAACGCTCTTCAACTACGCACCTAGGCACATAGCTAATAGCCAATTACTGATTAGCTGTTTTCAGCCTGCTGCAGGTAGGTTAGTGAAAGCTAAAATTTGATAGGCTGCGATGGGTTATTGCCCAGTGTTGATAAATGCATGCCACAGTGCTTCTGCCATTTGTATACACAGTGGATATATGTGTATATAAACCAATGAGATGTTTTTAAATAGGCGACCAGTAAACTCTGACTGTTGATTGGTTGCTATAAGTGATAAGCAAACCTTACATATTATACTAAATGACTCCCAGTGTGACAAGCTTTGCAATAGTAGACTTTAAATGGTACATAGATATTTTGTTATCAATGATACAGTCAAGAAAGCTGTTTTCCAAAAAGTTTAGTTATGCTAGTCCATAAACAAAAAATGAAAAGTACAAGATTAACACTCTTTTTTTTAACACTCATAGACAAATGAAAAACTACTGTTTGTCCTCCCTTAGTAAGGCATGTACAACAATTAAAGAGAAGAAGATGGGACAATACATACGGCAGTTTTCAAAATCTTCATCGCTACCGTCCAAGCAGTCATCTTCTCCATCACATTTCCAGCTCTCTTGGATACAGCGGTAGTTTTTACATTGGAACTCCTCTGAATTACACAGCTGGGGTAATTTTTCTTCAACGTTAACTATGTTAAAGAGAAATATAGTTATGTCCTTCAGAGCATGTAAACCATCCAGAGTAGCGCCGCAGTGGGGGAACCCTAACTCCAGTTTCCAGGTCTTGATAAGTTATTTCTTATAAATGAAATTGCTACATGACCAAGTCAATTGGAATGTTGGCATTTTCTTCTGGAAAATGCTATTGTTAATGACAAATGTCTAACAAATTTCCCCATACACCTTCTGTTTCAAAATGACTTAGTCACATGATCAATTTATTTCTAAGAAGAGACAGATGACGGCATCACAGACAGCTCTTTTAGTGACTGGTCATCATAATGACATTCACAACAATCAATGAAAAATGTAATGTATCTACCCTTCCATTACATACAATTAAATACACATGTATCATCCTTTTGTCTGTCAAAGGTTATGTAAAACTGTATCCAACTGAATTTCAAAGGGAAAGTACAACTCTCATCAACAGCCACTTGTGCTATGAAAGTAGCTCTAGATATGGGTGACTTGAAGTTGCTAATGTTATAAGCCAAACTTGTGGTGACTCACTTATCTTGGCTGAATCATAGGAGGTTAAACATCAGGTTCAAGATAAAGAAAGATCTTGTTATATTTAATAAAATGACTCATGTTAACAACAATGAAGAATAACAATTATATATAACCATGTAAATGCTGTACACAGAACTTGTTAAAGCTACAGGAGCCTATTTCACTGTAATATAGTGACCTATATAGCAAATGAAAATTATTGAATCTACCAATCATCAACTATCTAAAGAGATTAAGTCAAAGGGTAAATCCTCAGAATGACATATCAGCAAAGACCACGTGAAGCCCCTCCTATCTGCACTTTCCTTAATTTGATGTTGTATGTTTGGTTGTGGTGGTCAAATATATACTTTTTATGAGGACATTCCTACCAGGGATAATGCTAACTGGACCAGGCTTCATTCCAACTGTGCTTCTATGCTGTATAAGCTACATTTAGTGCGTGTTGTATAGCTATTACTAGTTAATATGCCGTGGGAGGTGGCAATGTGTGTTTTAGTATAAACTACTTAGAATTTCTAGAGTAAATACCTTGATAAAATTGGTGGCCTAGGCTGCCTAGGCACGCCACATCTGCTTCTGGAACACTGGACGTGCTGGAGATTTTGGATAAATCTTTGGCACAACCATTCCCCAGTGGCAGGAAGAACAAACTAAGGAGTGGGTAAGTGTGTATGTACACTCATGGGGGGTGGGAAAGTATTGGGTTGCCAGTTGGTGGGGGCAGCATGGGTTGAGGCTTGCCTAGGTTCAACTAGTTTAGAAATCAAGCTTAATGCCATTCAAACATTTTTACCAGTTAGAATATGAATTCATTCATATTAATTCATTTTTTAGCTTTTTTTTTTTCTTTAATTTTTGATTTAGATACTAGAAAAACAAGTGAGCACTCCACAAGTCTTCTATGAAAAATTATGCTCCCAACAATAACCTACAGTATGGAAGGTAATCCAGTACAGCTATTATATTTTTTTTATTATTATTTCACGCCCACCGTTTTCAAGTGCTATATGGTTATCAACCCCTCTCATTGAAAATCAGATCAATGCATTTGAGATCAATGAAGATTGTTGTGAGTTTACTTGAAACCATGGCAGAAATGTAAATGCAAATTAGTCCAAATTAGCCCAAAGGGGCCCACCAGAAAACCTTAGACCCTAGGCCCACTCTCCAAACTATTTTGCCTCCTTTGCTCACCCAACCTCTTTATTCTCCCAGTCTCTTCTATTTACATGCTAGCATCTATCCTTCCATCTATTTCTCCTCTTTCTTCCCATTCAGAAATAGGGAATGACCATAAAGTGGGGCAAATGGTCAGGAGCAGGAGGGCCCACTGACCTCTGGGCCTACCGGGAGTTTTCCTGGTATCCTGGTGGGCCAGTCCAACACTGAGCAAATACCAGGGTACAAGGACTGATGAACATCTTTTTTGTATTTATTTTTAACAAAATCTTCATTCCCCAAACGTTTCTTTCTTTCTATTAAATCCACCCAACAGCTAGAAATATACAAATGTTGGAAAGAAAAACAAATACACAAAAAACAAGATATTCTGTCACTGGAAGGGAAAATCTGTACAGCACACAATCCTGTTTCATGCAGTGTTAATCCATTACAACAAGTATAAGACAAAAGACGCCTTACACACACAAGTTGAATTATTTTCATCCAAATGTTGGTTATCCGCACAGCCGCAGACCCGGCCTCCAGGTATAGCCAAGCACAGTGTGCCGCAACCCCCATTGTTTAACCGACAAGCATTGTCACCTGCGGAATAAAACAAACACCTTTAGAACTAATAACTTTTCGGTAATGAGAATGGTAGAGCAGCAAAGCTTTATTTCTGTAGACACTAAAAGCCATTTGTCTGGAAATGTGACTACTGCTTCTGAACATTTCTCCGAGCAATATAGGAAAGAAATATCTATAAACTGCTTTATTGTGTCCTTGGCGGATGAGAGTAAATCTTTCTGTGAGATCTAAAAGCTACAACCTGCTAACCTATTAAAGCTATAGTTATTCGGCTCAGTTATTTTTGTCAAGATGTGTAACTCTGCTTGTATTTTATTAAAATAGATAATTTTGGACCATAAAGTATTTGTTTTTGTGTTTAAAAAAAGGGAAAAAAAGATGTTTGAATTGTTCTACTACAAATTATTGTTCTCTTGCTTTTCAGTTACTCAATTAACAGAATGCAGTTCCAAATTTCAATATTAGCCAAGATTCAATTTCATGAGTAAAAAGTAATTCCTAATTTAATTCCACATTTCTCCGGAGACTTCAAAGGAGACTTCATGAGAAAAACCAAGAGGTAAGTCTTTCTTTCAAGCTGAATTTGCTCCATTACACAAAGAAGTCTATATTTTTATACCGGGAATCAAATATTGTGACAGAGTTGTGGTCATTTATAAATTGTCATTAGCGATGAGCGAATCTGTCCCATTTCGCTTCGCCATAAAATTCCCGAAACAGCAAGAAAATTCACAAAACAGTGAAAAATTCACAAAACGCATTTGTTGTGTGATTTTTTTTGTCGCGCGCGTCTATTTTTTTTGTCGCCCACGTCTATTTTTTTGTCACCTGCACTTTTTGCCACACCGTGCCCAATTTTGACGCGGAAGCACCCTTTTTGACGCGACAACGCCCAATTTCACGCACAACAACCGCTGCAAATTTTCTCAGAAGTTTCGTGAAACAATTCCCCAATGGCAAAATGCAGAAATTTTCTGCAAATCCATGCCTGGCGAAAAAATTCGCGCATCACTGATTGTCATTGGTGATGAGTGAATTTTTTCACCAGGCATGGATTCGCAGCAAATTTCTGCATTTCGCCATTGGCGAATTGTTTCGCAAAACTTCCGTAAACAAATTAAGAGCGCGGACGCGTTGAATAGGGCACAGTCACGTAAAAAAGGGTGCAGTCACATTGAAAAAGGTCAAGGTGAAATTAGCCATAAAAAAATTGTGTGACAAATTAGTTTCGCGATTTTTTTTTTTATGGCGAAGCGAAGTGGGACAGATTCGCTCATCCCTAATTGTCATAAATTCTTTGACCATTATCTCAGTCATCCTTATTTCCAAAGACGTAGAAAAAAAAGGCCCGAATTCAAATATATGATAAAGACTTATCTCCTAATTCAATTCCAGATTTCCTCAAAGAATTTAGAGCTTTTACATGATAAACTATGAATTGAATTTAATCTGCTCTGGATAAACCATGAAATAAAAGGTCAGATTTAATTAGATAATACCAATTCATATCACAGTTTATCCATTGCGTCTATGGGAAAATATTAAACTGAATTAGGAGATTAGAAAATTTGGCCAAGAGTTTTGACAGATTTGAGATTTCCCTATAGATTTTATCACATCCTCATGGGATAAATCATGAGATATGTTTTTCTCATGGAAAGAAATCTGTTCAGCAACCAGATTTAGTTCAATAAGCAAAACTTGTCATTCGATTCCAGATTTTCCAGTTCAGTGGAGTTTTTGGGTCAGATTCAATTAAATGAGAAAAACACATTTCCCGATTCCATTTCAGATTTCCCCATAGATTTGAATGGCGTTTCTTGGCCAGTTCAAATTTGATGAGAAACATGTATCTTTTCATTTCATTTCAAATGAGTTTTCTATTGAGTTTTCATGTGATAAACCATTCGATAAGTATTTTAATGGAGCAGAATGTTATCTAACGTTCTAGATACAATTCAATGAGCAAAGTTTATCTTATGGTTTAACTTATGAGAAGGGAAATCTGGAATTACATTTGGACATATGTTTTTCTCATTGAGTTGATTCTGGCTCTGAAACTGGGTCCAAATTTGGAGAAAAGTTAAGACTATTTACTTAAGTCCATATTTTCCCATAGCCTTTAATGGATTTTAATCCTGAAACCATAAGATGAGTTAGGATAGCTATACATGGGCAGATTTTAGCTACTGATTTACATCCTTCAGTCCAATTTGGCTTCTTATCCGTATGGAGACATCCCATGGACCTACTTGGCAGATATTGATGTACTAGTTGGTGTAATGACCACATTGTTTAGTTGATGGGGGACAACCTGTAGTTCTGTTGTTGTAATCTGATTGTTTGGCCTTAGGACCAAACAACCAGATCAGTTTGATAGTGCCCACCTCAAGGTGGGCATATTGTGGAAAGATCCACTCATGTGGACCTGGCCAAATGAGCAGATCTTTCAATTTGTTGCCAGCTTTATCCTCACCAAACTGAATCTGGTTCAAAGAATCCAATGAATCTCTTAACTCTTATTATCAAAAAAAACTCTTACATTTATCAAGCGGTAACCTTGGAAATAGGCATTTCTCAGGTACACAGTATCAATGGCAAGAGATTTTCTCAAACCCAACGGCTAAATCTATAATTAGTGGACATAATTTCCTTTAATGAAGATCCATGAGTGCACCTGTCTGAGGAATAGTTGTGATACAAATAACAATAAAACTGAGAAAGAAAATCAACGTTAATAGATAAATATTGTATATTGTACAGGTATAGGACCTGTTATCCAGAATACTCAGGACCAAGGGTATTCCAGATAAGGGGTCTTTCCATAATTTGGATCTCCTACCTTAAGTCTACTAAAATACCAATAAAACATTAATTAAACCCAATAGGAGTGTTTTGCACCCAATAAGAATTATTTATATCTTAGTTGGGATCAAGTACAGGTACTGTTTTATTATTACAGAGAAAAGGGAATCATTTAACCATTAAATAAACCCAATAGGGCTGTTCTGCCCCAATAAGGGGTAATTATATCTTAGTTGGGATCCAGTACAGGTACTGTTTTATTATTACAGAGAAAAGGGAATCATTTAATCATTAAATAAACCCAATAGGGCTGTTCTGCCCCCAATAAGGGGTAATTATATCTTAGTTGGGATCAAGTACAGGTACTGTTTTATTATTACAGAGAAAAGGGAATCATTTAATCATTAAATAAACCCAATAGGGCTGTTCTGCCCCCAATAAGGGGTAATTATATCTTAGTTGGGATCAAGTACAGGTACTGTTTTATTATTACAGAGAAAAGGGAATCATTTAACCATTAAATAAACCCAATAGGGCTGTTCTGCCCCCAATAAGGGGTAATTATATCTTAGTTGGGATCAAGTACAGGTATTATGTTGTTACTACAGAGAAAAAGGAAATCAGTTTAAAAATTCTGAATAATTTGATTAAAATGGAGACAGGCTTTCCATAATTCGGAGCGGGTTTCCGGATAAGGGATCCCATACCTGTAATTTGATTGAAATCATGATGTAAGACACCAATGGCACATATTCTGCTGTTGTCATTCTGGCCCCAGCACAAAGCAGGGACAATAAAAGAAAAGAAATAGCAGAATATATGTATAAATATTTAATTCAGGTAAGTAAATATTCAAGTGAGGTTATGTCCTCAGCCCTCTGTCAATAAACTGGGATCATACAGTCCCCTCGTTCTATCGTTTTCAAGTTTTAAATTTAATTTGGATTGTTTACCAGACCTTGCAATTGAAAAGGCCTAGAAGCCAGCTAGACGGTTGATTTCGGAACAAAAAAAAGCTTTTTAACATCATTTAATTTGTGCCCCCATTGGTAATCATGTTTAGATCCAATTTGCAGATCAATGCTACAAGTCTCCGTTGGATAGAGAGGCTTTCAACTCCAACCATGTTTATTGCATGACCTTGGAATCAAGACTATTATTTTTTTACAGCATGTGAACATTATTTCCTGAATAGGCAATCATATACGCCTGATCTTTATGAAAGAATGTGCATAGCTTGTGGTTTGTATTGCATGTAATTATAATACACATAATTCGACAAGGGATTTTGTGGTGAGTGGCGAGTACTATAAAACAGAGGCATGAGATAATTGGAAAGGCCAATATGGAGTTGCCCGTTGTACTTAACATAAGCAGGATTTAAAAGCGAGTTTCCCAATAGACTCCATGCCAGGCATCTTTATTACATATCTGGCAATCCAACTGCAAAATCGCCATGCACGATCTCTTAAGAGCACACAATGGAAAATGTATTTTGCCCCTCTCAGCATCGCTACTGCTTCAACTAAGATTATTGTTATTCCCTGAGCATCCACCATATGGATTGTACTAGGGCACATGTAGCAACACAAGTCCAATGCACTTGGCTTCCATTTACGCTCATTATAACTTTCACTTAGCATCAATATAGTTACATACAGTTATATAGTCACATAGGGTTGAACAAAGACCAAAGCCCATCAAGTTCAGCTCCTCCAAGTGAACCCAGCACTCACAAACCCATACTGACCTATCTATCCACTCACATACAGACCCACACTGACCTATCTATCCACTCACATACAGACCCACACTGACCTATCCACTCACATACAGACCCATACTGACCTATCTATCCCCTCACATACAGACCCATACTGACCTATCTATCCACTCACATACAGACCCCTACTGACCTATCCACTCACATACAGACCCATACTGACCTATCCACTCACATACAGACCCATACTGACCTATCTATCCACTCACATACAGACCCACACTGACCTATCCACTCACATACAGACCCACACTGACCTATCCACTCACATACAGACCCATACTGACCTATCTATACACTCACATACAGACCCACACTGACCTATCTATACACTCACATACAGACTCATACTGACCTATCCACTCACATACAGACCCATACTGACCTATCTATCCACTCACATACAGACCCATACTGACCTATCTATACACTCACATACAGACCCACACTGACCTATCTATCCACTCACATACAGACCCACACTGACCTATCTATACACTCACATACAGACCCACACTGACCTATCTATCCACTCACATACAGACCCATACTGACCTATCTATCCACTCACATACAGACCCACACTGACCTATCTATCCACTCACATACAGACCCACACTGACCTATCTATACACTCACATACAGACCCACACTGACCTATCCACTCACATACAGACCCACACTGACCTATCTATCCACTCACATACAGACCCATACTGACCTATCTATACACTCACATACAGACCCACACTGACCTATCCACTCACATACAGACCCACACTGACCTATCCACTCACATACAGACCCATACTGACCTATCTATCCACTCACATACAGACCCATACTGACCTATCCACTCACATACAGACCCATACTGACCTATCCACTCACATACAGACCCATACTGACCTATCTATCCACTCACATACAGACCCATACTGACCTATCTATACACTCACATACAGACCCACACTGACCTATCCACTCACATACAGACCCACACTGACCTATCTATCCACTCACATACAGACCCATACTGACCTATCTATCCACTCACATACAGACCCACACTGACCTATCTATCCACTCACATACAGACACACACTGACCTATCTATCCACTCACATACAGACCCATACTGACCTATCACTCCACTCACATACAGACCCACACTGACCTATCTATCCACTCACATACAGACCCACACTGACCTATCTATCCACTCACATACAGACCCACACTGACCTATCTATCCAATCACATACAGACCCACACTGACCTATCTATCCACTCACATACAGACCCATACTGACCTATCACTCCACTCACATACAGACCCACACTGACCTATCCATCCACTCACATACAGACCCACACTGACCTATCTATCCACTCACATACAGACCCATACTGACCTATCACTCCACTCACATACAGACCCACACTGACCTATCTATCCACTCACATACAGACCCATACTGACCTATCTATCCACTCACATACAGACCCACACTGACCTATCTATCCACTCACATACAGACCCACACTGACCTATCTATACACTCACATACAGACCCACACTGACCTATCTATCCACTCACATACAGACCCACACTGACCTATCTATACACTCACATACAGACCCATACTGACCTATCCACTCACATACAGACCCATACTGACCTATCTATCCACTCACATACAGACCCACACTGACCTATCTATCCACTCACATACAGACCCACACTGACCTATCTATCCACTCACATAGAGACCCACACTGACCTATCTATCCACTCACATACAGACCCATACTGACCTATCTATCCACTCACATACAGACCCACACTGACCTATCCACTCACATACAGACCCACACTGACCTATCCACTCACATACAGACCCACACTGACCTATCTATACACTCACATACAGACCCACACTGACCTATCTATCCACTCACATACAGACCCACACTGACCTATCCACTCACATACAGACCCACACTGACCTATCTATCCACTCACATACAGACCCATACTGACCTATCACTCCACTCACATACAGACCCACACTGACCTATCCATCCACTCACATACAGACCCACACTGACCTATCTATCCACTCACATACAGACCCATACTGACCTATCACTCCACTCACATACAGACCCACACTGACCTATCTATCCACTCACATACAGACCCATACTGACCTATCCATCCACTCACATACAGACCCACACTGACCTATCTATCCACTCACATACAGACCCACACTGACCTATCTATCCACTCACATACAGACCCACACTGACCTATCTATCCACTCACATACAGACCCACACTGACCTATCTATCCACTCACATACAGACCCACACTGACCTATCCACTCACATACAGACCCACACTGACCTATCCACTCACATACAGACCCACACTGACCTATCCACTCACATACAGACCCACACTGACCTATCTATACACTCACATACAGACCCACACTGATCTATCTATCCACTCACATACAGACCCACACTGACCTATCCACTCACATACAGACCCACACTGACCTATCCACTCACATACAGACCCACACTGACCTATCCACTCACATACAGACCCACACTGACCTATCTATACACTCACATACAGACCCACACTGACCTATCTATCCACTCACATACAGACCCATACTGACCTATCTATCCACTCACATACAGACCCACACTGACCTATCTATATACTCACAAACAGACCCATACTGACCTATCCACTCACATACAGACCCACACTGACCTATCTATCCACTCACATACAGACACATACTGACCTATCTATCCACTCACATACAGACCCATACTGACCTATCTATACACTCACATACAGACCCATACTGACCTATCTATCCCCTCACATACAGACCCACACTGACCTATCCACTCACATACAGACCCACACTGACCTATCCACTCACATACAGACCCACACTGACCTATCTATACACTCACATACAGACCCATACTGACCTATCTATACACTCACATACAGACCCATACTGACCTATCTATCCACTCACATACAGACCCACACTGACCTATCTATACACTAACATACAGACCCATACTGACCTATGTATCCACTCACATACAGACCCATACTGACCTATCTATCCACTCACATACAGACCCATACTGACCTATCCACTCACATACAGACCCACACTGACCTATCTATCCACTCACATACAGACCCATACTGACCTATCCACTCACATACAGACCCACACTGACCTATCCACTCACATACAGACCCATACTGACCTATCCACTCACATACAGACCCATACTGACCTATCTATCCACTCACATACAGACCCACACTGACCTATCTATCCACTCACATACAGACCCATACTGACCTATCCACTCACATACAGACCCACACTGACCTATCTATACACTCACATACAGACCCACACTGACCTATCTATCCACTCACATACAGACCCATACTGACATATGGTCACAGAACCCCTTGTTGACTTCTATTATCTTTATAATTTACAGGGGTACATAGAACTCTTGATAGATATATAGATAGATAGATGGATAGATAGATAGATAGATGGATGGATACACATGCTATACACATTTTATTTCATCATATGTTTAGAGATTCATATGTATGCACCATATATAAAATAAAATATCTACATACACTTGTAGGCTATAAACACATACACCCTACACAACTATTAATATGACAAAAATCTGATTTAGATGGCTTCCAGTGACTTGTAGGACAATCAAAAGAAATATCAAAGGATAAAAGGGAACATTAGATATATGATGTGCTCATTCGAGTGTCATAAAATCAATGGTCATAATGTAAATACTGCAACATAATTAAAATAAATGCTATTAAAAGTAAGGTTGTGTAGACAGTATATTTGCTAAGTAAATCAATAGCACCAAGCATGAAATTAAAGATGTGTAATTTGATTCCCACGTTGACTCTTTGCAACTACTAGCTTATCATTATATTTTACTATGCCTCCTGTAGGCAAACCACAAATAAGGGATTACCGGCATCATTAAATGAAAGGGAATATTAGCTAACTAGAATGTTCTACTGCAATATTTAGTGCAACGGGGATTATAATGCGCAATACACAGAGAAAAATTAAATATTCACATCACACAGGGAAGAAACTGGCTGATCTTTGGCTGATGTCGCAGATAGAGATTAGTTACAGCTTTTAGTAGATGACTAGAGATATGTATAATGTTAGAAAAGTAGTTTAATATTCCCTTTACTCGATTTTACTCGGAAGAAATCAGAGATTTCCCTCTTCCTCATCTGCTGATGTCTGAGTGGTTGTTGCCCTTCTGTACAGACCAGAGGGGCCATTTACAAATACAAGTGCAGCCTGCAACGTGCAATTTTTTCCGTGCTTTGCGTCAATTTCCGTGACAAAATCGAATTTGTTGCAATGAACATTTGGAATTCATTCATGCTTCGGTATGGTGACTATCCTTGGGCCAGGTGCCATTCAGCCCTATGGGAGGCTTTCAAAATCGTACACTGAAGTAAGAAAGGTTTTGTGCCGTTTACCATCGTTCGTATACGAATATTTTGTAGCTTTTCGGATCGCAACCACAAAATTTTCATACGACCAAGAAAATAATTTTCGCGCACTTTTCGCACATCAGAAATTTTCATGGTCACTCCAAGTTTTTTCCAATCATACTTTTCACAATCCGAAATTTTTTTTCCGTTTCACAAATTTTTCAGCAGTTTCACAAATTTTTTTGGTGAAGCGAAAAGGAACAGATTCGCTCATCATTACCCTTGTATTTTACTAATATACAGGGTTGGACTGGGGGATGAAGGGCCCACCAGGGCTACCCCACACCCCCCAAGGTACCTTCACCGACGCATCCCCTGCAGGGGCCCCTGCCTATAAAAGGGAAGTTGGCAGACAGTAGGGCACAGAGTGCTCCCCGGTGGGGGACATTGGGGGTGACACAGGGTTATACAGGGAAGGTGGGAGACAGTAGGGCACAGAGCGCTCCCCGGTGGGGGACATTGGGGGTGACACAGGGTTATACAGGGAAGGTGGGAGACAGTAGGGCACAGAGCGCTCCCCGGTGGGGGACATTGGGGGTGACACAGGGTTATACAGGGAAGGTGGGAGACAGTAGGGCACAGAGTGCTCCCCGGTGGGGGACATTGGGGGTGACACAGGGTTATACAGGGAAGGTGGGAGACAGTAGGGCACAGAGCGCTCCCCGGTGGGGGACATTGGGGGTGACACAGGGTTATACAGGGAAGGTGGGAGACAGTAGGGCACAGAGCGCTCCCCGGTGGGGGACATTGGGGGTGACACAGGGTTATACAGGGAAGGTGGGAGACAGTAGGGCACAGAGCGCTCCCCGGTGGGGGACATTGGGGGTGACACAGGGTTATACAGGGAAGGTGGGAGACAGTAGGGCACAGAGTGCTCCCCAGTGAGGGACATTGGGGGTGACACAGGGTTATACTGGGAAGGTGGGAGACAGTAGGGCACAGAGCGCTCCCCAGTGAGGGACATTGGGGGTGACACAGGGTTATACAGGGAAGGTGGGAGACAGTAGGGCACAGAGCGCTCCCCGGTGGGGGACATTGGGGGTGACACAGGGTTATACAGGGAAGGTGGGAGACAGTAGGGCACAGAGCGCTTCTCGGTGGGGGACATTGGGGGTGACACAGGGTTATACAGGGAAGGTGGGAGACAGTAGGGCACAGAGTGCTCCCCGGTGGGGGACATTGGGGGTGACACAGGGTTATACAGGGAAGGTGGGAGACAGTAGGGCACAGAGCGCTCCCCAGTGAGGGACATTGGGGGTGACACAGGGTTATACAGGGAAGGTGAGAGACAGTAGGGCACAGAGTGCTCCCCGGTGGGGGACATTGGGGGTGACACAGGGTTATACAGGGAAGGTGGGAGACAGTAGGGCACAGAGTGCTCCCCGGTGGGGGACATTGGAGGTGACACAGGGTTATACAGGGAAGGTGGGAGACAGTAGGGCACAGAGCGCTTCTCGGTGGGGGACATTGGGGGTGACACAGGGTTATACAGGGAAGGTGGGAGACAGTAGGGCACAGAGCGCTTCTCGGTGGGGGACATTGGGGGTGACACAGGGTTATACAGGGAAGGTGGGAGACAGTAGGGCACAGAGTGCTCCCCGGTGGGGGACATTGGGGGTGACACAGGGTTATACAGGGAAGGTGGGAGACAGTAGGGCACAGAGCGCTCCCCGGTGGGGGACATTGGGGGTGACACAGGGTTATACAGGGAAGGTGGGAGACAGTAGGGCACAGAGTGCTCCCCGGTGGGGGACATTGGGGGTGACACAGGGTTATACAGGGAAGGTGGGAGACAGTAGGGCACAGAGCGCTCCCCAGTGAGGGACATTGGGGGTGACACAGGGTTATACAGGGAAGGTGGGAGACAGTAGGGCACAGAGCGCTCCCCGGTGGGGACATTGGGGGTGACACAGGGTTATACAGGGAAGGTGGGAGACAGTAGGGCACAGAGCGCTCCCCGGTGGGGGACATTGGGGTTGACACAGGGTTATACAGGGAAGGTGGGAGACAGTAGGGCACAGAGCGCTCCCCGGTGGGGGACATTGCGGGTGACACAGGGTTATACAGGGAAGGTGGGAGACAGTAGGGCACAGAGCGCTCCCCGGTGGGGGACATTGCGGGTGACACAGGGTTATACAGGGAAGGTGGGAGACAGTAGGGCACAGAGCGCTTCTCGGTGGGGGACATTGGGGGTGACACAGGGTTATACAGGGAAGGTGGGAGACAGTAGGGCACAGAGCGCTTCTCGGTGCGGGACATTGGGGGTGACACAGGGTTATACAGGGAAGGTGGGAGACAGTAGGGCACAGAGCGCTCCCCAGTGAGGGACATTGGGGGTGACACAGGGTTATACAGGGAAGGTGGGAGACAGTAGGGCACACCTGGTGGAGATATTCAGAGTGACAGGTTAGGCGGTGCTGCGCTATATAGGGAAGGTGGGAGAAGTAGGGCACTCCAGGTGGGGGACATTGGGGGTGACACAGGGTTATACGGGGGCCCTGCACCCCCCAAGGTACCTCCACCGACGCACCCCCTGCAGAGGCCCCCGCCACACACCCCTAAACCCCCCCCTCTCGACATCCTCCCCTGAATGCGCATATATAAAACGCATCAGGGGAGGGCATCGCTGGGCAGGGGCAGCGGCAACAGGGTCGAGTCTGGGCCGCTGGGGCCCACCAGGTGTTTTCCCGGTGGCCCAGTCCGACCCTGCTAATATATTCCAACAAGAGATAAACTGGTCTCTAACTGGGACTGTAGACCCTGTAGCCCAATATTATCATATAGAATGTTCCTAATACAATGGGACTTCTCTCTGTGACTCCTTAATGCGCTTACATGTATGGTTGAGAGATGTTTAACTGCCTGCACAGATTGTAAAAATCAACCTGCATTTAGCTTTGTTTGGAACACCTTGCAAAGGCATAATGTATAGGGAGAGAAATAAACCGCGGCGGCAGCTGCGCTCGTAGGTACCGTATCAGAATCAGCAGTGCATCTCGACATGAAAAACTATTGTAAATGAGCAGATGGCTATTCTGTATGTGTTAGTGTTTATGCCTGATGGGGAATGGAGGCGTGCTTACAAGAAACCTCCAGCAATTGACAAGATATTGCAGCATTGTTATTATGGCCACAGGCATGTATTCAAATTGTTTAAACTTGCGGCCAATCCCGAGCTGAGTTTATACTCCCACAGTAAAGGGGGCTACAAATGGAGTATAACAACTTCATAATGACATTGTGAAAAGTTTATTCCAGTTGCATACCTGTATCCAGAAAACGGCACAACAAAAAGTCACGGTCCTTTGGCTGACTTGGTATGGGGATTGTAACACAATAGGAGTTTATGGTGACTAATAAGGAAGGGTGTGGTCACAGCAGGAATCACACCCATCCCACCGGTTAGAACAGGGGTAGGGAACCTATGGCTCGGGAGCCAGATGTGGCTCTTTTGATGGCTGCATCTGGCTCACTGCCAAATCTTTAATAAAAAAAATAACGGGGAGCGTGGCCTGAGCTCGGCAGATGTTCTAAGCCTTAGAACACGTCTTCTATTCGCTGAGTGCAGGCCACGCCCTCCTCCGCATCGCATCCACATCCGGCATCCTTGGCACCCACCCTACCTTGCCCCTGTGCTCGGCGGATAGAAGACGTGTTCTAAGCCTTAGAACACGTCTTCTATCCACCGAGCGCAGGCCATGCCCTCCTCCGCATCGCATCCGGCATCCTTGGGACCCACCCTACCTTGCCCCGCAGCATCCGCGGCCAAACATATTGTATGGCTCTCACGAAATTACATTTTAAAATAGGTGGTGTTTATGGCTCTCTCAGCCAAAAAGGTTCCAGACCCCTGGGTTAGAATGTAAATCGCCGGTGGGGTGGCATGTGTGACGCGGTTGCCTTGAGAGGAAATTTTGGCACTGCATATGCCATCCCACTGGTGCTTTACATTCTAACCGGTGGGATGGCATATCAGGGAGATTAGTCGCCCGTGACAAGGGAGATTTGTTGCGCGGTCGACTAATCTCCCCATCTGTCACGGCCCTAAAGGGACCAGTAGTACTTAAGAAATTGAAATTAGTAATTGGAGTTGCCTATTGTTTATTTATATCCTGAAGCTCATGTGGCCTAGTGCACACTGGGGCTTTACTAACTGATCTTAATGACCCTCCTCCAAAAACCTTAATGGGAAAGCTACTGGTGTTTTTACATTAAAATAAGGGCTCATTTCCGTCCACAAGGGCAGTGAACAAAGTGCAAATTATAACACAATCTTCATGTTTTTTTCCCACAATCATCATTTTCCCCAGAATTGCAGTTTCATTACAGTTACAAGATGGCATTGCGTCAGGTGCAATTTCACTTTACCAAAATGATTGCATCTATACAGTATGTACATTTTGTTGCAAACTGGACGCAATTGAGCAGAAGTCCATCTGAGCCCAATTCTTTAATCACCAGAGTAACTAACCCTATCTACTGTGGGCAAAAAGGAACCCTAAAGCCCCCTTCTGGTCAGGGAGAGGTGGCAGCTCCAGGGTTCTCCAGCGGCAATTGGCACAGCAGTTAGGAATGGGAAGCAGGAGGGACTGAGCAGCACCAAGCACTACTATGCAGAAGTGCAAAGAGCACATTTAGAAGCAAATATTGTATCTTTATTGAATGGGGATTAAAAGGCAACTTACTTTGGGAAAAAGTGCAGGAGCACAATTGTGCTTGCAGAAGTAAATCACCTTATAGAGCAGACTAAAGGCCCCATACACGGTAAGATCCGCTCGCTTGGCGAGATCGCCAAGCGAACGGATCTACCCCCGATATCCCCAGATATCGGCGATATCGGGGAGCTTGAAGTTAAAAAAAAAAAATCCGATCGTTTGGCCCTGGGGCCAAACGACCGGATTATGTAGGCGGCAATGGGGCAGTCGGTTCGGGGACCGCATCAACGAATTACCTGGGGTAATTCAGAAAGGGGTAGGGCTCAATTGGTGTGGGACCATTTCAGTGGGGCAACGACCCAGACCCAATACCTGCTGACGCTCCCCTTCTGATCTCCCTCCACCAATCACTCAAGAGATAAGTATAATGTACGCACCCTGGGGGGAAACAGGTTGGGCAGGCAGTGGGGGCCCCTGCTTGGGGGGTGTGGTGGCCATGGCAGGGGCTCCTAGGAGAGTGTGGGGGCCCCTGTTGGGCCCTGCACCCCAGTCCGACCCTGTTAGTAAATATTCCATGGTCTGACTTACCAAAAGGTATAGAATTATTTCTAATCTTTAAAGGTTGTGTAGCACATTGTCACTTTAATCCAATAGGCACAATTATATATGCTGATCCTGCAGTACGGTAATACAAGATTTAAGGAACGCGCGCTCTGAAATAAATAACGACTCCAATTCTGATTTTATCTCAGTTTCTGCTATTCCTTATGTGCAAGCCCCACTGTACTTTTCATCCCATAATAGAAAAGGCTGCTCCCCTGTTCGACTGGCTGCGCTGCTGAATTGGAAGCGAGCTTGTTTTCTGGCAAATTAAAAACAATTGATCGCTGAACTACAGCTTTGAAACACTCCGTGTGTCATTATTTTCTGTGTAGACTTTCGCCTCAGGGGAAGGGAGAGCGAATCCCGAATGAAAGCCACCGTAAAGATTCAAAGAATCTTATTTAGTCATGAAAATATAAATTTCCAACAAATAGGGTTTTTTTTTTCCAAGTCTAATCAAACACTTAATTGTGAATGTTCCAACAGCTTGGGTGCCAGTTTGCCAAGGAACCGCGTAGAATTCATCCTTAATCAATGCCACTTTATTATCTCACTAATCCATCAGGCCGGGGACTTTCGCTGACCCTCAACAAATCAGATTGTATTTATTCCAATGTATATGCTATGGCACCGGCATATATATATTTTCCTACTCTAAGTTATAAAAATTGATTTAGATATTCATGCGGATGCTTTGCAGAATTAATGCCTAACCATGTAATAGGTTCTCTATTGATGCAATATCAGTTTTATTTGTTAAAAAGAGAAAAACTGAGTTGCCGGTTTTATATAAACTAGTACAGGTATCGGACCCCTTATCTGGAAACCCGTTATCCAGAAAGCTCCGAATTACGGAATGCCCGTCTCCCACAGACTCCATTTTAATCAAATAATTCAGAATTTTCAAACTGATTTCCTTTTTCTCTGTAGTAATAAAACAGTACCTGTACTTGATCCCAACTAAGATATAATTACCCCTTATTGGGGCAGAACAGCCCTATTGGGTTTATTTAATGGTTAAATGATTCCCTTTTCTCTGTAATAATAAAACAGTACCTGTACTTGATCCCAACTAAGATATAATTACCCCTTATTGGGGGCAGAACATCCCTATTGGGTTTATTTCATGGTTAAATGATTCCCTTTTCTCTGTAATAATAAAACAGTACCTGTACTTGATCCCAACTAAGATATAATTACCCCTTATTGGGGGCAGAACAGCCCTATTGGGTTTATTTCATGGTTAAATGATTCCCTTTTCTCTGTAATAATAAAACAGTACCTGTACTTGATCCCAACTAAGATATAATTACCCCTTATTGGGGCAGAACAGCCCTATTGGGTTTATTTCATGGTTAAATGATTCCCTTTTCTCTGTAATAATAAAACAGTACCTGTACTTGATCCCAACTAAGATATAATTACCCCTTATTGGGGGCAGAACAGCCCTATTGGGTTTATTTCATGGTTAAATGATTCCCTTTTCTCTGTAATAATAAAACAGTACCTGTACTTGATCCCAACTAAGATATAATTACCCCTTATTGGGGGCAGAACAGCCCTATTGGGTTTATTTAATGGTTAAATGATTCCCTTTTCTCTGTAATAATAAAGCTGAAAGACCCCTTATCCGGAATACCCTTGGTCCCGAGCATTCTGGATAATGGGTCCTATACCTGTAATGAGCTTCTGTCCTGCTTTGCTTTGCCGAAAAATTCACGAAATAGCTGAAAAATTCCAGAAATTTGAGAAATAGCAGCCACCACATGACTTTTTTGTGACGCATCCAACTTTTTTTAACGCAACTGCAACTTTTTTCTCACTGCAATTTTTTTTCGCACCAAATTGTTGCAACAGTTTCGGGAAAAATTCACCAATGACGAAATGTTGACTTTTGCTGCGAATCCATGTCAGGGAAAAAAATGTGCTTATCACTAGTGAATTATTCACTTATCATTCGTTTATCAATTCGTGAAACACATTTGTGGCACAATGTTTTTCTTTGCCTCTGCGGGCCTTTTTTGGTCGTCCGCTGTTTTTCTTTGTCGCCCATACTTTTTTGACACGCCCAATTTTTACGCAACATGATTAACCTATGATTAAGTACCCTGTTTGGTACGAAAGGCTTCTGTTATTTTTTTATATATGGATTAAATAAACTTTATACACTTTTTTATTGAAAACATGGCTGCTTTTTGATCCATTTTTTCCGGGGAATCGGAGTGCCTGCCTATACAATTTATCCATGTGATTTATCTCCATTTATGGCTCCCTAAGCTGAAGGTTTGGGTCATGAGCACCCGAACCCACCTTTACAATGGGTAAGATTCCTATACTATCTGCTAAGACTGTGATCACCTACTTCTTGGGGTTTTTGGATATGAGTTCAATCGTAGTCAAGGACAGGCCGAAGTCAGCTGCTCGATTAATCCTAAATGCTAAATTACCTTTATTTCAAACCTATCACTTCAGTGTTTAAGAAAGCTTCCTATCGATACAATGCACCCTAACAACTACCAGTTATTCCCTTTCCAATATATTCCTACTCATAGAGCTCCCAAAGGCGTCTGCATTCTTATCCTTTTTCACTCCCACTTCCACCCAGCTCTCTCAGCCGTGACAGCTGTATATTAAGGCAGCCAATCATATTCAAAGACCAAAGATGTGAAACCTTCTTTTTTTTTTGATTTGGCAACCACTATCCACTCCTTCACAACACATTCACTCAACATCATTTTTCTAACACATCTTTCATTGTTATCAAACTCTTCATCCGTGTGCCCCAAGGGTCTTTCTGGTGCTTTATTCTTCTTTCTCTTTTATATAATATTCATTTTCTTGTTGCTCCTGCTCACGTGCCTTAATCCTACCTACAGTATGTTGTTACTTATCTTCATCCAATATAATCTCTCTTCTGTTGAGCTACTGACATATAAAGGTGAAGGTGATTAACCAAGAGAGAAACTAGTATAAACCATTATTTCTTCAAAACAGCACTCAGCCACCCAGATTGTAGAACTCCAATATGGCTCTAATATGTTTTGATCACAAATTTTTCTTGTAAGACTGTATTTTCTCATGAATAAAAGCATCACAAATGAGGGAAATGGTTATGTATATTAAGTACCATCATGCTCTAGGTGAATGACTGAAATAGTTGGTTTCTAGGGATGAGAGAGTAGAAGCAAGCATGTATTCATGGGTTCCTTGTCATAATAATGTGTATGTATAGATACATATACAGTATTACTGTTATTGTAAGTAGATTGCATATAATTCTAAGCAATAACACCAGATGAATGTCCCTTTTGGGTCTATGGGAGATGGCCTTCCTGTAATTCGGAACTATCTGGATAATGGGTTTCCTGATTTTCCTGAATTCATTTAAAAAAAAAATGTGGACTCTATGGGAGATAGTGTTCCCATAATTCATAGGTTTCTGGATAATGATTTTCCAGATAATGGGTGCCATACCTTCACTATTGAAAGTTAATAGATACCTGTATCTATTAAAGATACTCAGATTCGCTCAACACTACTCTATACAAATGTTTCCGAAGTTTCGCAAATTTTTTGTCGAAACGAAACGGGACAGATTCGCTTATCCCTAGTACCTCGTACTCATATAAGTGCAGTCATTAACTTTTTACCAAATCAACATTGTTTAACAAAAGGTCATTAATCTGAGGTCCTTCACTGTAGGAATATCTTACCTTGCTGTTTTTTTGGATCATAGATTTGAAGTCCAAACAATGGTGGCCTTTCCTGCCTCAGAAGCGTAATGTTTTTGTTTCGGAGGTCCAGCTGAAATATTGACCCATTCATATAGTCTGTCCAAAAGAGACTGTGTCCGTGATGAGAGAGTCCAAACGGATGATTCAGCTCTTTCCCGCTACCGACTACCTGAAGAAATAAAACATCAGGTGATAGATAATAATAATAATGTCATTAAAATATACAAACTGGATTTCTTGAGTGAAAATTTAACAAGATTGAAAAACTGATGCAAATGCTTCTGAAAGCCAGACTGGTGGTCTTATAAACAACAAGCACAGATGCACAAAATGTAGAATCTGCTTTTGTTCTGGAAAAATTCCAAAGCTTCATTTGACAGGTTCAGATTTTCCTGAAAAAACAATATTGAAGCAAAACTAATGTGAAAATTTGAATGGGTCCACAAAAATTTGCTCTCTCCCTCTCTCTCTCTCTCTCTCTCTCTCTCTCTCTATATATATATATATATATATAGGAGGTCTCTGTGGGGGACTGAAACGTTGAGGTCTGTAATGTTCCTTTTTCATATTTTGTAATAAAATGTATCTTTTTTCAAATATTTTAAATCCTGTGAGTGCTGACACTTTTTTGTCTTATGGTACTGTATTTGCTCTTGCACCCAGGTATAATCATTGTTAGTGGTGTGCGCTAGAGATGTAGCGAACTGTTCGCCGGCGAACTAATTCGCGCGAACATCGGGTGTTCGGAAGTTCGCGAACTTTTCGCGTATGTTCGCAATTTGCGTTCGCCCGGGTTTTTTTTTTTCGCTGCGTTTTTTCTCGGCCTAAAAACACCGCACAAGCCCCACATGGCGTTTTTCAGCCTAGTACTGGTGTAAGCAAATCCCGTTTCCATGGTGCTAATAGTGCGAAATAGCAAAAAACGCTGCATATTTCCGCTAGGTCTGCCAGCTGCCTTTGCGGTTTTACGCAACGCTGTGTCAACAAAGTATTTTTTAGAGAAATTTTTGCCCTTGATCCCCCTCCTGCATGCCACTGTCCAGGTCGTGGCACCCTTTAAACAACTTTAAAATCAGTTTTCTGGCCAGAAATGGCTTTTCTAGGTTTTAAAGTTCGCCTTCCCATTGAAGTCTATGGGGTTCGCAAAGTTCACGAATATTCGCACTTTTTGGCGTAAGTTCGCGAACCCGTTCGCAAACTTTTTTTTTGAGGTTCGCTACATCCCTAGTGTGCACCAACTGGCTGTCTATATATATTGTCTATATATATATATATATATATATATATATATAGATAGATAGATAGGTAAAGGATGTCGGCACTCTTAGGATTTCCACAAAAAGTCACAAAAAATAAAGCTTCTTTTTTAAATGCAAGTGGTGAGTTTTATTATTTCCAACGTTTCAGTCCTTTACTAGGACTTTCATCAGGGAGTCAGTCCTAGTAAAGGACTGAAATGTTGGAAATAATAAAACTCACCACTTGCATTTAAAAAAGAAGCTTTATTTTTTGTGACTTTTTGTGGAAATCCTAAGAGTGCCGACATCCTTTACCTATCTGAAGATTCTCTAGCTCTGGCACCTAGGTTTATTTTTATTTTATGGTGTGCTTCCCACTCTGAACTGTATATATATATATAGATATAGATATTTATTTATTTTTTGTTTTGTTTTGTTTTTGTTTTTTAATAAATGTAAGATATATTTATGTGGTTTTATAAGTTCATGAAACGTTGCAAGATAAGCCTATAACTAGCTTTCCAACTGATATTAAAGAAATATTAAGTGTATTTTAAAATCTACAAAACAATAGTTTACAAAAACTATAATGTAAGATAGTAGCACTATTTCTAATTTGAAGAATATTGTTCATACATATATGAACATGTATTAAATAAAGCAAACAAATAACTAAATATATTGTATTCTTAACTACAGCTTCCAAAAGTGAAATATTTTGGGATTTTGCTTGTTTCTAAAAAATCATGAATTCATCATAATCACACAACGTCATGGTAAAAATCATGAACTCTAGTTTTCCATGCATTTCCAAGAAAGCTTAAAAAAAATTGCAGCTGTGCCAAAATCAGGATGGAAAGACAGACAGTTATCAATTTTTTAAAGTTGACTATGACATCTCAATATTTTTGCCAAATAAGGGCTGTGATTGGCTATTAGGAGCCTCTCTGCACCCTATCAGTTTACAGGGGCTTTATTTGGTAGGAAATCTTGTTTTTATTCAACCAAAACTTGCCCCCAAGTCAGGAATTCAAAAATAACTCCCTGGTTTGGGGGCACTGAGAGCAACATCCAAGGAGTTGGGGAGCAACATGTTGCCCCTGAGCCACTGGTTGGGGATCACTGTTATAAGGTGAACTGTGCCCTTTTGCAGCCACAACCTTGCCTCTGTGCGCACAGTATTGTAAGCAAGCATTTACATTAACGGTATATGAAACAATCCTTTTCCAGTTACTAATAATCTTTAGATGAATTGTAGATATTCCACTGGAAAGTAGGAAAACAAGAGTAGAGAAAGTGGGTCATTGTTACGACACTATTAAGTTATTGTTCTGGCAAAACTATTACAGTTTGACATTGTGTTGCTTACTAAGACCATTTTAATGGTACACTAACTGGTTTTGATTTGTTTTGTTGGGAAAATGCCATGGCTTAACAGTTAGCGACTGACTAGTCAAATTCATCAACCAGCCTAAATTGAATCAGAAATAAATACCAATATGAAAATAAATCTTCCAGTGTGACAATATTAACCAGGAAAAAAAAAGTGTATTCGCTGATCTGCTAGTAGTTGTGATCCACCATCATCCATAATGATCTTTTTGGATTGTCTGCAATGTTTACAAGTTCTGAAAATGCCATTTTCATTCTTAGGGGCAGATTTACTAGTCCACGAATTCGAATCCAGAAAGGGAAAGAATCATACAGGAAAAGGAAATTTTGCGACTTTTCCGCCGACATCGTGATTTTTCGTATTTGTCGCGACTTTATCGTATTTTGCGCGACTTTTCCATTGGCGGCGCAATTTTTTTCGTATTGAGCGATAGTAAATGGCGGAAAAACCAATCCGATTTTTTCGCGACATCGACGAAAAAATCGCGGAAAATATACGAAAAAGCCGCGACGGCGACGAAAAAGTCGCAAAAAATACCGATCATTACGAAAAAATGCATTCGGATGCTTTCGGTCCATTTGTCGATTAGTAAATCTCCTCTTAAGAGTGTTTCATTTGTAAATAATCCCCATTGTATAACTTTTTCATTGCTCTTACACCTAGCTATAATAATAAATGTGATTTTTTTGGGTTGAGCTTTACCATTTTGATACATGTTCATGGTTCATTTCTTTGGTTTTGTTTGTTTGTTTGTTTATCTAATTATTTATTTTGCTCATTTGCACTTATTGAAGCAGATCGGAATATGCATCATTGGTGAATTGTACTAATCAACAGAAAATGTGTGATCTGACTCCAATCCAAATACAATTTTGTCAAATTCCAATGTCTCTTCTTATACCAGATTAATGGACCCTGTCAAAGGAATGGTGGAAATCGTTGAACTAAGGTGCACTCATTCACTGCCATTGTACATATTCTTGTGTCTAGATTCAGCTACAATAGAATGAAAAAAATAAAAACAAATAATGTATCATTTTAAAATATGAAACCAATAAAGGTTTTTATAGAGTAGTCCCCTGATGGACCTCACTGAGATCTCACATTTCATTTACCTTTCTGAGAGTCCCATTTAAATATATCTGTTCAATGTGGTCATAGAAAGCATCACACCAGTACAAAATGCTGTTTTCATGGTCTAGTGATAACCCATTCGGCCATAACATATTTGATGTCACAAAGATCTGTCGTTCGGAACCATCCATCCATGCTTTCTCAATTCTTCCCACGCTGTCATCTATTTCATCTTCTTCCCAATCAGTCCAGTACATCCAACTAAAAAAAAGTAATGAAATAACAGAAATCTCATAAACAATGGCATTCAGAACTCCACATAACATATATTTGTTCTGTTTTACCAGAAAAAAATGCAATATCTTGCACTGGAAAATAATGCAGAAAAATGTGAATGTTTTGCTCCTAGATTTTTACATCAGAGTCCTCCCCAGCCCCACCATGTCTATCCAAGGGGCTTTATGGGCACCATGTTTGGAAGAAATTGGCAACATGGGAGTCTTTTTATCTACGAAGAGCAGTTGTAACATAGTGGAAAGGAGCTTCTCTAACAAGATAGGGCAAAGTATATGCAACATTTTTATTTTGCCTTCCCATTGACTCCAATGCATTTTGGGGGAGGTTATAATTATGGGATATAAGTATAGCATATGGTAAATTGCATCATTTAGGCACACATTTTTTTTTAAATATTAATCGTCATCAGCTTACTTTAAACAACCTATGTAGTATGACTATGAAGATTTTCATTCATCCAGGTCATGGTTTATCTAGTATAAATTAATCTAAAGCAACTGGACTTGTTAAGTAATCATTGAAGCATTCACACCTCTGTGAGTTTCAGATGTCACCTTTCTGAAGAATTACAAAGTGCCATTGGGATTGGATTAGTGGAAGAGTACATATGCCGAGGACTTCCCATACCAGTCAGTTGAACTGAAGAAGCTGCTCGGATGAGTAGTGAAACGTCTTCAATGATTACTTAACAAGTCCATTTGCTTTAGATTTATTTATACTAGATAAACCTATGCAGTCTAATTTAAAGTTCAGTGACTTAATCACTTAAATGTCTACAAGTCCTTTTAACTTCACAGTGTTGCATGTGTAAGGGGAGGATTAAGGATGTATTGTTGTGAGGCAAGAAATACCCATTTTCAATTCTAGTAGGAAATGGCTCACCAACATCCATGTGGGGGAGGGGATTTCCGTGGGAGAATGATAAGAAAGTAAAAATTTTGACCCAGGAATCGTTGAAGGCGCCCAAGCAAAATCTTCATTTAGGGCTGAATCGTCTGGTGGAGGTAGAATCCCTATTGTTTCTACCTCTATATCTGACGATTCAGCCCTGAATGTTAATGGTCAAGAAAGATCAAAATTGGTACATGTATGGCCACCTTTACTGTTACAGTTGGGTTGTAGAAGCTTGCTGTAGCTGAGAGCAGTAGGTCATTTAGCTGAGCAGTTTGGCCTTTACCAGTCAGGGCCACAGTGACAGGATAAGTAGAAGCTTGGTTCTTATAAACTGTTCCTTTGTGTGTTCCCTATCCTGATGTAGACATCTATAAAGCAATGAGGGCAGGAGAGTCCTAAGCTGGCTGTACACACATCTAGATTATCATGCAAAACAAGGTTTCGGTGAGTGTATGGTGGATTGACAAGGCGACCGATATAGCAAAAGCTTTGGATATCGGTCATGTAGTCAATCGGGCGGGACAGAAAATTTTGAACGGGTGCTGTTGAAGGTGCCCAAGTGAAGGCAAACCTTTAGGGCTGAATTGTCTGATGGGTTGAATTCCTATTGTTTCTACCTCCATATCTGACGATTCAGCCCTGGATGTTAGTGGAGGGTACGAGTGATCTTTCCTGCGACCATGGTAATTGTAACGTGTATGGCCACCTTTAGTGCGAGTTGCAGAAAGTCACAGTTAACCATGAAACGTTTGAACCATTTTCATTACGTTGTGGTGCAGTTACTTAGATATTAACAAAAGTGTTTCTGTTTTGTACACACTATACATTATTTACTCATTGCTTATCCTTTAAAATATATATATATACAGCGCAAAAAGTTATACTGGTTCCTTTTCAAGGTTTATTTTTCTATTTTCATTCCCCTTACATCAGTGCTGTCCAACTTCTGTTGTACCGAGGGCCGGAATTTTTCCGACCTACGTGGTGGAGGGCCGATAATGGAAGCCAGTTTTGACCACTCCCCTTTTTTAAACCGCACCCACTTGAAACCACACCCATGTTATCACATGACCATACCCATATTAATGGTTGTAGTACAGCAAAAACCTGCCATATTCTGCCTTCCCTACCCTGCCTGTGTGCCATACTCTGCCTGCCCTACCCTGCCTGTGTGCCATACTCTGCCTGCCCTACCCTGCCTTTGTGTGTGCTATACTCTGCCTTCCCTACCCTGCCTGCGTGCCATACTTTCACTGTGTGTGCCATTCTTGGCTGGTTTGTGCCATACTTGGCCTGTGTGTGCCATACTCTGCCTGCCCTACTCTGCCTGTGTGTGCCATACTCTGCCTTCCCTACCCTGCCTGTGTGTGCCATACTTTGCTTGCCCTATGCTGCCTGTGTGTATGGCACACACAGGCAGCCTACAGTGACACAATGCTGGCACTGCTCCTACAGTCTGCACAATAACTATATATTAAAAAACGTTTTAATTGCAGTACCACCTCAGTATATGTTCTTTTTGTAGCATGCAGGGATTATTTGTGGGTTTCTACTGCTCCTGAGGTGTGAACAGGGGAACAATATGGGTGATTACAGCCTGAGCCTGAGGTGTGAACACTGCAGGGGAGAACAATGCAGAGATTAAAAGGTGTGAACAGTACAGGGGATTACATATTTAAACAATACAGCCTGATTACAGCCTGAATCTGAGGTGAGAACCATGCAGGGGGGGGCAGTTAATCACAGTACTGATACCATTTAAAGGTTACACAAGAGTAAGCCATCAAAGCAGCCAGACAGGTGGGGGGCCACACAGAGGGGGGTTGCGGGCCACCAGTTGGACAGCACTGCCTTACATTATTATCCTTCTTTTACCCCCTTCTTTTTTTTTTTTCTTCTTCCTCCCCTTCCCCCTCCCCCTTTTCTCTTCCTTTTCCTGTAATATGCAACAACACCGAATGAAAATGAGAATGTCAAGCTCGACAATGTCACTAATATACAATACGTTATGTTTATAAAACACTAAAAATCAATAAAAATAAAAGTATACAAAAATATATGTACAGGGTAGAAAAACCTTGTGCATACATATAATAGTATGATATAATAGAATGAGCAATGTTGCTACTAGTCTTGAAGGAAGTGTTCCCAATCAATTTTTATTTGTAATAAAGCAAAAAAAAGCCACGGGATGCAATAAACGTATGAATCATAAACAAGCAATTTCTCATTTAGAAAACGTTCGCCATTGTTCCTGCCATTTTAAGAACAACAACAACCCCTGACCTAATTTCCAGGCTTCAATCACCACACCAGGACCATCAAGCATGTAATCCTCGCAGATCAATTTACCAGCTAATTTGCAGTGTGGGTTTTCTTGCAGGAGGTAAATAAACGATTTAGCCGTAAACGACGGGAAAACGCTATAGGTCTAGGTATATAATCAATATGCAGCATTCCAGCAAAATGTAAATAATTCATGCCCATAAAGATCTTAAGTGGTATCTTAAGGGCAATTAGCTGTTTACTGCTTTTTATTTTGCTGCACAGATAATACTTTACAAAAAGATCTACGTCTACAAAGTAGCAGCAAGAGAGAAGCAATTTAAATACCAGAGTCTTTAAACAGGGCAATAAATCTGAATGAAACTTCATCACATTAAGCAGTGTCAGCTATCACTATCATCCAACGTCCCTTGTCTAAACCCGATTCAGACAACCTTCTTGGTCCGGGTCAATATTTTTTCCCACAATGTTGAGCGAATCATAAATCAATAAAAGTCTTAAACATTTATGTCGCTTGTTAAAAGGCAATTACTTGGGTTTTTCTTTTTTTTTTTTGTTCTTGTTAATGTTACAAATGGATTGTCAGGAGTTGGAAGGCAATGCCACATAAGGTGCCATAGGAAAAAAAAACCCATATATTTCATTTCAATGTTTATATTATTTAATATTTGTTTTTATCTAAGCAAAGGATTCAAATGATACAAGGGGATTCTCAAAGGAAATTATACAGTAAATATGGAAGACCATTTCCCATAACAAGGTGGTCACAAGTGGCCAATTATTTTATGGGAGCCGGTGGGTGAATGTTAATTGGTTGCTCGAGTTATAGGAAGCTCGGTTATAGGAAGGTAGAGCTTCAAGGAATAACTGATATCAGTGGGGGTTGTATACATAAATACATGCCTCAAAGATAACATCTGGTCATGTAACCCCTCGAAACAAATGAGAAAATAACATTTGCTGGTGCCGTACTAGGCACTGTACTCCCATACACACCAAAAAAAGACAGATTTGGATTCAAATGATATATAACGTGAACTTAATTTTATTAGGAACCCCCAGGTGATTATAATTGCTAACATAAGATTCTGGACCAGTGCATTTATTCACTGAAAATGTATCAGTCTGTGCTATTCTATGCAGTGATCCATCTTGTCTCTTGTCCCATAGTTCCCTTGCAGCGGCCTTGGGTGTTGCACATGTAATGGAGTAAAATCAAAACTTAAAGAGTAAAATTTGAATTTCTACTTTCTACCCAGGCAACCCACAAAGGATCCCTGGACAAGAGATAAGATGCAGTACAGTGCACAGTGAAGCAGTGTTATTTTTTTTTATGTTTTCTACATTGTAAAAGGGTAAGTTCCCCTTTGTTCCTTCTCAGAGCACAGGAAGGAAGGAATGGAGTGTTCAGGCAAGCAGGGCTGGTAGCAGATAGCAACTGGCTATCGCTTATAACAGTAGCACTCTTAAGGTGGCCATACACACTAAGATCTACTCGATTGGTGAGGTCACCAAGCAAGTGGATCTTCTCCCGATATCCCCACCTATGGCTGGGCTATATTGGGCTAATTCATTTGTTTGGCCTCGAATTAGAATGGCGGGTATGGGTGCCCATTAATCAGGGGACCACATCAACGAGCCAATATGGTCCCTGACCGTTAAAAAATCAAACCTGCCCAATCAAGATCTGGCCGATTTAAGGGCCAGATGTTGGTGGGCAGGCCCATCGTTAGTGCCCATACATGTGACGATAAGCTGCCAAATCAGTCTAAGGGACCTATATCGGCAGCTAGATTTGGCCCGTATATGGCCACCTTTAGGCTGTGTAGTAGCAGTGTGGAGAAAGCAAAATTGAACTCAGTATAAGCACGGCTGCTGAGAGTTAACTGTGAGTAAAGCCGGCCATACATGCACCGATAAACCTTGTTTCGTAGGATATTCAGTGCGTGTATGTCGGCTCGGTGAGGCGACCAGTATCGCAAAGGCTGTGGATATCGGTTGACACGTTGATCGGCTGGGTTAAAAGATTTTTATCGCCACCGTTAAAGCCTCCCGAGCAAAATCTACATTTATGGCTGAATCGGCAGGTGAAGGATGAATTTCTATGGTTTCTACCTCCATATCTGGCGATTCAGCCCTGAACGTCAATGGAGGGTGGGAACGATCTTTCCTGCGACCAATGGTCACAGGAAAGATCGTTATTGCTACGTGTATGGCCTCCTTAAGCTAGAGGCAATAGATAGTGGGTCATCCAACCAAGGCAATCAGGAATTGTCTCACACCAAGGCCATACACTAATAGAAACCAAATCTGTAATCCACCAATAGGTTGCCAAGTGCTTCACAGGAAACTTGCAGCAAAAAAACCCCATACATTTAATTTTCTTTTGAATTTTGAATCCAATTGGAATTTGAATACATTGCCTTTTAAAGTAAAATTGTAGAGTCAAATTAAAATGGAAAGCTTATTTTTACACTGGAACATGTTTAACTTTATACTGAATCTAATAGGAATCATTTTTGATGTTTTGATTGGCATAATGATTGCCCTATTGTCCTCTCATAACTGCATTATACTTTGTTATACATTGTAGTCTTATATGATATTTCTATCTCTGCATTTTCACTAAAATACTTGACAGTTATTAATTTGCTTGAATTTTACCGACTGTGCCTGCCATTGTTATGGTTCGCTTGCTTATTTAAATCTGGTATAGGAGCTAATTGGAAAAAGAATGTTTGAGAGCAAACTCCAAAGCTGAATATTTTCTCATGTCGTTTGAATCATAAAAACCTTCTAATTGCTGTATCATAAGGATAAAATGATAACATATGTCCAATAAAGGTCACGGAACTAGATTTAATGCGATATGAATAGTTATATTAGTATACAGTACTCACCGAACATATAGTGCATTAAGAGTATACAGTGTTTAATGTATAACTCATGGTTATGTGCCAGATTATATATTCATTTGATGATAAAATAGAAAATGTCTATGGAATCTATGTTCAGGCTAAAGACAAACAGACTTTGGTGGCACAGTAATCCGTAAATAGATACTGTAGTTTGGTGGCACAGTAATTAGCGTGGATGTCCTGCACCATTGGGATCTTGGTTTATAATAAAACCTGGGCACTATTTGGAGTTATTATATTTAATTTGTTGTTTGCATGGGTTTCTTCTTAGTGTTTTGGTCTTCTTCCATAGGGGTTGGGAGCAATGCTGAGGATAGGGGTCTGAATGGTAGGTTTAATAGGGATGAAATTAGTGCAGAAAGGTGAAGTTGTAGGTTGTGGTGTATAATATCTTTTGAAGTAAGTGGAGGTTATATGCTGTTTTAGTGTGCTTATTCTTTGTCACAGCTTACAAAGGTCTGTTTGCTAGTAGTGGGGACATAAGGCCATGGTTCAAATAGATAATATCCAACAGGTAGATGATTAAGGCCAATTTGCTTGCTTGTTTTCACTCTGCCTGGAATGGAAAGCCGCCATGGTCCATAATGAGATGTGACTTTTGGATTAAAGGTGGCCATACACCAGCCGATTTCACGCGATCTGTGCACAATCGTTTGACGATTGGTTTGCAATACAATATGGCATCCACGACAACGATTATTTGAAAAGATGTAATCATATTGTTGGTGTAAAATACAGAAAGATCACCTCAGGCAGACTGTAGCCACACCCCTGTGTACCCTATGCTCTGTGTGTGCATTACCCTACTCTACCAGTAGTTCTGGGGAGTTTTACCAGCATTTTGGAAATGGTTGCAACTTGCTACACTATACCAAAAACATGTTTTATTAAAGGTTATATAATATGTAGCGTTCACATACGAGCGAACCTTGCATTAAGCAAATTAAGGTTCCACAAAGAACGTCCGTGTACTTCAGTATACAGTATGTTCGTTGACTTCCGCTGGCAATCATGACATGCGCAGAGAACAATCGTTTAACGACAAATGTCTGGCACTCACACCAACTGGCAGATTTTATTGCTGAACGACCAAAATCTTTAAACCCATCCGATCAACTTTTTGGCCGATAATTTCTGCTCAATTAGTGGCCCAACGATCGTTCGTACACCATCAACTATACAATAAGTTAACAATATTATCAGATCGTTCTGGAATTGGTCATTGAAAGTAAAAATTCAGCTTGTGTATGGCCACCTTAAGGCAAGAAGTCCTGGGAGGGTTTAAAGCTGCCAAAACTAGGGGGCACAACTAATCCTCGAATCCGAATCCCGAATGGGAAAAAAACGGATTGGAAATGAAAATTTTGCGATTTTTTTTCGTCGCCCTCGCGATTGTTTCGTATTTGTCAGGACTTTTTCGGCGCTGTCACGACTTTATCGTAATTTAGCAAAATTTTTTTGTCTCCGTCGCGATTTTTTGGTATTGTGCTATTGTAAACGGTGGAAAAACCAATCCGAATTTTTCGCGGCAGCGACAAAAAAGTCACGACAATTCGCGAACAAGTCGTGATGGCGCCGAAAAAGTCACGACAATTTGTGAAAAAGTCAAAAAAATACCAATCATTATGAAACAAACGCAATCGGATGCTTTCAGACGTTTGTGGATTAGTAAATGTGCCCCTAGGGGTAGGCAGTAGGGATGAGCGAAAAAATTCGCCAGCGTTAGATTCGCGGCGAACTTTCGCGTTTCGCCGTGCGGCTCGTTTCGCCGCGCGGCAGAATTTTGTTGCACGACAAAAAAAAAATCTTTGTCGCGCGGTTATTTTTTCCGCGAACACCCAATTTTAGTCGCGCGCGGGGAATTTTTGATGTGTGCGCCGATTTTTCCAGCGCAACGGAAAACTAGGGCCCACAACTTATTTCGGCGCGCGCAGAAATTACGCTGAGAAATTTCGCCGCATCAAAATTTACGCCGTGCGACGAAAAAAAAATTACGCCGCGCGACAGATTAGTTTCGAGAATTTTTCGCGAAACAGGACAAATTCGCTCATCACTAGTAGGCGGCAGATTAATTTACCTTTGTAATGTAATATGCATGTTTGTGAAACAGTAGCAGAGCTGATATCATTGCTTACATTACAGACAAACAGCTGTATAACATATAAGTACAATATAAAGAAAGGATTATAATTGATTTGAAGGAAAAGAAAATATGTTTAAAAATAACATCAAATTCACACCTAGAAAAGTGAGAAGAAAGAGAGCGTTTGGCACTGAGGTCCACAGAAGTAACCGAGGTTCAATCTTTCATTTGAGTTTGCCATTGAAGGTAATATCTTAAAGTCCCGTTTGTAAGAAAAAAGTATTTACTTTCAGCTTTGAATAAAAAAAATAAACTTGAACAACTGCTGAGCTCAACAAGGAATTACTATTTCCCTCAGCCGCACTTCCAAAATCTGCAATCCATGGATACTGACAGCCCACACAACCGAGAGGAAGGCAATACTTTCAGACAACTATCTTTTATGAAGCTTACTGCCTGTGACCTCTCCTCAGAAGAAGAAGCATCTATCCTCTCCAAGGGATGTGCTTTCTACCCACCCAAGAGTTTGACAGAATCCAATTCCGTAGCAAAACAATATCTAAAGGCTTTTTTTTTTCCTGCCTCTGAACTAAAGTATCTTGGGAACCACCTCAGCTGCACAATAAATCTTCTAATGTGCTTTGACCACCTATACATAGATGACATCGTAATCTGTCTTTTGCTTCCGACCATTGTTACGGCAAATCAAGCACAGTTAATGCAGCATCTATTGTGCATAGATACCCCATGGAGGAATTCTACAGCATCTCAACTGGGTTAAACTTAAAAAGTGTCTTAGAAGCAAAATCTGGTCAAAGTCAAAGAAAGTAGCACTTAATAGAGCCAAGTAAGCCAGTTTGGGGCTTAAAGAATAACAAAAGCTACAAAAATGAAACAGTACCCAAATGTCACCCACCGACCCCCCCGCCGGAATGTTGCATTAAAAATTAGGGATGCACCGAATCCACTATTTTTGGATTCAGGCAAACCCCGAATCCTTCTTAAAAGATTCAGCTCAATACTGAACCCAATCCAAATTTGCTGGTCCCTAAGCTCAGGTAACTGACAGCATCCCAAAGTTATAGCAAAAAAGGCTAAAGAAAAATAATTGCAAGCGAAAGCAAAATAAACCCACCAGTATCTTGATATAATTATTTCAAACCTCTCTCAACTATTTGACATTGGACACTTTTTTGTTAAAAAAAAAATCAACATTTTGTTGAAATATAGGACCCAGGGGCTTTCTGATTACTCTACTGGCAAGGAAACAATACAAAGAAAGGCTACATTGATCAGAATAAATATCCCTAACAATGTCTGGTGTTTAGAAATGAAAAATCCCCCCTACTATCAAAACCCCTAAATCAGCTTTATATAATGGAGTGGAGTTGATTAAATCTGACTTGCCTTTGACTGCTTAGAAACAGCGTGTTCAGCGATACATGGAAGATGCTTATATATGTATATATGCACAAATTATATTTAACAGGCTCAAATTTCGCCTTAATGTAACGGAAAAAAAAAAAACCTAGCGCATCAGGTTCCGTGGAAATATAATACAATATCATGCACAGATCGCTGATTATACTGGAGGGCATTACATTTTCATTGAGAAGGTTACATATATATATTCACTCTATTTTGAAAAACTCAAGATCTTGAATAAAAAAAAAAGTCCCCCAGTATAAATTTACATGAGCGACTGACAGTTCCATTCTCTGCAATCTGTCACATTCAATGTAAAATGTCAGATGTTGGTAACTTTAACTGAATGGCCATTAAGCCATCGTCTAAATGAACCGGATAAAGTGACTGGCAAGGATGTAATTGCTACACCTTCAGTATGAGAGACTGTACAACCTGGGTTTGGCAAAACAATTAAGGAGCATTAACAATAGGTTTTTTGTTATATATTTAGAGCTCAAACTGATCAATCATGGGATTAGCAAGAATAATATATTTACTCACTGTATGTGAATAGGCATTATGTAATGTATAGAAGCTCGTACCCATTAACAGGATCCACGACGATTCCTCGGGGATGTGACATTTCTCCCTCTAATAAGGTCTTTCGGCTTTGAGATGCTTTCTCCAGGCGAGCTACATTAATGGTTTTTCTGTGCCCGTCATTGGTCCAGTACAAATTGTTACTTATCCAGTCCACGGCAATTCCTTCTACATTGTCAAGATCTTGTAGATTGGGGAGAAGAATTGATCACGTAATTAGAAAACATATAAACATATCTCTTACGATACTGTAATTATCTAACAGAAGTTTGGAACAGGCTTATTTTGCATTTCAATAATATTTTTTACTTTTTAACATTGTGATTTATATTAATCGGTCTCTCTTTTTTGGCAAAATCTATGAGTGACTATATTGTATTCAAGTGTTTATATTTATATAGCCCCTAAGCAGCTCCTTGCAAAGCAAAAGAACATACAGGGATTTAGTTAACACAATTAAAAATAAAAAATGAACATATGTGCTGAAAAAGTCAAAGCATAGTTGCACGGTTGTCCCAAAGAACTAAAGGTGCCCATACAAGGGCCGATTCTAGCTGCCGATATCAGTCCCTTAGACCGATTCGGCAGCTAATCGGCCCGTGCCTGGGCACTACCAACGGGCCTGCCCGACCGATATCTGGCCTGAAATCGGGCAGATATCGATCGGACAGGTTAAAAAATCTAGTCGGATCGGCCACCGCATCAGCTCGTTCATGCGGTCCACGAACCGACTTTGCCTATACCCATCGTTATAATTTGTTTGTTTGGCCCCAGGGCCAAATGATCAAATTAGCCTGGATTCTCGCAATATCGCCCACCCGTAGGTGGGGGATATCGGGAGAAGATCCACTCGCTTGGCTTCCTAGATTCAATGAGGAAGAGGAAAAAAGGGAGGAGTCAGGAGTCTGTTGCTCCAGAGGATCACAACTAAAATGCTTAGTTATAAAAGTTTTAGAATTAGGATAATGTATGTGACTCTAGTAGTTAATTGTATGGAGATTATATCTATAGGAATAGGTCAAATCAACTGTACCTGCTGTGTTTTTTTCCCATGAAGATGTTTTGCTAGTCATCTGATTGCCTTTATCAATACAGAATTGAGAAACCAGTTGGATGACTAGCAATAAGTCTTCAAGGGAAAAAACCACAGCAAGTACAGTTGATTTAACCTATTGCTACAGATAAACCATGACCTGGATTAATAAGAACCTTCACAGATGTATAGAGAATAGATTATCCCCAAGCATTAGGACCAAGAGACAATAGAGCTCATTTACGTCCGCAACCGCAGTGGGCAACTTGTGCTTTCCCCCGCAGTCAGTTGTGCTTAAAACCACTCTCATTAAAGGCATTTGCATTAAAATAAGTTCTTTGTACTTCTGTATAGTTGCGTTCAGCACTGTTAGTCCTTCCTGCCTTCCCTTCCAAATGGGGTGTTGCTACACCTATTTATACCTGGGAACCATAGAGCACCTTCTGAGCAGGCAGTAGCTTCAAGGTTCCCTCAGTGCCCTGCAGCAATGGGAGCAGTGCTCTTGGGCCTACAGAATCAGACATAGACATCACTAGCATGTCAAACACTGGAAATGAAATCAGGAGGGCTTCCACTAGATTTGTGATGAGATGAGTGCGTAGTTCCATTAATTTTGCTGAATCAGACACAACTGCATTAGACACAGCTCAACTGTGTCAGGTACAATGGCCACTTGTGACAGTAATGACACTTAATTAGACACTTAGTAAAGGGGTTTTGAGGGTCAGTAGAGATGAGAATCTGAGAGACAGTTGAGAAATAGATTTCTGTAGCCAATCTTTTTAAGAAGTAGGTCTGCATAGGAAATTACTTATTTTGCTGAAGGTCCTGAGACAGAAACATGTTCCAGTCAGGCTTCAAATGTGGAAAAAGTAAGGGTGAAATCTAATGTGACTCCTCGACACCTTCCTTAGAGGAATAGTGTGATGCATTCACAGTAATGCATAATGGAGGGTGGGTATATGAGAAGCTCAGTGTTGGACATATTGAGTTTCAAGCAGCTATTCATGATGTTATTGTGTGTATTAGGGTTCATTTACCAATGCAAAATGCAGTTCAAACACCAATTTTGTCCAGTCACATCCTAAAAAATGCTACTTGCAAAAAACACACTACTTGATCCAACAATTATGTCTGCCCCTCCCCCTCGTGAATGTTGTACCATCAGCTAAATCAAGATTACTCTTTTATTGCATCTCACAATCAATATACACTTTTTACCCAATCAATATGTTTTACAGCTAGAAAATTAACAACTTGTTTTAATAGTGAAATCTCGCTATATGTGTGTGCCTTACGTACAAGCAATCGCACACGCTTAATTACTTTTTCTATGACCAGTGAATATGAATTTACTCTGCATTTTATTGGATCTAGAGCTACATGAGTAAATATATTTTGGATACATATGTTCATTGCACATTTTGCATTGTTACTGACTTGAATTTGTGTTAAGTGCTTGGATTTTGAGAACAATTTCTGTTGCTCTGAAATATATATATATATATTAGGGCTCACAATGCAGTGTTTTTTTTCCCAGACTTTCAGCACAATTGCACTTACCAATTATGGACTAGATTCAATTCAGTGAGAAAAATATTTATCACGTGAAAACTCATGGACGAGATTCAATTTGAGATGGAATTCAGCAAAACCTATCTCAATGTTTATCACGTGAAAACTTATGGACGAGATTCAATTTGAGATGGAATTCAGCAAAACTTATCTCAATGTTTATCACGTGAAAACTTATGGACGAGATTCAATTTGAGATGGAATTCAGCAAAACTTATCTCAATGTTTATCACGTGAAAACTTATGGACGAGATTCAATTTGAGATGGAATTCAGCAAAACTTATCTCAATGTTTATCACGTGAAAACTTATGGACGAGATTCAATTTGAGATGGAATTCAGCAAAACTTATCTCAATGTTTATCACGTGAAAACTTATGGACGAGATTCAATTTGAGATGGAATTCAGCAAAACTTATCTCAATGTTTATCACGTGAAAACTTATGGACGAGATTCAATTTGAGATGGAATTCAGCAAAACTTATCTCAATGTTTATCACGTGAAAACTTATGGACGAGATTCAATTTGAGATGGAATTCAGCAAAACTTATCTCAATGTTTATCACGTGAAAACATATGGACTAGATTCAATTTGAGATGGAATTCAGCAAAATGTATCTCAAAGTTTATCACGTGAAAACTCATGGACAGGATTCAATTTGAGATGGAATTCAGCAAAACTTATCTCAATGTTTATCACGTGAAAACTTATGGATCAGATTCAATTTGAGATGGAATTCAGCAAAATTTATATCAATGTTTATCAAGTGAAAACTCTATGAAATTCTATGAAAAAAAACTGCTATTGAATTAGAATTAAAGTTCTCTACTCAAATTGTGTCTCGTCCATGAGTTTTCACGTGATAAACCATGAGATAACTTTTGTCACTGAATTGAATTTGGCCCAAAGTATCAAATCAGACACAATTGCACCAAAGTCTGATATTATTTTCAGTTTTCAGTGTGAGAGTCACGTCTGTTCCTAATTCTTTAGCCACAAGTAGGTACCGGGGAACCCTGAAGCAACCGCCTGGTCAGGAGGTGGGGGTAACTTTCAGGTACCCCTGTGTCAATAAGCACAGCAGGGCTCAATTCAGAATGGAAGGCAGGAAGGACTGAGCAGCACTGGGCACAACTATATGGAAGTGCAAAGAGCCCATTTTGACCCTTAACAAAAATGGTTTGACGTGACCGCAACAAATTTTTCACAGAAGTTTTGTGTCCGATTTGATACTTTGGGCAAAATTTAATTCAGTGAGAAAAAGTTATTGCATGGCCATTGGCAAATTGTTTTGCAAAACTTCTGCGAAAAATTTGTTGTGGTTGCGTCTAATGAGCATGGTCGCGGCAAAATATACGTGGTTGTGACAAAAAAAGACGTGGGCGGCAAAAAAGTCAAGCAACAAATGAGATCTGCAGATTTTTTGCCATTTTGTGAGTTTTTCAGTTGTCTGTTGTGAATTGTCTGGCGAAGCGAAACAGGACAGATTCACTCATCACTAATAATGATGAAAATGCCACAATGTCACTTTTAGGGCAAAGCCTTATAGTACCTTAAAGTATATTTTCTACTGCCTTATGCAAATCTAGTAGAATTATTAAATGTACAGATTGTACCGTTCTCTATTCCAACAAACTGTATTTTGTGTTTAAAAGGTAACTCAGCACAACTTGCTCCATATTGCTGTTTTCCATTACATTCCTTAACCATCCCCAATGCCACTGTAATATGTTCCAGCTGAATGCGGCTACAACTTATTTCTACCAATTTCTAGACATTGCCTCTTTACAGAAAACAGTTGAGTTTACTCTCCAATATCTTTCTATTTCAAAAGAATTCTTTTCTGAAAGTATTTATTTTTTATCTTACTTTGTTTTCATTAATGGAAAAATAATAAAAGAAAAATATACTTATGTATTATATTATATAAATATATATATATATATATATATATATAATTGCAAAAGTCAGTTTTTCTCCTGAGCAGCTGGCTTCTGTTACTTTGTTTCAGGAGTCAGAAGAAATTGTAGAGAATATAAACAGCCAGACAGACACTTATCTGTTATCATACAAAACAAATAAAGCTGGCCTGTATGGTGCATTATGGCTTAAAGGAACAGCAACACTAAAAAATGAAAATGTTTTAAAGTAATTAATATATAAGGTACTGTTGCCCTGACCTGGTAAAACGTTTGTGTTTGTGTCAGAAACCCTACTATAGTTTACATATGCTATGTAGCCCCAGGGGCAGCCATTTAAGCTGGAAAAAAAAATCACAGGTTACATAGCAGATAACAGATAAGCTCTGTAGAATACAATGGGAGTCTACACCCCTTATCTGTTATCTGCTATGTAACCTGTGTCTTTTCTCCTTTTTTTCCCAGTTCAGGTCAATAGTACGTAATATATTAAATACTTTGATACACTTTCATTTTTTTGGTGTTACTGTTCCTTTAATGTGGTGCAAATTACATTCAAAATAAGGATATTTCTGTTGCACTATTAGTGACCTTTATTAGGAATCTGCTTTATCTGGATTTGTCCTGTGCTTCCCATTATGCTGAATGGATGATCAGATTGGTACCTTTCTTTAATATGAAGTTTGCAAATGTCTGCAATTGACTCTGATGACAGTATGATAGCTTTAATTACAAAAACATTTACGTTAACACTAGTAAAAAATTATATAAGATAAATTTGTTTTAAAATAAAAGAAAGGAGATCTTGTTAAGGTTTATTATTTGCATAATTAAACTGATGAAGGACACAAAATGTGACCTGAAATATTGAGCGGTAAGGGCTAATAGTGAATACTCATAATTACTCTATGACAGTAGGATGAATTGCATTTTTTCCATTAACAATGGTTTGAGAACCCTTTGGATTAGCTGCAAACTAGTGGTGACAGCTATAGAGAATTCAAAATTTAATTAGGTTCTTCATAATTTTTCTCAAAAAAGAAAGAAGAAGAAGATGTGAAACAAGACAAGAAATAAATATGTGTGGAAGGAGGGAATGAAAGAGAGAAAGAAATAAATAGAATGAGAGAGAAAAAAATAATATTTTAGATTGATAGAAAGGGAGAGCAAGAACGAGAGAGAGAGAGAGAGAGAGAGAGAATGGGAGAGAGAGAAAGGAAGAAAGGAAGAGAGAGAACAAAAGAGAGAGAGAGAGAGAGAGAGAGAGAGAGAGAGAGAATGGGAGAGAGAGAAAGGGAGAAAGGAAGAAAGGAAGAGAGAGAGAGAGAGAGAGAGAGAGAGAAAGGGAGAAAGGAAGAGAGAGAACAAAAGAGAGAAAGAGAGAGAGAAAGAGATGCTTCAGATATTCATAAAATATATTTTCCAATAAATATTGCCTTCATACCATCTTTGAGAATTGTTTCTCTTCCCGAACCATCAATTTTTTGTCGTCCAATAAGAAAGCTGGTGGTATCAGCAAAGTAAATGTAGTTGGTCTCCGCATGGTAGTCTAGGGCTCTGGGGTTAACTAGGTTTTCAATAGGAAGCATGTATTCATCAGAAACTTTGGTATTTAGATCCATTGCTCGAATAATTCCCGGCCTTCCTTTCCCATATATCAGGAACAGCTCATTCTTAGGTTCTGTTGATTGAATAGAATATACATCATCAGAAAGAAAACCACAATTCTAACTAATCTGCATTAAAGTAAGTGTTAACTATGCAAGTGTACATTTCCCATCTAAATTAATTTTTTCAGAATGTGCTAAACTTGTGTATGTGATTTATGTATAGGCTTTACAATAATCAGTTTAGATAAAGGGTGAAGACACACAGAGCTACTAGTAGCAGCTACTTTTTAATGCAGGGATCCCCAACCTTAATACCTGTGAGCCACATTCAAATGGAAAAATGTTGGGGAGCAACACAAGCATGGAAAAAGTTCCTGGGGGTGCAAATAAGAGCTATGATTGGCTATTTGGTAGCCCCTATGTGGACTGGCAGCCTATAGAAGGCTCTGATTGGCTTTACATTGGGTTTTATGCAACTAAAGATTGCCTCCAAACCAGAAATTCAAAAATGAGCACCTACTTTGAGGCTACGGGGAGCAACATCCAAGGGGTTGTTAAGCAACATGTTGCCCCCGAGCCACTGGTTGGGCATCACTGTTTAAATACTAAGAATTCTCTCTGCTAAAACACACGTAGTGACAATTATCAGTAAATGATCAGCATTGTCTCTTTTAGTAGCCACAACAAGTAGCTGCTACTAGTAGCTCTGTATGTCTTCACCCTTACTGTTATATAAAACTCAACTTAGTGGATGGCAAGAGTTACAGTCCAGCCACACGTGTAGGAGTTGTAGTTGCCTACCAACAAATTATTTAGTTTTGCATTAAAATATTTATCAACTGGATAATGATTTGACTAATAATCTGAGGAAGGGCAAAGAAAGACAAAGGGCAAAGAACAAAGATGGAACTTTAAAAGTAGGACAACTGAGGGCTCAGTGGGGGTATGGTTAGTTAAATTCAGTTGTAAATTAAGCACTCCAAAGAACTATGAGGGCGAAGACACATGGAGCTACTAGTAGCAGCAACTTTTTGTGACTAGTGATGAGAGAATCTGTACCATTTCGCTTCTCCAGAAAATTTGTGAATCTTTGATTCGCGAAACGACAAAATGTCGCGTGCGGCAATTTTTTTGATGCATGACAAATTTTTACTAAAGAATCTGCCAATGGCGAAACATGGAGATTCGCCACGAATCCATTTCTGCCAAATTATTTCACCCATCACCAGTTGTGGCTCCTAAAAGAGACAATGCTGATCATTTACTGATAATTGTCTCTATGTGTGTTTTAGCAAAGGCAATTCTCAGTATTGTCTATGGCAGGGGATTATCTGGAGCTTAGTAGCCATGACAAGTAGTTGCTACTAGCAGCTCCATATGTCTTCACCCTAAGGGTACAATAGTTCATAACAAAAAAAATTATGGAAAAATAACTGATTATACTGGTGTGGGATCCATTATCTGTAAACCCTTTATCCAGAAAGTTTGGGAAGACCGTCTCCCGGAGACTCTATTTTAATCGAATAATTCACATTAATTATAATTTACAATATGTTTTTAAAATGATTTCTTTTTTTGGTAATAATAAAACAGCCCCTTGTACCTGATCCTAACTAAGATATAATTACCCCTTATTGGGGGCAGAACAGTCCTATTGGGTTTATTTAATGGTTAAATGATTCCCTTTTCTCTGTAATAATAAAACAGTACCTGTACTTGATCCCAACTAAGATATAATTACCCCTTATTGGGGCAGAACAGCCCTATTGGGTTTATTTAATGGTTAAATGATTCCCTTTTCTCTGTAATAATAAAACAGTACCTGTACTTGATCCCAACTAAGATATAATTACCCCTTATTGGGGGCAGAACAATCCTATTGGGTTTAATTTATGGTTAAATGATTCCCTATTCTCTGTAATAATAAAACAGTACCTGTACTTGATCCCAACTAAGATATAATTACCCCTTATTGGGGCAGAACAGTCCTATTGGGTTTATTTAATGGTTAAATGATTCCCTTTTCTCTGTAATAATAAAACAGTACCTGTACTTGATCCCAACTAAGATATAATTACCCCTTATTGGGGGCAGAACAGCCCTCTTTGGTTTATTTAATGGTTAAATGATTCCCTTTTCTCTGTAATAATAAAACAGTACCTGTACTTGATCCCAACTAAGATATAATTACCCCTTATTGGGGGCAGAACAGCCCTCTTTGGTTTATTTAATGGTTAAATGATTCCCTTTTCTCTGTAATAATAAAACAGTACCTGTACTTGATCCCAACTAAGATATAATTACCCCTTATTGGGGCAGAACAGCCCAATTGGGTTTATTTAATGGTTAAATGATTCCCTTTTCTCTGTAATAATAAAACAGTACCTGTACTTGATCCCAACTAAGATATAATTACCCCTTATTGGGGCAGAACAGCCCAATTGGGTTTATTTAATGGTTAAATGATTCCCTTTTCTCTGTAATAATAAAACAGTACCTGTACTTGATCCCAACTAAGATATAATTACCCCTTATTGGGGGCAGAACAGCCCTATTTGGTTTATTTAATGGTTAAATGATTCCCTTTTCTCTGTAATAATAAAACAGTACCTGTACTTGATCCCAGCTAAGATATAATTACCCCTTATTGGGGGCAGAACAGCCCTATTGGGTTTATTTCATGGTTAAATGATTCCCTTTTCTCTGTAATAATAAAACAGTACCTGTACTTGATCCCAACTAAGATATAATTACCCCTTATTGGGGCAGAACAGCCCAATTGGGTTTATTTAATGGTTAAATGATTCCCTTTTCTCTGTAATAATAAAACAGTACCTGTACTTGATCCCAACTAAGATATAATTACCCCTTATTGGGGGCAGAACAGCCCTATTGGGTTTATTTAATGGTTAAATGATTCCCTTTTCTCTGTAATAATAAAACAGTACCTGTACTTGATCCCAACTAAGATATAATTACCCCTTATTGGGGGCAGAACAGCCCTATTGGGTTTATTTCATGGTTAAATGAAACTGTTTTATTTAACCCTTAAATGATTTTATAGTAGACAAAGTATGGAGATCCAATTACAGAAAGACCCTTTATCAGGAAAACTCCAGGTCCAAAACATTCTGGATAACAGGTCCCATACCTGTAGTCAAAATCAGATTTATTTATATATGCACTTATATATGTAATTAATGGATTAGTTGTATCTAATTAGATCAGTTTGTAGTGTTAAACACAAATCTATAAAACGTTTCTTGCGCTGTTTCACTTTGCCGAAAAATTTGAGAATCTTTCAGATTTGCGAAATGGCGAAAAATCCGCAAAAAGGCAAAAATGTTGCACATCAAAAAAAAATTTGTTGTGTGCTTCAAAAAATTGTCATTTTTTTTTTTATGCGCGCAACAAATTTTTCCACCGCGGGCAACAATTTTTTGTCTTGCTGTGAATTTTTACGGAAGCATTTTTTTTGCCCGTTTTGGGAAATAATCTGCCAATGGCGAAATTATTATTATTATTATTATTATTATTATTAACATTTATTTATAAAGCGCCAACATATCCCGCAGCGCTGTACAATAAGTGGGTTTCATACATTGGACATACAGAGTAACATATAAAGCAATCAATAACCGATACAAGAGGTGAAGAGGGCCCTGCCCAAAAGAGCTTACAATCTAAAAGGAGAAAGGGTTGAGACACAAGGTGTGGGAATGGGCATGACCAGAGTTGTGAGAGGTGGGGCACAGGGTGTTGCTAAACTAGATTAGGGTAAGCTTCTCTAAATAAATGTGATTTTAGAGATCTCTTGAAGGCAGAGAGATTGGGAGAAAGTCTGACAGTTTGTGGGAGCGAATTCCAGAGAAGGGGGGCAGCCCTTGCAAAGCCTTGAATGCGAGCGTGTGAGGAGGGAATGAGAGAGGAGTTGAGGAGCAGGTCAGTAGGGAGTGTAACAAGCGGGTTGGATGGTACCTAGAGATGAGTTCAGAGATGTAGGGTGGGGCAGAGTTATGGACTGCTTTGAATGTGAGGGTCATTAGTTTGAATTTTATCCTGGATGGTAGGGGAAGCCAGTGCAGGGACTGGCAGAGTGGCACGGCTGGGATTGGCAGAGCGGCACGGCAGGGAGGAGCGGTTGGAGAGGTGTATGAGCCTGGCAGCAGTATTCATTATGGACTGGAGAGGGGACAGTCTTTGGAGGGGAAGGCCAATTAATAGGGAGTTACAGTAGTTCAGGCGAGATATTATAAGAGAGTGAATAAGAATTTTGGCAGCATCTTGGGTGATAAATGATCGTATTTTGGAGATATTTCTTAGGTGAAAGTGACATGATTTGATAAGTGATTGGATATAAGGAGTTAAGGACAGGGCAGAATCAAGGATAACCCCAAGGCACCGGGCGAAATGCGGAAATTCACAGCAAATCCATACCTGGCTAATTAATTTGCCCATTTAAGGCATCCTATTAAAATGGACAGAAGACATATCCAAACACAATATGGGAATCAGATTGTCAGGAATATGAATTTAATGCAAAAATCCACAAAAATGCAACATTTTTCTCTTGGAAATTAGAAAGACTTGATCGTTCCACATACTTTTGCATGACCTTCCATCACTTGCCAAGCTGAAGCCAGTCTTGCAGCGACAAGTCCGCATTTTATAACTGGAGCCGAGCAGGCAGATGTGATCGCATCCCCCGGGCATTCCATCTGGGTTCATTTCACATGCGTAGCTCCTGACTACAACAAATCATTGGGAAAGAAGAATCATCATGTTCTAGTTGATTTTATTTCGTTTAACATGGCAACGCCTCTGACAACAAAATTACATTTATTTTGACAAAACACCGACTTAATTACTTTTCATGAATTAAGCATAATTTCAGCTTTTCAGTCCTTTGCCAGAGTTTGGAAACAAAACAGAATTGTTTTCTATATTATAGAACAAAAAAAAAGTGTTTTATTCCAATCAATGTTGACTTGATTTTGGGTTCTTACCTGCCGGCTGTGTTCTCTTGTGATAAATGTGAATGTCACGGACATTTTCTAGACTCAGCAGCGAGTGGACATCTGTGCTATTAAACCGGTTTATTCTCACGATGGTGGAGCTATCCGTGTTGCTGGCGTACAAATAATTTTCAAATAAGGATAGACCATACACATGACTGACCTAAATGGAAAAAAAGTAGATTATTCATAACTATGTTTTTAACTATAGAGTTCCATTGCTGCCAAAACCCTTCTATAGCCATGAATCTACATCATTTGTTTTCCATGCAAAGAAGTAATTAATTTTTATAATGGAGACTAGTTAAAAAATAGTATAATAGTAGTAAAATAATAAGCTTGAAATTGGGAACATACTTTGGGCCTGATTCACTAATAAAAACATAAAAAATTATCGCACGCTTTTTTGCGGTAAAAAAGACGTGATAATTTGCGCGCGATTCACCATAGTATTATTGCGTGCGATAAATCGACATTTTCGCATGCGGTATTTCTCGCGCTAGTTTTACCGCATGTGTTATTTTCCGCGCTGAAAAGAATATGATCGCATGATTCACTATAACTTTTGCGCGCTAAATATCGCATTCAGCTATGTGAAAATTAACTCCTACTACAGGCAGGCGAAAAATTATAGAAAAGTACAGTAAATGATTTTTTTGCAATAAAATATGGACTTACAGTGTTATTTATTCAAGTCTGTGTTTCCCCTAGAGTGACGCAGCCGCCAGTTTGCAGCGAAATGTTCATTTTTAATACAGTAATTTTCCGCAAGTATTGGCGTGTATGGCTAACATGGCGTGCGTTCATTTGCGCGAGTATTTATATTTGGCTACAAGTGATGAAATGTTTCACCAGGCATGGATTCGCAGCGAATTTTTGGACGTGCGTTGAATTTTTTCACGGCGGATTTTTTCATGCGTTTCACAAAACAATCCGCCAATGGCAAAACGCATGAAAAAATTCAACTCACATCAAAAAATGTATACAAGCGTCAAAAAATAATAGTCACGGGCAACAATTTTTTTGCCCGCACAACATTTTTGCCGTTTCGTGGATCTTTCGAAAGATTTGCTAATTTTTCACTAAAGAAACCAGAACACATTTGCTCATCACTAGTGGCTACTATTTATAAGCATCTACTATTTATATGCTACCATTTATATGTGGCTAATATTTATATACACCATTTATATGCGGCGACAATTTTTATACACTATTTCTATGCTACCATTCATATGCGGCAACTATTCGCGTGCGTAATTTAGCGCATGTACCGGCAAATACCGCATTGAAATCTTCGCGAGTTAAATAAAGCATGCAATATCGCGCGTAAAAAAGCGCAAGTATGCTTATAGTGAATCGTGCGAAAAATCGCCAAAATTAAGACGCGGTAAAATTTATATTTATAAAATTTATGACCGTGCCCTTTTTTGACGCGACCACGCCCATTTTGACGCGACCCCACCCAAAATGACACAACCACACCCAATTTGACATGCAATTTTTTCCCTGCGAATTTTCACAGAAGTTTCATAAAACAATTCACCAATGGCGAAATGCAGAAATTCGCTGCAAATCCATGCCTGGCAAAAAAAAAACGCTCATCACTAACTATGGTGTATTTCACATTACTAGGATAAGAATCTAGGGATCTCCATAAATCAGACAGCTCTTAGTAATGGCTACAGTCACAGTAACATAAAACGATGTTTCTCTTTGCTTAAAAGAGGATGAAATCCTAAAGGGGCAGTATGCCTTTACTTTCTTAATCTTAGTTCAATGAATAAGACACGTATAAATAACATAACATACTTTTTGCCTATCACTTTAATGCTGACATATCTATGTTTTGTTTCATTATTTCTTGCATTAAACAGGGTGAAATCTAGAGATGAGTGTAAAGTCACATTCTGATTACATTAACATTACTTATATTATTTACACAATGTTTTAGAGGTAGCCCCCTTCATCAGGCCAGCATAGTTCAAATTATATATTAAAAAAAATGGTTTAAACCAGGGGTCCCCGACCTTTCTTACCTGTGAGCCACAGTCAAATGTAAAAAGACTTGGAGAGCAACACAAGCACCATAAAAGTTCATGGAGGTGCCAAATAAGGGCTGTGATTGTTTATTTGGTAGCCCCTATATCAGGGGTCCCCAACCTTTCTTACCTGTGAGCCACAGTCTTGGCCAAGACTTGGAGAACAACACAAGCACCATAAAAGTTCATGGAGGTGCCAAATAAGGGCTGTGATTGGCTATTTGATAGCCCCCATATCAGGGGTCCCCAACCTTTCTTACTTGTGAGCCACAGTCAAATGTAAAAAGACTTGGGGAGCAACACAAGCACCATAAAAGTTCATGGAGGAGCCAAATAAGGGCTGTGATTGTTTATTTGGTAGCCCCTATATCAGGGGTCCCCAACCTTTTTTTACCCGTGAGCCACAGTCTTGGCCAAGACTTGGAGAGCAACACAAGCACCATAAAAGTTCATGGAGGTGCCAAATAAGGGCTGTGATTGTTTATTTGGTAGCCCCTATATCAGGGGTCCCCAACCTTTCTTACCTGTGAGCCACAGTCTTGGCCAAGACTTGGAGAACAACACAAGCACCATAAAAGTTCATGGAGGTGCCAAATAAGGGCTGTGATTGGCTATTTGATAGCCCCCATATCAGGGGTCCCCAACCTTTCTTACTTGTGAGCCACAGTCAAATGTAAAAAGACTTGGGGAGCAACACAAGCACCATAAAAGTTCATGGAGGAGCCAAATAAGGGCTGTGATTGTTTATTTGGTAGCCCCTATATCAGGGGTCCCCAACCTTTTTTTACCCGTGAGCCACAGTCTTGGCCAAGACTTGGAGAGCAACACAAGCACCATAAAAGTTCATGGAGGTGCCAAATAAGGGCTGTGATTGGCTATTAGGGGCCTCTATGCACACTATCAGCTTACAGGGGCTTTATTTGGTAGTAAATCTTGTTTTTATTCAACCAAAACTTGCCCCCAAGTCAGGAATTCAAAAATAACTCCCTGGTTTGGGGGCACTGAGAGCAACATCCAAGGGGTTGGTGAGCAACATGTTGCCCCCGAGCCACTGGTTGGGGATCTAAGAAAATGTTATGAAACTTAAGAATAGCCACAGATTTGGAGACAACGCCACACACCAATCTGACTTCAATGCATAGTAAATAATTACATAAAATAAATGTATGAGGGTTTTTTTTTTCTCTCTTTCCTTTTAAAGAAATCATTAGTGAAACTTGTTGAAAAAGATACGAGCCTCAGGTTGGTACTTCTTAAATAGTAGCCTCATAAATATCTACAAAGTTAATAAAGCAGCACCTTGCCTCACATGAAACAGATGCTAATTATTGTTATTCCTTCGCATGAAGAACATTGCTGGCAAGCTTAACACTCTGCTTCTAGAAGAAACGGTAATGGGTTTTTAATTCTATGGCCATCCCTCAGGTCATGGCAAGCAAACATAGATCCCTTTTATATCAAAGTGACATCCCTTAGCCTTTTGCTTTTAAGCAAACACACTTTGATGAAAAATGATCTTGCTACCAGTTTTTTTTTTCTTGGCAACGGGAAGAAATTACATAGATATTGCATTTAGTTATGAAATCTCCTTTGTTACCAAGATATTACGCTTTCCATTAATGTAAGGTGCTTTATTATATTTGTTGATGCAGAAAAAATGTAAGGTGAAAAAGTATAACTGCTTGAGAATCCCGGCCTTTTTAAATAGACAGTATATATTAGTTCTGAGCTGAGACATTACAATACAGGTATGGGATCCATCATCTTGAAGCCAAATTACAGGAAGGCCATCTCACATGCTCTCAGTGCCCCCAAACCAGGGAGTTATTTTTGAATTCCTGACTTGGGGGCAAGTTTTGGTTGAATAAAAACAAGATTTCCTACCAAATAAAGCCCCCTGTAAGTTGATAGGGTGCATAGAGGCTGCCTAATAGCCAATCACAGCCCTTATTTGGCTTCTCCATGAACTTTTATGGTGCTTGTGTCTCTCTCCAAGTCTTTTTACATTTGACTGTGGCTCATGAGTAAAGGTCCCTGGACTTTGCTGTGGGATTTATTCAAGTCTGTGTTGGCCCTAGAGTGATGCAGCCTCCAGTTTGCAGGGAAATGGTCATTTTCAAAAAAGTTGTTTTCCGAAAGACATGGTTACGTGCGTAAAATCGTGCGCTAATATAGCATGTGGTGAAATATATCGCGCGAAGCAGGAAATAACGCACGCAGCGGGAATTAACGCAAGAAAACATTGAGTCTTAATTATGACACCTGTCCTTTTAGTGAAAAATAAGAAGCGATAAAATTTTTAACGCATGCTATAAATAGCACTTGTTTTATCGACCTTTAGTGATTCGCCCCCATATTGTTTTTGGGCAAACTTCTCTTTTCTTCAACAGGCCTTTTAATATTACATGGGGGAAAAGGGAATTTTAATGCAGATCCAAAAATGAATATCAAGTTAGTCATATATGAAAATATTTGCCATCATCTTTCATTGTGCTACAGATTTTACTAAAAACACAACACAGACTCCATGCTGAAAGAATTTTTTTTAGCCTGATCTTTTTTTTTTTTTTTTTTTAATTGACAATTTTTTTGCATTTACAAGGTTAACAGTCAAGCTTTTCATTATATCTAGATGTATCTCAAATATTGAATGTGTCTGTATGTATTGAGACATACAGTCACAGGAAGAGAGAGCATAAAGAGGGAAGGAAGTGAAGTAGGAAAAGAAGGGAAGAGAACAGGGGAGAGGGAGAGGGGAAAGAAGGAAAAAAAAATAAAATAAAAATAAAAAAATAATAAAAATGTAAAATTATGAAAAGTAAATAATATACATTATTGGTTATTATTCCTGGGTCTGATCTTCTTTTTTAAACTCCATATCCAAACCTTTGCCAGCTGAGAATAATTTCCAAATCCAGATGGATTTTAACTTGTAAACTACCAATATAGTTATTTTCCACCTAGACTGCTGTCAGCATTACAATACACCATCCTAAGGGCTGAACTTGATGGACTCTGGTCTTGTTTCAACCCTATGTAACTATTCTTCACAACAATGACGAATGTAAAGCACATGCTTCAGACCTACAGCTTAAGGATTGAAGTTCCTGGGGCCAACAAACCTAACATTAAATAAATATTGTTAGCTTAACTTGCTCTTTAATAAGAGCTGATCTCTATGTGTTCGTTTATAAAATAAAAATATTACCTCTTTGCCTTGAATTATTGATTGCCTGTTACGTCCTTCATAGTCGACTACTTCAATATAGTCGAGATAGACATCTGCCCAGTAAACAAATTTATTGACAAGATCCAGAGTCAGGGCTGTGGGCTGCTCAATTTTTGAAACAACTATCCTTGTTCTGTTCATTCCATCCAAGTCACACCTTTCAACTTTTGCAACATTCCCATAGTCCGTGAAGAAGAGTTTCCTATTGAAACAAAAGCAAGTAAAAGGAAAGAAGTCAACTATAGGTTATGGCTCCATGCTACCTGAAGTTTCAGGAGAAATTGTTTATATGATCATGATATGGCATACAAATCAAGTATTGAATATACCTTCAATTCACAGTCTCCAACTGGCAGTATTGGCTTCATTAGGAATACTTGGGGTACAAAGAATAATAAAACCTTTACCTTATTTGGAACCTTTTAAAAGTCATACCTACATTAGTCCTACTATCATGAAATACCCTTGACCAGTGGCTCATGAGCAACATGTTGCTCTCCACCCCCTTTGATGTTGCTCCCAGTGGCCTATTTTTTAATTTCTGGTTTGGGGGAAAGTTTTGAAAGCACAGAGATACAATTTTTTTCTCCAAGCAGGGACTCCTGCAGGCCAGCAGTATACATGGATCTACTAAATATCCAATCACAACACTTTTTGGCATCCCCAAATGACTTTTTTTCATGCTTGTGTGTCTCCCCAATACTCACTTGGTGAGTGTGGCTCATGCCCTAGATAATGCTCACCAATTTTTTTTAATTTTTTTTTTTACTTGTTAAAGTAGGTGTGTGCATGTATGTTTAACACCAGTTACTATACACACTAGAAAGATTGTACTACTTTTAGTAATGTTTACGAATCTGCTCCATTTTTTTCCTGAAATGCATTGAAGTCAATAGGTGATGAATATTTTTTATGTGTAATAATTTTTGCTTAAGTGTGACAATTTTTTTTTGACAGATTAGTTTTATTGGGTTTTTTGGGTCCAAAACTGTTTCACATGATTGTTCCTTCACAAACACACATCTACATTTTTAGCTGAGGTGAGAAAGAAGTTGAAAATGCTGTACATGGGCATTTATGGAAGATGTTATCATGAACTCATATCAACCAGTGCCACCAGAGAAATTTTCTGTTGTGACACCTGTTTGTTGTTAGATGAACCCAAAACTCCCTCTTTGCATTATTGGTAATAGCCAATGCTGCTAACAGGGCTAGATAAGTACTGCAAGCAACACAATACAATTGGGGTCATTTATTTCCTACCCTTTGCATCTGCATCTTTAGTGCCTCTTCCATTTTGCTTCTCATACCTTTGCTTTCCCCACAAATACAACATTTAACAAGGCAGTATTGTATTAATAGGAAAAGCACAGGACCTTGCACCCTATTCTAGAGCTCAATAATCTGATCCTACATGCACTTGCAGTAGAGGAAAGGTGCAAAGTACATACAGCATGGTAACTTCTGCTTATTATTTGCACTTTGCACCGCTAAACCTCCAATGTCTGCTTTACACTCTGCTTAACACAATTCAGCTGAAGTGAGCTACTTTAGGCTGATGCCTCACGTGGCGTTTTTACGCTGCATATTTTCTAATTCTCTCAGTGGCTGAAAAACGCCTGATATCATCATCCATAGAAATAACTTGAAAAGACTAAAAGCAAACCACACCATGCGGAAATACGCTAGAAAACGCCTTAGCACTAGTGATGGGCGAAATGTTTCGCCAGGCATGGATTCGCGGTGAATTTCCGCGTTTCGCCATTGGCGGATTGTTTCGCGAAACGGATGAAAAAATTCGCCGCGGGCGTCAAAAAAGAATTGTCGCGGGCATCATAAGAATAGCCGCGCAACGAAAATAATCGCTGCTGGTGCCGAAATAATAGCCGCGGACGACGAAACAATAGCCGCGCGACGAAATAATAGCCGCGGGCGACGAAACAATAGCCGCGCGACAAAATAATAGCCACGGGCGACGAAATAAATGTATTGGAAACGAAAATTTTGCGACTTCGCCGTCGCGTTTTTCCTTATTTTTGCGACTTTTCCGTTGCCGCCATATTTTTTTTTATTGGGCGATAGTAAACGGCGGAAAAACCAATCTGATTTTTTCGTGACGGCAACGAAAAAGTCGCGGAAAATAAACTAAAGCGTCGCGACGGCGACAAAAAAGTCGCAAAAGTACCGATCATTACGAAAAACGCATTCGGTGGCCTTTGGACCGTTTGTGGATTAGTAAATCTCCCCCTAAGGGTCCTAGGCCAAATGTTGGTCCTCAAGGAGGAACCTGAAACAAAACTCAAGTCTGAAAACAACTCCTTTAGTGTAGTTGACTTGTTTCTGTGAAAAGTTTTACTAAAAATCTGGCCGGGTAAATCATTATAATATGTTCTAGCTTTAAACTTTGCTTTAAACTTGAATTATAACTACACCAATTACATGTAAATGATCTACATGAATATGCAATAGATGTATTCTGAAAAAGCTGAGATTTCTACATAAGTTGCCCATCTGTGCATTACATAACATTACAATGTGTAGTAAAAGCAAACTGCGCACAACTCATATACAGTATAATAATGATCATTTGCTGTTTCCTGAAATGAAGGTGTTCTAGAAAGCCACAATTACTGTTAAAACATCACTTCTCTCGTGTTTTATATCACATATTGCAATTAATACCTAATTATACATAGATTTAGTAGAAACCCCCCCCCCCTAACATTACATAATGGTGATATTTGCATACCAGCTGCTATTATTTCTTGGAACTAAAATTATCAAAATAATATAGTTTTATTTTGGCATCATAATGCATAATATTTCTCTGTTAAAGTGAATTATAATTAAATTATTATTAGTTTTATAAAAAAAACATGCAGACTGCAGTGAACTTAAAGAGTCGCTTGGGTGAGTGGTGGTTTCCAAGAATACACAGATATTCCAGTTGCTTTAGACAGAAGAAGGGAAAGTAAAAACTAAAGTTCTTTCAGAAAGGTCTATATAAATACATCCATAAACACTTACAGAACTTCTGCTCTAAGTCTTTGTTGAAAAGAACACTACATTTCTAGAACACCACATTTTTTTCCTTCTATTTTGTATATATATGATCTTATATGCAAATATGATCTATGTCAGACTTCCTTCTCTTAGAAAAATCCTTTAGGGCATGATACAAGTCTGCTCAGTTGCTTCTTTCTCCTCTCTCCCCCTCCCTTCTGCTCTCTCCCCCTCCCCTCTCTGCTGTAACCTGAGCTGAGAGCCAGACCAAGCTAAAATGGCTGCTGCTATGTTAAACAACAGAACTTCTAGGGATGTTTACTCAGGAATGTTAAAGCATTCTGCAGAATAAATATAGTGTAGCTTGACTAATCTATTTGCAATAAAATGTCTGAGTAGCTTTGCTTCTCCCATTCTACTAGATGCTGTATATCATGACCTAGATGAATAAAAATCATCATAGACATATCGCCGCTCAAATATTCAAGTTTTGAAAATGCTAATTCAAATTTGCAAAATTTTGCATAAATATTGAACCCAATCCTGGATTAGATCATCTAATTTAATTTATTATGTATATATTGCTCAAACAGGTGTCTGAAAAAATGAAGATGTCGCTGAAAGACTTGGTTCTGTTACTGAGATGATTTTCCTGAAAATTTATCCAGAGAACAGCATTCTATTAAAGGAACAGTAACACCAAAATATGAAAGTGTATAAAAGTAATTACTATATAATGTAATGCTGCCCTGCACTGGTACAACTGGTGTGTTTGCCTTAGAAGGACAACTATAGTTTATATAAATAAGCTGCTGTGTAGCTATGGGGGCAGCCATTCAAATGAGAAAAGGCACAGGTTACTTAGCAGATAACAGATAAACCCCCATTATATTCTACAGAACTTATCTGTTATCTGCTATGTGCTGTGCCTTTTCTCCCTTTTTCCAGCTTTAATGGCTGCCCCCATGGCTACACAGCAGCTTATTTATATAAACTATAGTAGAATTTCTGTAGCCAACACACTAATTTTACCAGTGCAAGGCAACAATACATTATATTCAAATGACTTTAAAACACTTTCATTTTTTGGTGTTACTGTTCCTTTAATTATATTTAATTTGTAGGGATTAGACAATATTCTGTAGACACTGAGTTGTATTGCGGATCAAGCTCTCACACTGTGTGAAACTCAGAACCTAACAATCACGTCGTCTCAGATAAAAACAAACCTCTTGTCCATGTCTAAATGAATCATAAGTCAGACAAATCATTGATTGACTCTAGCTCTCTGTCTACAAAGACATATTAGATCTTATATGCTAAGAAAGAATAGCTAGTGAGAGGGAGGATTTTATTGATGCACTTAGTGCACACCATTCATTTTCATGGGACATAGGGTGTTTACTTCTGCACCCCCTGCACATTATCTCTCCATCACTAGGCAAGTTTTGGTTGAATAAAACCTGGTGTAATGCCAAACAGAGCCTTATTTAGACTGCCAGCCTGTATAGGTGCTACTAAATAGCCAATCATAGACCTTATTTGGCACCTTCATGAACATTTTTCATGCTTGTGTTGCTCCCCAATAGGGATGTAGCGAACCTCAAAAAAAAAATTCGCGAACCTGTTCGCGAACTTCCGCCGAAAATTGCGAATATTCACGAACTTTGCGAACCCCATAGACTTCAATGGGAAGGCGAACTTTAAAACCTAGAAAAGCCATTTCTGGCCAGAAAACTGATTTTAAAGTTGTTTAAAGGGTGCCACGACCTGGACAGTGGCATGCAGGAGGGGGAACAAGGGCAAAAACCTCTGAAAAATTGACACACGCCGTTTTTCGAAATGATCGGTAATTTTGCGACTTTTTCGTATTTTCCGGCGCTTTCGTAAAGTTATCGTAAGTTTTGCGACTTTTTCGGAGCTTTCGTAACGTTATCGTAAGTTTTGCGACTTTTTCGGAGCTTTCGTAACGTTATCGTAAGTTTTGCGACTTTTTCGGAGCTTTCGTAACGTTATCGTAAGTTTTGCGACTTTTTCGGATCATTCGTAACGTTATCGTAAGTTTTGCGACTTTTTCGGATCATTCGTAACGTTATCGTAAGTTTTGCGACTTTTTCGGAGCTTTCGTACCGTTATCGTAAGTTTTGCGACTTTTTCGGATCATTCGTACCGTTATCGTAAGGTTTGCGACTTTTTCGGATCATTCGTAACGTTATCGTAAGTTTTGCGACTTTTTTGTACCGTTATCGTAAGTTTTGCGATTTTTTCGGAGCATTCGTACCGTTATCGTAAGTTTTGCGATTTTTTCGGTGCCGGCGAACCCAAATTGCGAACATCACGAAAAGTTCGCAAATTTGCAGACTTGCGAACACCCGATGTTCGCGCGAATTAGTTCGCCGGCGAACAGTTCGCTACATCTCTACTCCCCAACTCTTTTTACATTTGAATGTGGCTCACGGGTCAAAAAGGTTTGGGATGTCTAGGGATGTAGCGAACCTCAAAAAAAAGTAGCAAACGCCAAAAAGCACGAATATTTGCGAACTTTGCGAACCCCATAGACTTCAATGGGAAGGCGAACTTTAAAACCTATGTAACCCTATTCTGGCTAATAATTGCCAGTACCGGCTAGTAGGTATGAGCACGGGCACATGTGACTCCAACACACAGGCTGGGCCTTCGCAAAACGGAAGAATTACACTTGAGAGGTGTTGCAGAACTACAACTCTCTACTGCCACAACGTGTATATAAGTAATTATGGACGCCAGAGGTTCTTTTGCATTGAACTAGAACTTGGTTTATTGATGGTACACAGCATATGCAGGGTTAATACTCACAGCTTTGAGGTAGAATAGCACATAAATGTCAAATGCAGTTGCAGATAGCAGAAATAGTATGGCACCACTGCGGAGATAGGTATAGGGGATAGCCAGGAGTCCCAAAGGTAGTGTCTGCTTTATCTGGACCGGATCCCTACAGCGACGGTGGTTCAGGGGTTAATAACAGCCTAAATCCTATGTCTGACACTGCGGTCCCTACAGTAAGGCAGCAGAGCCTTGGGTGTACTAAACCCTCTATAGTCTCCTATGTGGGAGCGTATAGCTGCTCATACTAAATAGCCCTGAACTAAGTCACACTCCTAAAGCGTGCTATAACAGAGTCTAACCTGCAAATGACTACTCCTCATTCACGGGGTCCCTGATCCCCGACTTAGAATCACTAGATGGATTGGCTTCCTCTAGGGCACAGACTTCTGGGCCAAGTTGAGAACCCAGGCTCGATGTGCAACCTGTTCTGAAGGATAGGAATGCCAAAGAGGAAGTGCCCACACCCTGCAAATCACTATATTACAGTGTGCAGGAAGTGGTCATCCCAACTAAGGGCCAATAAGTGCATAGTGACACATAACTAAAGTGGCAACATTACAATCTGCTCAGTAACAGCAGATAGCACAGTGTAGGGCTAAAGCCATAGGGAGCTTAGTTCCTATGGGTCCCTACACCTAGAAAAGCCATTTTTGGCCAGAAAACTAATTTTAAAGTTGTTTAAAGGGTGCCACGACCTGGACAGTGGCATGCAGGAGGGGGATCAAGGGCAAAAATTTCTCTGAAAAATACTTTGTTGACACAGCATTGCGTAAAAACGCAAGCTATTCCTATGTATACGCAAAGGCGGCTGGCAGACCTAGAGGAAATACGCTGCATTTTTTGCTATTTCGCACCATGGAAACAGGATTTGCTTACACCAGTACTAGGCTGAAAAGCGCCATGTGTGGCTTGTGCGGCGTTTTTAGGCCGAGAAAAAACGCAGCGAAAAAAAAAACGTGGGGAACCCAAATTGTGAACATCGCGAAAAGTTCGCGAACTTGCGAACACCCGATGTTCGCGCGAATTAGTTCGCTACATCTCTAGGGATGTCTAATGTGACCAGTGCTCTACTCCATTTAAATGGACAAGAAAAAAGAGAAAGGTTTATAGATATTGCTTAGTACAGGTATAGGACCCATTATCCAGAATGCTCGGGACCAAGGGTATTCCGGATAAGGGATCTTTCTGTAATTTGGATCTCCATACCTTAAGTCTACTAAAAAATCAACAAAACATTAATTAAACCCCATAGGATTGTTTTGCATCCAATAAGGATTATTTATATCTTAGTTGGGATCAAGTACAGGTACTGTTTTATTATTACAGAGAAAAGGGAATCATTTAACCATGAAATAAACCCAATAGGGCTGTTCTGCCCCCAATAAGGGGTAATTATATCTTAGTTGGGATCAAGTACAGGTACTGTTTTATTATTACAGAGAAAAGGGAATCATTTTACCATTAAATAAACCCAATAGGGCTGTTCTGCCCCCAATAAGGGGTAATTATATCTTAGTTGGGATCAAGTACAGGTACTGTTTTATTATTACAGAGAAAAGGGAATCATTTAACCATTAAATAAACCCAATAGGGCTGTTCTGCCCCCAATAAGGGGTAATTATATCTTAGTTGGGATCAAGTACAGGTACTGTTTTATTATTACAGAGAAAAGGGAATCATTTAACCATTAAATAAACCCAATAGGGCTGTTCTGCCCCCAATAAGGGGTAATTATATCTTAGTTGGGATCAAGTACAGGTACTGTTTTATTCTATGGGAGTATGGGCTTTCCGTAATTCGGAGCTTTCTGGATAATGGGTTTCCGGATAAGGGATCCGATACCTGTATTTATTGTAAATATAAAATAACCTTATGTTCTATGTTACTTTCTGATAAAAATGTTAACACAGCAACAGTATCATATCAAATCCTGAGGTTTTGACAAAACACAGCCAGAGTTTGCCCCGTCTTCTAACCCATATCAACTAATCCTATCCTGTTATATTTATTTAACTGTGCTGTAAAATCTATATTTTGAAAAAGAAAAAAAAAAAACTCTTTCAAATTCAAATGATAAGAAATCTGCCCCCCCCCCCTGGGACTTCAACATTCAAGATTTAAAAATAAAAATGCGGTAGACTTCTATATAGGTCAATGTAAAGTGCATTCCAATAATAAATAAATTACAGAAAACGAAACTGAACTTAATTTCAATTTTTTTTATGTTCACATTTTTATAAAAATTCATGAATCAAAATTAACTTAACTAAATACATAAATAAATGCTGTAAAAAGTCATGATATTTCTGAGCTTCAAGACGTGTTTGTATACACACAAACAACAAGTGTAAAGTAAAAGATTATGCACGAAAAAATTCAGTACAAACTTAAACCGACCTACTGCTCAATAGTGTGGGAATGTCCAACAACAGAAGACAGGGAATTACGTCTATGTGTTCCACACCTTCTAGACTTCTAGAACCTTATTTTGAATAAAGAAGATGCAATATCATTGATTTTAAAGAGAAACTCCGGCTTCCAAACCAAGATTTGTTAAAGAGCCCCACACAACACAGAAACCCCTAATATACTGTACCTATCACTTTAATCTGTTCCTTCAAAAAGTAGGAATAAATCCCATTTGTATACGCTGAAATCCAGCTGCAAAACTGTTCTTCTCTTTCTGCATCATTTGAAATTCTAGCAGGGGAGGAGGGACTAAAACACTGATGTTATAAATTGTAACAACTTCTCCACAGCTTACAGACAGCATGCAGGAACTACATAACCCACAATGCATTGCACTGAGATGTTCCTTTTCTTATTGACATCATAGTGCAGGGAATTGTGGGATTGGGAGGAGGCAGGCTAAAGGCAGGACAGGCGACTACTGTTACATTTTCGCTTTAGTATTAAACTCTGATTAAAGAAATGGTCCGTACCAATCGATTAGCTGAGGTCCGGGTGTAAAAACCCTGAACCTTTCACAAATGCAATAGTAAAGCACAGAGATCAATATAAACAGGTCAATTCCAATAGCTCACCAGAATCCCAGGATGGCCTGGGTGCTCGGGGCCCCGAACCCGTAGCTGAAGGGAGAAAATCCAAATCCAAACGTGAAGAACACCAAGCACTCCAGACTCAGGGATTTCACTTAAAAGCAGGTTTTTATTATTGTTCCATTTAAAAGATTAAACACCTGACGCGTTTCGTGCGCACTTACTCATAGGCATAAACAATTAGTGATGGGAGGGTTTAAATAACGCATACACAATAGGTTAATTATGACTGACATACTAACATAACCAACTAAAAGGTGGAAAAGACTACGCCACTCACACCCTCCAAACTAAACGAGAAAAAACTATTCAAAAGTAGTCACAAAGTAGTCAACCAGATCAGCAGGGGCACAGGGGGCGGGGCTTAGGGAACTGTTCCAAACCATATTATTACATTAAATATCATGGAAAGGCTGCATATGTCTTAATTGATGGATATTGCAAAGTTGCATGAAATTATGTTTACTTTCCAAAAGCTTAAGTTGTGTTTGGGTGGAGTTTCCCTTTAGTAAAGAAATGTACAACAATTATAGGAAATATTAAGACTGCTATCTTTAATTGTACAAATATTGAATTAATGCTTGTTTTTTTTAGTTTTGGTAAGAATGAACTTTGATTCATGTCCTTTATGGGTTTCGCTGATTTTGCTCGTCCCTTCCTAATAGCAGAATATATATTCTTCAACATTTGAAATACAGTGATTAAAGCTTGAAAAGCTAATCCAGCAAACTGCCTCCCTCAACAGTTATCACATTTATTGTCCCTAATTTGCTTCTGTTTCTAAATATAATTCAACGCACTTCACGCTAAGCAGCATAATCAGCTTGAGAAATGCGGCCTTTTCCAGAGCCGTACGCCTTTGTCATCTGTTTTACTGATCCACAATAAATGTAGATATTTTTTTTGTCTGTTTGTGTTTTAAAGATAACACATTGAATCCTTGCTAACTACAATCTAGTAATACAGTGTAGTGTAGGGATGAGCGAATCTGTCTTGTTTGGCTTCACCGTAAAATTCCCGAAACGACAAGAAAATTTGCGAAACGACGGAAAATCCGTGAAACGCGTTTGTCGAGCAATTTTTTTTTTTTGTCACCCACATCCTTTTTTTTTGTCGCCCACATCCTATTTTTTTGTCGCCTACATCTTTTTTTTTTTACACGCCCACACCCATTTTGTCGCGAACGTGCCAATTTTGACACAACCATGCAACAAATTTTTCCATAGGGAGTTTTTGTGGAAGTTTTGCCAATGGCGATATGCGGAAATTCGCCGCAAATTCATGCCTGCCGAAAAAAATCGCTCATCACTATTCAAGTAAAATAGTTATTAATTATTGCCATTAAATTGAAGCGATAATTGAAAACCCACTAAGAATAAGAGAGTGTCCCTAGACACTGGAAAGCCAAAGAACCCCCCACATTCCTAGAGTGGGTATACCTAGTTGAAGAAGTTAGAAAACTCGAGGAGATAACTTTCACTCATCAAAACAACAGCACAGTATATAAGAGAGTGTGGGAACCCTGGCTAACATTTATCAACAACTTTCATACACAAACCCGTTGACATAAGACCCTATAGAACCACTATTCTAAAAAACTAACAAGTCCCTGATGACATGTTTTATTTTTTATTTGCTTCTATTCTTTCTCAAATTAAAAGTAAAAACTTTGTGTTACTCCTGACCTCACAACCTGTTTGTAAATGCAGATCATTTCAAATGTCCTTACCCTATTCCCTTCTTTTTTCTGTACCTCACTTTCTCTGAAAAATCAAAAAATAAAGAATATTTAAAAAAAAAAAAAAAAGAATAAGAGAGTGTTACTTGTCTGCCGAGTACACATAGGACCAGTGGGTGGCAGCTGAAATGGCCCAATAAAGCATCTAAATGTATTACCCACACTGAACTACATATGAAAATTCTCCTAAGATGGCATCTAACACCCTCCCGATTTTCTAAAATATCTTCAACATCACCAGATGTATGTTGGAGAGGCTGTGGCCAAAAAGCAGACATATTTCATATGTGGTGGATATGTCCACAGCTCGACAGTTCCGGTCTGAAGTCTCTAACTTAATCCAGACAATGGTGCCCTATAAAAGTAAGCTATCCCAGAACTAGAACTTCTGAATATAAGGATGGATTCTTTACCACATGACAGCAGAGTGGTGGTATCACCCATCCTGAATGCAGATAGATACAGTATACAGTGTCTAGGAACTGAAAGTCCCCAAAACCTCCATTAATCCAAGAGGTAGTAGAAACTCTGCACTGAGTTCTCTATGAAAAGAAACACAGCATTTCTTGTCTTCTTTTGTGTATACGTGTTCTTCTGCATCAGACTCTCAGAAAAATCCTTCAGGGCACAGAGCCAGTCTGCTCAGTTTTCTTCTCTCTCCCCCTCCCTTTTTCTCCTCCCCCTCCTATCAGAATTTGCTCCCCCTCCGATCTCTGTGTAATCTGAGCTACTAGCAGCCAGAGTTGCAGCATGGAAGCTACTGAGACCAAGCTAAAATGGCAGCTGCAATCTTAAACAAACACAGGGAGGTTCTAGGGCTGTTTACTCAGGTATGGTAAAGCTTTCTGCAGAATAAATATAGCTTTCTAGCTTGCACTAATCTATTGGCAATAAAATGCCCTTCCTTCATCTTTAAATGTTCACACATTTGAAAAGGAGTTATATATCTAATAAATACATGGAGTTTAGGAATGTTGTCCCTTTATCTCAGTGCATATCTTAAATTAAACCATTCCTGACAGTTCCAGCTGACTTATGCCGCTAATTTATGCATCTATCTTTTTTTATATCCGAATTGACCATGAATGATTCTCATTCACCTTGATAAAACTGTAGCGATAGGAATAATGTAGAAGACCGACAAACAGGAAACGTTCCGTGCATTAGCGAATGGAGCTAAGATTAAGAACCATTGTTATAATAATATAATCAGCAGCAGTCATTTGGGTTATATTGAGCACAAAATCACATTTGTCGGCTGCAGCAGCAAGGTTGTGTTGTGAAGCATTTCTGTCTTCGATAAATTAAACCCATTTTGTTGAACGAATGTTCTGCAACATTAAATGTATCTCTCCTGATTTATATAAATGCCCCTACCCCCCCTCCCACATAAGCACAGGTTCTTGAGTTTTATAAGTTACTGCAGACTCATTGGAAATTTGTATTAATATCAAAATGTCCACGAACTGCAGCATTACAGGTATCTGGGGCACACAGAGAGAAATACGCCGTGTGTAAATCCGCTAAGCAGTGAGCTTTAATCTCTAAACAGAGGCTGTGCATAGATAAGTGGCGGCGCTATGCAATAATTCGCGCTTAGCAATTAATCCCGAGAAGAGAACAGATGCAGGATATGAATTATTTTAGAAATAATCATATACTAATATATAGGCACCTAAATGTACGACTAACCTTGTGTGATATAAGGGGATCAAATTATCAGTACCTGTACTTGATCCCAACTAAGATATAATTACCCCTTATTGGAGGCAGAACAAGTGCAAGGTACTGTTTTATTATTACAGAGAAAAGGGAATCATTTAACCATGAAATAAACCCAATAGGGCTGTTCTGCCCCAATAAGGGGTAATTATATCTTAGTTGGGATCAAGTACAGGTACTGTTTTATTATTACAGAGAAAAGGGAATCATTTAACCATTAAATAAACCCAATAGGGCTGTTCTGCCCCAATAAGGGGTAATTATATCTTAGTTGGGATCAAGTACAGGTACTGTTTTATTATTACAGAGAAAAGGGAATCATTTAACCATGAAATAAACCCAATAGGGCTGTTCTGCCCCCAATAAGGGGTAATTATATCTTAGTTGGGATCAAGTACAGGTACTGTTTTATTATTACAGAGAAAAGGGAATCATTTAACCATGAAATAAACCCAATAGGGCTGTTCTGCCCCCAATAAGGGGTAATTATATCTTAGTTGGGATCAAGTACAGGTACTGTTTTATTATTACAGAGAAAAGGGAATCATTTAACCATGAAATAAACCCAATAGGGCTGTTCTGCCCCAATAAGGGGTAATTATATCTTAGTTGGGATCAAGTAAAGGTACTGTTTTATTATTACAGAGAAAAGGGAATCATTTAACCATTAAATAAACCCAATAGGGCTGTTCTGCCCCCAATAAGGGGTAATTATATCTTAGTTGGGATCAAGTACAGGTACTGTTTTATTATTACAGAGAAAAGGGAATCATTTAAACATTAAATAAACCCAATAGGGCTGTTCTGCCCCCAATAAGGGGTAATTATATCTTAGTAGGGATCAAGTACAGGTACTGTTTTATTTCCAAATTATTTGCTTATAATGGAGTCTATGGGAGACGGCTTTTCCATAATTCAAAGCTTTCTGGATAACGGGTTTCCGGATAAGGGATCTCATACCTGTACCCAATTATGGTCCATATATAGTATATTCAGGGCTGACATATCTCCTGTAAATCTGTGCTGGCTTAACGTGAATTCCTTGTATATTTTTTCCATTTGACATAACTAGTTGCGCTGTGTATCAATTTCAAACCTCTGTGTAACACTGGTTAAATAATCAGTGCATAGCATTCAATATACAGTACATACTGTACGGTGTTTGAAGAGAGAAGCCTGATTTAAAAGACATCACAGAATATTTATAGTGACACGATCTTGTTTTTTTTCTGGTTGAAGTAGCATTAACAATTGCCATGGTAAGTTCTGCAACCTTCATTTGTATGAATAAAAAGAATAGTTCTATTTTCTCTCTATGCAACTTTCCCATAACATTACAGATGCTGAGAACAACTGCTGAAATTCAAAGTAGTGAATGTAAAGTGACTAATACAAACTTAAACAAAAAAAAAACTTTAGTTTGGAGAATGCGGTTAGACTTCTCGGCATTTTCTGGTCATGCCCAATAATACAATCCTTATGGGACGAGGTGGTAAACCTACTGGACAAAGTGTTACGTAGAACTATGTAAACCTCTCCCTCGGACATCCAGGAAAACACAAAATTTGACAAACCATATTTTGACAGCGGCCGGATATCTATATCGGCGAAGTGGAAATCACCACATCCTCCCACCTTAGCTGAGATTAGAAAGCAACAAAGGATTTGAATCCATAATCTCTCTCATACAAAACCAGACAACTCGATTTGTGGAAATATGGACTCCCTGGGAACTATAAAAATTACCTAAATCACAACAATGCTCCACACTCACTATTGGCATATCCTGTGATGTCACAGGAAGTTACAAAAAAACAAAACCTTTAGTATGGAGTTTAAAACCAAAGCAAAATACATGGACATAACGTACTAGAAGGATTTGGGGATTTTCTAATTCCAGGCAGTGTCATTCTGTGGCTACTAAAGCAAATAAAGTGCTGTCTTGTATAAAAAGGGCATTGACTCAAGGGATGAAACATAATTTTGCCCCTTTATAGGTCCCTGGTAAGGCCTCACCCTGAGTATGGGGGGGCAGTTTTGGGCTCCAGTCCTTAAGAAGGATATTAATGAGCTGGAGAGAGTGCAGAGACTGCAACTAAACTGGTAAAGGGGATGGAAGGGTTAAGCTATGAGGTCAGACTGTCAGGGTTGGGGTTGTTTTCTCTGGAAAGAGGGAACATGATTACTCTGTACAAGTACATTAGATGAGGAACAGAGCTTCCATTTGGAGCAGTGTAGGGGGTTCCTCACGGTAAGGGCAGTGAGGTTGGAGAATGCCCTGCCGGGGGATGTTGGGTAGGGGGTTCCTCACGGTAAGGGCAGTGAGGTTGGGGAATGCCCTGCCGGGGGATGTTGGGTAGGGGGTTCCTCACGTTGAGGGCAGTAAGGTTGGGGAATGCCCTGCCGGGGGATGTTGGGTAGGGGGTTCCTCACGGTAAGGGGAATGAGGAGCTTGGGGAATGCCCTGCCGGGGGATGTTGGGTAGGGGGTTCCTCACGGTGAGGGCATTGAGGTTGGGGAATGTCCTGCTGGGGGATGTTGGGTAGGGGGTTCCTCAGGGTGAGGGCAGTGAGGTTGGGGAATGCCCTGCCGGGGGATGTTGGGTAGGGGGTTCCTCACGGTGAGGGCAGTGAGGTTGGGGAATGCCCTGCCGGGGGATGTTGGGTAGGGGGTTCCTCACGGTGATGGCAGTGAGATTGGGGAATGCCCTGCCAGGGGATGTTGGGTAGGGGGGTTCCTCGCGGTGAGGGCAGTGAGGTTGGGGAATGCCCTGCCAGGCGATGTTGGGTAGGGTGTTCCTCACGGTGATGGCAGTGAGGAGGTTGGGGAATGCCCTACCGGGGGATGTTGGGTAGGGTGTTCCTCATGGTGAGGGCAGTGAGGTTGGGGAATGCCCTGCTGGGGGATGTTGGGTAGGGGGTTCCTCACGGTGAGGGCAGTGAGGGGGTTGGGGAATGCCCTGCCGGGGGATGTTGGGTAGGGGGTTCCTCACGGTGAGGGCAGTGAGGTTGGGGAATGCCCTGCCGGGGGATGTTGGGTAGGGGGGGTTCCTCACGGTGAGGGCAGTGAGGGGGTTGGGGAATGCCCTGCCGGGGGATGTTGGGTAGGGGGTTCCTCACAGTGAGGGCAGTGAGGTTGGGGAATGCCCTTCCTAGTGATGGGGTAATGGCAGATTCTGTTAATGCCTATAAGAGGGGCCTGGATGAGTTTTTGAACAAGCATAGTATCCAAGGCTATTGTGATACTAATATCTACAGTTAGTATTGATGATGTTGGTGTATATGGTTTCTGTATGTGAGTCTATAGATTGGGTATAGGTTTATGTGTGTGCTGGTACACTTGGAAGTGTTGAACTTGATGGACTTTGGGCTTTTTTCAACTCAACTATTTATTAAAGTTTAATAGTAAGTCATTTTCATAATGCTTTATCAGAATTTTTGTGAATCCATACTCTTTGTCACATCACTCCCTAATCATTTTGCTTTTGTAGTAGCCAAAAATATTAGTCCGATACTTCATAACCTTGATATTTTATTAAAGATGACCTATGCAAAATTAAATGTCAGCGGCAGACGGCATTGTTATACCTGTCTCATCAATCTCATAGGCTAATGCTACAATAAACATGATTATAAAACATCTCAGCATAACAAGCCCCAGTTTGCATGAATAAGTTTTGGAAAGTGCATATGTCGACTGAGAATTACGTTGATTAGTGGCTATTTTGTAGAATTAATGTAAAAATTTTAGGCCCATTGTCCCTGTTTCATAAATAACAAGCTGCTCTGTAAATCAATGTTTTGAAAAGCTTTTGACACAATTAAAAAACACACATGGACCTTCCATAGAAATGCTGACCCACTCACAATTCGCTGTAGTACAACTTCAACATCCTTCATCAAATTCCCAAGTATTTAACATGCTAGGGCCTCTGTCAGGGCTGCTTTAAGGTAGGAGCAGTCTCTGCCCAAAATTTCATTGGTGGGCCCCTACTGCCCCTCAGAACTTGTGAACTTAAGTGAACTTGTAATGCCATTATTTATGGTGCACCTATAGTATTGGCACACCAGAAGTGACACTATTCACCCACAAATTAACTAAGAACTTGCAGAACATCTCTACACTACACTACAAGTGTAGTGATGAGCGAATCTGTCCCATTTTGCTTCACCAAAAATTTAGCCAAACTACAGGAAAATTCACAAAACGGGGGTGTCAGACGACCATTTTATCGCACAATATTTTTACTTGACTGTGCCTATTTTGCCACGACAGTGGCTATTTTGATGCACCCGTGCCCAGTTTGACATGGCCACACCTATTTTTACACGCCGGTGCCTTTTTTTGCCATGCAACAAATCTTTTTCAAGCCGAAGTTTCACAGAAGTTTTGGGAAAATTTGCTCAGCAATACTTAAGTGCAATTTATCAACATGTATAATAATATGTACATGCATATGTAAATTGTATGCAAGTTGGCCCACCTCCTACAAGTACTGTAAAGGCTGGCAAACAGGCTAGCAAAATAGAAAGGGCATAACTGGCTGCTAAAGAAACCCTCACTTTGTCACGGCCTGCCTGTGCTCGAAGTCTGGACTGTATATCAAACTGGTCCTGCATTACTTGGTTGAGCCACTGGAGACCTTCACAACATATTGTTAATTGCTCTTCACTTGTTTGTTCCTGCTCACCTCCTCCTCCCTTAGTAAGCCCAGGTGTTTGCAATCTGACAATTAATGGGCTTTAAAAGCCTGTTACAAACAACTCCTGGTTGCTTGGTCATTAAGCCTTATTCCTTGATCCTTTGCCTGTACCTGCCTGATTCCTGTCCATGTTCCTGCCCGTGTCCCTGCCTGGTTCCTGCCTGATTCCTGTCCGTGTTCCTGCCTGTATTTTCCTGATTCCTGTCCATGTTCCTGCCTGGTTCCTGCCTGATTCCTGTCCGTGTTCCTGCCTGTATTTTCCTGATTCCTGTCCATGTTCCTGCCTGGTTCCTGCCTGATTTCTGTCCATGTTCCTGCCTGGTTCTTGCCTGGTTCCTGCCCGTGTTCCTGCCTGATTCCTGCCCGTGTTCCTGCCTGGTTCCTGCCTGATTCCTGTCCATGTTCCTGCCTGTACCTGCCTGATTCCTGTCCATGTTCCTGCCTGGTTCTTGCCTGATTCCTGCCCGTGTTCCTGCCTGGTTCCTGCCCGTGTTCCTGCCTGGTTCCTGCCTGATTCCTGCCCGTGTTCCTGCCTGATTCCGTGTGCTGTACCCTGTTCCTGACCTTGGTAGGATCTCCTGGTATTGACCTCGGCCTGTTTATTCGACTTCTCACTGTCTTCAGCCTGCCCCTGACCACTGCCTGTTATTCAGACCCTCGATGCTTGCTGCCAGTCCAGACCTTCTGCATGTTATAAGGACTTTCGTATTTGTTATTGCTCACTTCTTATTTCAATCCTTATTATAAATCATTTCACCATAACAACATGTTTCCGGCCTATCAACAAGTGAAGTACCCACTCTATCCATATTACACAGCATAATAGGCTCCTACCTGCCATCCACCCACCTGTGGCTGCACCTGACACACTTTCCCCAAAAAACAGATGAGCGTTTTGCAGCAATAATTAAGAAGAAAGGATTCATTTCATAAGTTACGGTAACACTAAAATGGACTAGTTTTTACGCTTTGGTGCCATCCGCTATACATATATTGTATAATTATAAATGTCATAGAGCCCTGAGGGGCACGAGTCGAATTTTCCCAAATGTTTCTCTAATTTTCTTTCATTTATTTCCTTTTTAACTTTTTTTGTGATTACTTTCTAGTTTAGCTTGAAAGGCTGTGAGAATACAAGTCTAAGTCGTATTATCGTGCTCTTTCAACAATGATCAAAGTCTGAAGATGACCATTATGGAGAAATATGATTATATTAGTTCTTTAAAGACCTAGAACTTCACGGTTCCCCGTTCAGATCTACAGAGCTGTTGAAAGAGTAGGCTTTTCTGCATTATTTTTTTTTTTCAAATAAATAAACTTCTGTTGTGTTCAGTTCAGTCATTTGTTAATATAAGGCGGCTGATATTTGCAGGAAAAGTGGGTAGCAGGATTCACTCCCATCCAGCCTCTTTTGTAGTCCATGTGACATTAGGGTTGAGATTCAGTCGTAGCTGTGAATGTAATTATGTTCTGCAGGATATAAAATACCACGCTGACTGCACTTATTGAAAGTGGGAGAGAAGCAAACGTCTAATGTCACAAGAAAAATAAAGTGCAAACTGAATGTATTCCTTTGCAAAAATGCATCATACGCAGCTTTATGATTCATCCAATTCAACTTCAGATAATGGAATAATTAGTTTGTACATTATAGTAATTCACAAACTCAGTTGGAAATGCCGTTGCACTAAAATTCATGCAATTGTTGAGCGCATTGATGTTATTTACTTGGGTACTTGGGTCCAAACACACCCCTTGCACTTCTTTGTGCTGAATTGTGCACAAATGTGCCTACTGATGCAAGGAAACCCTGGAGCTACTGTCAACCTGAACATGGTGGTCATTCTAGGTTCCCAAAGCCTAAAAATATATATTTGGACTAATAGGGCAGAATGGTGGGGGATGCAACACCAGACACATGAGAAAATACTGTATTTTATATTAATCATACCTCCCAACTGTCCCGATTTTCCCCAGACAGTCCTGATTTTATTAACAACTCAGCCTGCAGTCCCTGGATTCTTATTGAAAAGTCCCCCATTTCCCTTTGATCTCCTGCACTGAATGCCAAAAAAGATACAAAGTTTCTCAAACTTAATTAGATAAGGAGGCTTTTGGCAGAGCCCAGAATACTCACCACCTGCACTGAGATACAATTGTTGAGCGCATTGATGTTATTTACTTGGGTACTTGGGTCCAAACACTACCCTTGCACTTCTTTGTGCTGAATTGTGCACCAATGTGCCTTCTGACTCAAGGAAACCCTGGAGCTACTGTCAACCTGAACATGGTGGTAATTCTAGGTTCCCAAAGCCTAAAAATATATATTTGGACTAATAGGGCAGAATGGTGGACGATGCAACAACATACACATGAGAAAATACTGTATTTAATATTAATCATACCTCCCAACTGTCCCGATTTTCCCCAGACAGTCCTGATTTTATGAACAACTCCGCCTGCAGTCCCTGGATTCTTATTGAAAAGTCCCCCATTTCCCTTTGATCTCCTGCACTGAACGCCAAAAAAGATACAAAGTTTCTCAAACTTAATTAGATAAGCAGGCTTTTGGCAGAGCCCAGAATACTCACCCCCTGCACTGAGATACAATTGTTGAGCGCATTGATGTTATTTACTTGGGTACTTGGGTCCAAACACACCCCTTGCACTTCTTTGTGCTGAATTGTGCCAAATGTGCCTACTGATGCAAGGAAACCCTGGAGCTACTGTCAACCTGAACATGTTGGTCATTCTAGGTTCCCAAAGCCTAATAATATATATTTGGACTAATAGGGCAGAATGGCGGGGGATGCAACACCATACACATGAGAAAATACTGTATTTAATATTAATCATACCTCCCAACTGTCCCGATTTTCCCCAGACAGTCCTGATTTTATGAACAACTCCGCCTGCAGTCCCTGGATTCTTATTGAAAAGTCCCCCATTTCCCTTTGATCTCCTGCACTGAACACCAAAAAAGATACAAAGTTTCTCAAACTTAATTAGATAAGGAGGCTTTTGGCAGAGCCCAGAATACTCACCACCTGCACTGAGATACAATTGTTGAGCGCATTGATGTTATTTACTTGGGTACTTGGGTCCAAACATACCCCTTGCACTTTTTTGTGCTGAATTGTGCCAAAACCCTGGAGCTACTGTCAACCTGAACATGGTGGTAATTCTAGGTTCCCAAAGCCATGCACATGAGAAAATACTGTATTTTACATTAACCATACCTCCCAACTGTCCCGATTTTCTCCAGACAGTCGCAATTTTATTAATAGCTCAGCCCACAGTCCCAGATTCTTATTGAAAAGTCCCTTATTTCCCTTTGATCTCCTGCACTGAACGCCAAAAAAGATACAACGTTTCTCAGACTTAATTAGATAAGGAGGTTTTTGGCAGAGCCCAAAATACTGACCACTGCACTGAGATACAGTTGTAACTAATAAGCTAAACAGGTCTCTTGGGGGAACAGAGACTTGCATCTTTAGGGCCATGGCAGATGGGGAGATTAGTCGCCCGCAACAAATCTCCCTTGTCACGGGCGAATTATCTCCCCAATATGCCATCCCACCGGCTTGAATGTAAATCACCGGTGGGATTGCATATGCGGCACCGTGATTTGCCGAAATATCGGAAGTTGCCTTGAGAGGAAACCTCTGCGATTTCGGGAAATCGCGGTGCCCCATATACCAGCGATTTACATTCAAGCTGGTGGGATGGCATATCGAGGAGACTAATCTCCCCGTCTGCCATAGCCCTAAAGGGCAATTTCAACACAAAAAACAAGGGCCCAAAACCCCCAGAAATGTGTTCAAGCTTTACATAACCTGCCAAATTTTATAAAATGGGAGTGGTATTTGGTGTGGTCAAAAATGGGTGTGGTCAAAATGTTTAGCCGAGCTACGAGTGTCATTTCTTTTTGTCCCTCTTTACGTTCAGTTGTTAGGAAGTATGATTAACTGTAAAAATAGTTGCATCTAAAATTGAACTTTGCACATTCATTACAGTTGTAGCTGACCCTTTATGCACTGAATCAATGATTGAGTTCCAATTTTAAACTAATATTTTATTTTATCACATACCGAAACTTCAAAAGTCATGTTTTGATGTTCTTCAGCTTAACAGGGCAAACAGGACAAATTAAGTTACTCCATGTTTGGTCAATGTTGTTTTTTCGTCCAGTAAATTATGTTTGATACTCATATCTCATATGGGACTGTGATATGGAAGTAAGTCACTCGGAAGCTTCTACCCCTGAACTATGTATTCTAGTTATAGATTTTGGGACTCTCGATATTCATGGAACTCTTTAAACAGATGTTTTTTTAACCCAGTCTATATTACTCTGTGTGAATTACATACCTGTGTTCACCCCAATTCAGCTCCCCCTATATAGTTACAAACGTGTTAATGGGGGGGCTATAGATCATCACATGTAGATAAAGATTCCCCACTGCACAGTTACATTTCATTTTCCCAGGTCCATAACCTGGGTGCATATAATCATGGGTGCATATAATCGTGGGTGCATATAATCATGGGTGCATATAAGCATCGCCAAAAGCATTAAACAATTTTTTTTGTTTTGCACATTTCGGTAGAACTATATCTGCCCTTATAAGGTTGATTCAAGGTAATGTATTCAAGCAAAAATTGCATGTAATCTCCGTAGTTAGCTAATGAGATGACTGATGAAGCTGTAATAAAGATGATTATGTTTGAGATATGTCCTGTGGAGAATAAAACTTCCATAAAGATCTTATAATTGTGCCCCCAGACTCTCAAATATAGTTGTCCCAAGCATACTTAACAGTTGCAAAATAATTTTACTTATCACTACTGCATCAGCTATCGTACTTATATCTAACATAGGGAGATTGTAATGGGGTGCAACTCTGGGCTGAATAACTATTGCAGTAATGGCCAAATTAACCTTTCTGTAATATTAAATAAATTGGATGTTTGGTCCTCCACTATAGAGCCACAGTTACTCTAGGATATCTAGCCTTTCTCTATCTTTTACCACCTACAGTGAGCTCCATGGAGTATGGACTTCCACAAGCAATCATAACTACATACGGCTCACATCTTAGGCCTCTTGGTTTCATTAACACTTTCTTCTTCATCCACCAAAAAGAGACCAAGGGACACCTTCTTCAATAACCTTATATAAGGCACAATACCCACTAGTGACTGGAATTTGCAATACAACTAAGCAACATTATATTAACTTTATGCTAACCCCTAACAGGATTATTATGCAGTTTTGGATTACTTTTGGTTTTAGATATTTGTGGGTAGAAAGAAGTCAATTCCCATAACAATGATTGTATGAAACCAAGAAGAGAGTGAAAGGGTTAGATTTAAACATAGCAGAAAGGAATCTCATTGAAGGATCTGATGGCCCACAGGAACTGGAGGAGAAATGAAAAACAATTCTTGTGCAAAATCACTAGGGATGAGTGAAAATTTTCATGAGGCATGGTTTTACTACGATATTCCACATTTTGCCAATTGTTTTGGAAACGGGCCTGAAAATTTGCAGCGGAAAAACAAAAAAAACAAAGTTGCATCAAATACATTGTGCATCAAAAAAGTTGTGATTTCGGCAAAAAAGTCATGGATGCGTCAAAACAAGTTGTGCACGTCACAAAAGTCGCAATTATATCTAGTATAAATAAATCTAAAACAACTGGACTTGTTAAGTAATCATTGAAGATGTTTCACTACTCATCCGAGCAGCTTCTTCAGTTCAACTGACTGGTATGGGAAGTCCTCAGCATATATACTCTTCCACTAATCCAATCACAATGGCACATTGTAACTCTTCAGAGAGCTGACATCTGAAACTCACAGAGGTGTGAATGCTGTGGGGTTACTTTGAAAGTATGATTGTCCATTGTGATTGGATTAGTGGAAGAGTACATATGCTGAAGACTTCCCATACCAGTCAGTTGAACTGAAGAAGCTGCTCGGATGAGTAGTGAAACATCTTCAATGATTACTTAACAAGTCCAGTTGCTTTAGATTTATTTATACTAGATATGCCATGACCTGGATGAATGAAAACCTTCATAGTCAAAAGTCGCAATTGCATCAAAAAAGTTGTGGGCATCAATAAAGTCTTGCGGTAGCCGCATTTCGCCAATTTTTCAGAGAAGCAAAAGGGGACAGATTTGCTCATCACTATCAATCACTATAGATGCTGAACTATAGCTTCCAGCATGCTTTAACCCTTGACTATAGGCTGGAGATTGGGGAGTGTTTATGCCCCCTTTAACATGTATAAGTTTGAATACCGACATTATACTGACACTTGCAGCTACTTAAAGAATAATCCCTTCATCTCAGCAAAGTGTCTTGTTTCCTTCAGCTCCACTTGATATGCCCCTAGTCAACAGGAATTTGTAAAATATATACTTTTGTTTCTTTATCAATTCTCTTTATCTTGCGCTATTGTTCTGAAGATATTTATCCAAAGGCACCTGCTTAGGAATATATCTATTTATTAGAAAGAAGTGGAGGAAAATTGCAGCGTTCGGGCCAAAGCTTTGCACTTAACTTGAATCGCATCCAAACAGACTTTCTTGTTTAACGGATTCCTTTACAGAATGCAGGTAGGGTGATTATGTCAAATCGTGCCCCAGGGATTTCTGTTTTATTTCTACTTCTTTTTATTAAATATAAACTTCACAAAAGTGATTTATCATGCAATGCCTTAAATGTTAAAGGCAAGGAACATTATTAACTTTGTTCACATTCATCTCCTTGCCAGAGCAAACCTACGGGAAACCAGGCATGTCAGCTTTTGAATAAGACAAAGCTCAACAAATCAGTATCCATTAGAGCCTTTCCCTATTACTGGGCTCCTTGCTATAACCAGTCTGCATTTTCACCAACGGAGAGAATAGAATAAGCGGAAACAATAACTGTACTAATATAATAATTACAATTACACGTGTTTAATTTATGAACTTGTAGTTATGAATATTTAACATTATTTACAATACTACTTTCATCAGACTCTGTAGGAGGCTATTATCTAATTGCTTGTGCTTCAAATATTTGGGTGTTTACATAGATCTCCAAAGCGAACACATGGGTTATTCTATCATACGCATAAAGCTCGTGCCCGATGAGGCCCCATACTAGTGCTAACAGAAGGCAAGTTCAGCATAGTAACACAGGAATAAGAGTTAAACTAGCCACACATTCACAGATTTTTCTTATATCTGTGTGGGCTGCTCCATTATGAAGTTAATCTACTTCGAATATGATTGCATCCAAAATCCAAAACTGCATAGGTTGCGTGCAACAATTCCAGCTTCTAACCATATCAGTGCAGTTCAGCTATCTCTGTATTTGGCCAAATTGCAAGAATAGTCAACTGTAATAAGGTTTGTGGGTGTTATGGATTGTAGTATGAGGAAGCCCGCTGACTACTAGTACCAACTAGAGATGAGCAAATCTGTCCCGTTTTGCTTCGCCGAAAAATTCCAGAATGTATCGAAAGATTCGCGAAACGGCGAAAATGTCGCACGGAAAAAAATTGTCGCCCACGACTATTCTTTTGACGCCCGTGACTATTCTTTTGACGTGCAACAATTCTTTTGATGCCCGTGACTATTCTTGCAACAATTTTTGGACACGTGACTATTCTTTTGATGCATGCGACTATTCTTGCGATAAATTGGACGCGCTACTATTCTTTTGACGTGCAGCAATTCTTTTGACGCTCGTGACTATTCTTGCGACAATTTTAGGACACGTGACTATTCTTTTGACGCTTGCGACTATTCTTGCGACAATTTTGACGCGCAACTATTCTTTTGATGCTTGTGACTATTCTTGCGACAATTTGGACGCGCAACTATTCTTTTGACGCCCGCGACACTTCTACTGACAATTTGGATGCACGACTATTCTTTTGACGCTTGCAACTATTCTTGCGACAATTTTTGGATGTGTGACTATTCTTTTGGCGCTTGCGACTATTCTTGTGACAGTTTTTGGACGTGCAGCAAATTTTTCCAAAACATCTATTTCGCAAAACAATCCGCCAAAGGCGAAATGCGGAAATTCGCCGCAAATCCATGCCCATCACTAGTACCAACCTTTTTGGTGCAATAGAAGAGCCCTGGCAACCCCATTTTTTTACCAATGCCCTTTTCTGTTGTGGAGAAGTCAGGGATTCTATACATAGCCATGGTTGATACAGAAACGCATTACACAGGGGTCAGACAGAGGCAATGTCAGAGTTGGGAAAGATGCCAAAGGCAGGCAGCGAATATTCAGCGTTAAAACCAGGCAGGAAGTCAAAAAGTTGGATGATTAGGCTTGGCTAGGCTTGGCTCAGACTTGCCAATTTAGTGAGACCCAAGGATGTTTTGTTGGTTGAGGTCAGTGCTTTGTGCAGGCCAGTCAAGGTCTTTCTGTCAAGCTCTTCTACTCCCATCTCCCCAAACCCATCCCTTTTGCACTTACATAGTTACATAGGGTTGAAAAAAGACCAGAGTCCATCAAGTTCAACCCTTCCAAGTAAACCCAGCACTCACAACCTATACTTGCATGAGGTTATTATCCCGCTAAAATAGTAAAGAGTAGGGATGGGTGAAATGTTTCGGCATGCATGGATTTGCGGCGTATTTCCATGTTTTGCCATTGGAAGACTGTTTTGCGAAATGGATGAAAAAATTTGCCACAGAAAAATTCGCTGCATAAGTATAGCCGCGGGCGTCAAAAGAATTGTCGCGGAAGGGCATCAAAAGAATGGTCACGGGCATCAAAAGAATGGTTGTGCATACAAAAATTGTTGCAAGAATAGTCTCAAGTGTCAAAAGAATATTCACGCATCCAAAAATTGTCGCAAGAATAGTCGTGGGCGTCAAAAGAATGGTCGCGCATCAAAAAATTGTCGCAAGACTGGTCGCACATCCAAAAATTGTCTCAAGCGGCAAAAGAATATTCACGCATCCAAAAATTGTCGCAAAAATAGTTGCAAGCGTCAAAAGAATAGTTGCGCATCCAAAAATTTCGCAAGAATAGTGGCAAGCGTCAAAAGAATAGTCGCCGGCAACATTTTTTCCGTGAGCAATTTCCACTGTTTCGCAAATCTTTTGAGAGATTCGCGAATTTTTTGGCGAAGCAAAGTAGGAGGCACAGAATTGTCATGTTTATAAATATTTAGTAAGATGGCTGTGGCTTGAATAGACAATTACAATTACTATAATTCAAAGTTGAGTGGCTACATACTTTTAGCCAATGTTTGATAACTGATATCAAACTGATTGTACCTGATTGTTATTGGATAATCCTGTTGCATCTGTAATTAAGCTTGGGAAGCCTACCTTGGAGTGATATGGGAACCAAAGGGTATGTTTTAGGGAAGGTATATAGTTTATAGTCAGTGGCAGACCATTGAATATGAATTATCATGTTTATCTAAGTATTTCTCCCAATCAAAATGAAAGAAGCCCCTTGGAATTCTAGAATAATGTAGCAATAGGCTTATTAATTTATAACAAAAATATTAGTTATACAATCTCACTAAATACTAAAAATTAGATGGATGGAAACTAAAATATATTTCACTGTTAACATTTCCAACATTTCCAATGTTATTGTCATGTTGATTGTCTCTGGCTTCTGTGATCTGTTGCCCTGATATAAATATAGTTATGCGGGAGATGTTAGCACTGCAACATTCATATTAATGCATCTATAAAACTTGTGTAGAGAATAAATAATGTGCATTGTGATACACAAACTCATATTTACACGCCTTGTTTCCTGTCACTGGCAGTTTCTAGATAATTCCAATCAAATCAAATAACACTGAACACACACTAAATACACTTTTCATGTGTCAAATTATATATTCAAGAAATACATATGTTTCTATGAACTACTACAATATTCATGTGCTATTCTGAATAAATGTATGTTTGTATTGGTGGAGGAAGGCGTACTAGAGCCCTGTGCTCCCTCTCCTTATATAAACCAGGGTCAGGCATTAGTCATAGAACTTCCTGAGAAGAAGGGAAAATTAACCCACTGGATCCCTGACTGAATGATGGAAATTGCAGTTGCAGTTTACAGTAATGTAAAAATGTTTCTCAATAGTAATGCCATATCAGTACCAAGGGCAATGCATATGCTATCCACCTCGATATCTATAAAGCAATTAATTAAAATCAATTAAAGCAATTAACAGCAGCTTTCATTTCTCTCCTACAACCCATATGACAACATCACTACTAAGCAGAAATAGTGCAGAATAGTGATCAGCGAATATGTCCTGTTTCACTCCGCCATAAAATTAGCAAAACGGCAAGAAAATTCAGGAAATGTTGAAAAGTTCCCCAAACGCATTTGTCGTGCGGTTTGTCGTCCGCATTTTTTTTTGTGACCCGCATCTATTTTTTGTCACCTGAATCTATTTTTTTTGTCCCCTGTGCTTTTTTGACTCAACCGTGCACATTTTGACACAACCGTGCCTTTTTGTACGTGACCACACCCAATTTGACGCAACCACACCCTTTTTAAGAGACTAGTTTATATAATTTTAGTAAGTACATGCCTATTCCTGAACTCTATTCTAGCGTGCAGTTGGTGGTTCTGCCCAATGGCCTGAGGTAAAGATAGGCCTTGGAATCCAAACTAAGCCCTAAGGTAACCAATCCTTAGTAAAGCTGGGGTGGAGGGACCCCATGAAAGGGGGTTAAGCAAGTAACAGGCTAGCCATGTCCTTTGGTAGAAAACCCCAAGGGTGTAAGATAGTTAGTTAGTGAGTCCTGTGCTCCACCAAGGGGAAATAATCTGGTGTTAGTATTACAGAGGCATCTTCTGCCTAGTGTAGGAATTACAGCTAGACAGGGCCTCAGCTATTACTTATCCCTGAGATACTTCCACTGGAGCAGATACATTTAACTGGTTCCCATCTTGTTAGTGAAAGTACACCTTGATGTTGTATTGCTGGATCTATTGCCAGTATCGGACTGGCCCACCAGGATACCAGGAAAACTCCTGTTGGGCCCAGGTATCAGTGGGCCCTCCTGCTCCTGACCATTTGGCCTGTTTCATGGTCATTCCCTATTTCTGAATGGGAAGAAAGAGGAGAAATAGATGGAAGGACAGATGCTAGCATGTAAATAATAGAGACTTTGAGAATAAAGAGGTTGGGCGAGGAAAGAAAGACAAATAGTTTGGAGAGTGGGCCTATGGTCTAAGGTTTTCTGGTGGGCCCCTGGGGTCCCAGTCCGACACTGTCTATTACCTCAGTTATTACTGTACAAAGGAAATACATTTCCCATTGAGTAAACCTTCAATTCATGTTTAAGAACCACTGGTGCCCTATTATATTTATTGTCAAGATACAGCAACAACACGTTTCTCCAAACAGTCCCAGGGAGGACTCAGCTGAGAGAGGGTTGCAGTGTAACAATGCTTAAGGTGGCCATACACGGTAAGATCCTCTCGCTTGGTGATGTTGCCAAGCGAGAGAATCTTCTCCCGATATCCCCCACCTACGGGTGGGCGATATCGGGCTAATTTGGTTGTTTGGCTCTGGGGCCAAAAAATCAAATTAGAATGCTCGGTATAGGCACAGTCAGTTTGGGGACGGCATCAATGAGCCGATGTAGTCCCTGATCCGACTGAAAACTTAAACCTGCCTGATAGAGATCTGGGCGTTTCAGGCCAGATATCAGTCAGACAGGCCCATAGTTTGTGCCTATAAACGGGCCAATTCTAGTTGCCAGTTTCGGTCCTTTAGACCGATACTGGCAGCTAGAATTGGCCTGTGTATGGCCACCTTCAGTTGTTAGGCAGCTACAGGTTTGAAGTGAAATCATTTGATCCACCCCTCCCCAAACTTTCTACCAGTTCCAGTATTATAGTAGGTGAGGTTAAAAAAAAGACACACATTCATCATATTCAACCTTTTTATCCAAGAGCTAAAGTAAGTCCCCTTTAAATCCTCCTCCATAGAGTCTCTAAACAAAGCAAAACATATTCATATTGTGCGGTGCACACCGGCTTGCATCCACATCCACAGATCTGACTACATTTCATTTTAATTTTCTTTTTTTTCAACAAGAAAAAGGGAATAGATTAGATTGAAAAGCAGTTTGTTATTTTATGGCTATGCAAATAAAACCCGCTGTAACGAAAGGGGGGAAATGCATCTTTTTCCCAAGTCTGTTGTCATGGCGCTACAAGAGAATGAAATATGAAAGCTTTGTTAGCTCAGGGCTGAAATGACGGGTAGAATGAATGCCGACTGTGAAAGTGAGATATAACAACTTCTTCAAATGTTCCTGATTCCATCAATAAACTTCTATGACCTAAATCCATTTCCCTTTTGCTTATTAACGTGCCTTACACAGAAATTAAATGTAAAAAAAAATCTCAACTTCTGTCGCTCGGTGCAGATTACCGGGATCGGGAAGGCACTTATTTGTAGAACATAAGTATAAAAGACAAAGATATGTGTCACTTCTCATTGGGTTATGCACTTTGCCTCAACAACTCCCAGCGTCACGGTATGCTGCAGTCACAATTAGTCTGTGTGGTGTAGTCTCTAGCATTGTAGGTCCCTGATATGAAGAAAGTATGGGAGATAAGAACATGGGTAAAGTCTTGTAGGGGGGTTGTAGTTGGGGGCTGTCAGTATACCTGTTATGAATTGCATAGTAATATGCCATAAATAGGGGCTCTGGACGGGCCGCAGTGCAGGGAGGAGGGCAGTGACAGGGCGCGGAGGAACAGGAAGTGACCCGGTAGTGGGAGGGGGGAGTCACAGGCACAGCGCGCGAAAGGAACGGCGCCATTTTGGAAGAGCAGAGCAGCGTCCCTCCCACCCGCCCTATTGGAGAGGTTTAAACAGTGTCATGTGGGGACTCACTTGGGTCCAAAAATATTTTTGTCACAGTGAGGGGTGGAATACTTGCCCTGGGGGGCCTATGGCCATGAATTGTTATGGCTGAATAGCTCACTGGTGCTGATGCAGGCTCTTGTCAGGCATGGGTCCAGCAAGAGGGGAAACAAGTTGGTTACCTGGTTCTCACTTGCCCATCTGCCCCCTACGGGGTTGGGTGGGCGGCATGCCAGGTAGCCCAGGAAGGAATAAGGCAGTGGTGGTTTGGGCAAGCACTCCTTGGAGATGTTCTTTGGATGATGTTAATATAAATGTATTTTAATCTGTAATAAAAGCTGTGACCTTCTCTATCCCAAAACCTGGATGTATTTATTGTGTCTCGGGGGGAAAGGGTTCCAGAAATGCATATACGCATGAGGTAAGCGTAAGTTGGTGGTTGTACTTCCTGAGGAGACTTGACGCAGCTCTTGTCAATGCATCACACCACAGTGCGGTATAAAATACTAAGGGTCAGACTGTGCCATCAGTAGGGGAACAATGGAACAAGGTAGAAGCAGTGAATGACATTATAGCCACAACATCCAGCAGTCAAAAGTTGAGAGAAAGCGGCAGTTACCTTTTACTGGCCCATCCCCAAAGCCCCCATGGCCTGCTACCCAGAAACAGTCTAGAGAATCCCACCAAGATAGTCCAAATTGGGACATGCAGTTGATAAGACCTAATAGCACCCACAGTCCTGGTTGCACCCACAGTGCTGCACCTCGAGCCATATTCAGCACAAGGTGCGAAACTCCATATTGAGGACTAAATGGTAAAAATTGTCACCCATTAACTCTCTAGCACTTGTGTCTGAGAAATTAACGAATGACCTCTCATATATTTCTTAAAGTAGGTATTTGTGACTTTATTGAATATTGCATCTGCATCACAATGGATGTCACTTGAGCAGGGCATGGTCATTCCTATCGATGAGCAAATCTATCCCATTTGGCTGAAAAATTAGTGAAACGACAGAAAAATTAACAAAACGGTGAAAAATCTGTGAAACACGTTTGTCACACAACTTTCTTGTCGGTATGACTTTTTTTTAACATAACCGTGGGTATTTTGACGTGACCAATCCTATTTTGATGCATCCGTGCCCATTTTTACATGACCGCACCCAATTTGACGCGACTGTACCTATCTCACTGTATTCTGGGTGGCTGTAAAACACCCGAAACTGCCCCATGTCTTTCTATGCACAGTAGTTGAATGACAGTTGCCTGAAAGCCAACTGTAGCCTCAAGCACTTTTAGGTGACAATTGGATGACAAAGGCCAGTGCTGTCACATTCAGTAGTCTGAAATGATGTTCAAATGAGAATCCTTTCTGCTTTGTGCACATTGCTAAAACTCTAGGGGAAAAAACAAAAGAGTGTAAACGCTCTACAAAAAAACCATTAGTTTGCTTTCTTTTTGCATTAATATAGATTGTAAGCTCTATGGGGCAGGGACCGCCATCCTCTTGTGTCTTTGACACTTAACTTATTGCAACTGTATCTTTTATTTATTTGTATTTGGCACAGTCGCGTCAAATTGGGCTTGGTCACATCAAAATTGGACACGGTCACGTCAAAAAATCGCAAACGACAAAAAAAAAGACGTAGGCGACAAAAAAAGACACGGGAGACAAAAAAAAAATTGCGCGACAAATGCATTTCGCAAATTTCTTGCCGTTTCATGAATTTTATGGCGAAGCGAACTGGGACAGATCCGTGGGAGCAAAAGGCAGAACCATTCATTGGCTGATGGGGCCTAGCATGTATGTGTGCCTTGGCTTGTTTGTGTGCACTGTGAATCCTATGATCCCAGGGGGCGGCCTTAATTCTTCGAATGGCATTTTTCTTTTTAGGATTACCCAATGGTTTATATTTTTATAGAGTCCTACATTGTTTGGGGGTATAGTTTAATACTGCATAACAGGGTAATTACAGTGAAAATATCTAAGTGAAGTGATGCTCCTTCAGTCTATGTTTGGTTGACTTCAAGGATAAAAAGTATGGTTAATAGAAAGAACTGAGACCAATAAACGTATTCTCACATTGTAAGAGATAGGTAATGTACCAATCCATATCTATTTATACGTGTCTCTTTCTTCCATGCAGAACTAAATGAATCAAATATTTATGCTGTTCTTTGTGGGGAAAGGTAATTTATCTTCTACTTTTGGAGAACCATTAAATAAATAATGGAGACGTCGTCTTTACTCAACATTTGAGATGCGCGAGGATCATAGAGAAATAAAAGGAATTTGCAAAAGGCACTTGGATATGTGTTGATATTATTGCCAAATCAACTCTAAAAAAAAACAAAAAGAAAGAAAATACAAATCATCCCGAGGATTTCATGTTGGTAACGAGGCATTTAGCTTTTCATACACGCAAAAAAAGTTTTGCCTCTCTAGAGAATTTGATGGAGTTGAGTGTCTTTTGTTCTTGCAGATACCTGTCTGTAATTATATCCAGAGAGAGACACAAGTGAGAAAAAAGGAGAGATTAGCAAAAGTAACTTGTGCTAAACTGTAGAAGAATATTAGTTGTATAGTTATATAGTTGAATTGGTTGGTTTAATAGGACAATAGTCCATCAAGTAAAGCCCCTATCCAATAATGCCCAATGCTTATATATACACACATATACAGGTATAGGACCCGTTATCCAAAATGCTCGGGACCAAGGGTATTCCGTATAAGGGATCTTTGGATCTCCATACCTTAAGTCTACTAACAGGATTGTTTTGCATCCAATAAGGATTATTTATATCTTAGTTGGGATCAAGTACAGGTACTGTTTTATTATTACAGAGAAAAGGGAATCATTTAACCATGAAATAAACCCAATAGGGCTGTTCTGCCCCCAATAAGGGGTAATTATATCTTAGTTGGGATCAAGTACAGGTACTGTTTTATTATTACAGAGAAAAGGGAATCATTTAACCATGAAATAAACCCAATAGGGCTGTTCTGCCCCAATAAGGGGTAATTATATCTTAGTTGGGATCAAGTACAGGTACTGTTTTATTATTACAGAGAAAAGGGAATCATTTAAACATTTAATAAACCCAATAGGGCTGTTCTGCCCCCAATAAGGGGTAATTATATCTTAGTTGGGATCAATTACAAATAAACCCGCGGGCGACTAATCTCCCCGCGTGCCAGAGCCCTTAAGCGCCTCTTCTCCAGTGTAAACAGACCCAACTTGGCCAGTCTTTCTTGTCTCATTCCAGCAGAGCACTGTTTTTCCTTCCCAGATTAACAGACTAACCGTTAAGCAAGTTGTGTCATTTTTGTTTGCTTATTCATTTAGATAAGGAATTAAACTAGGGCAATCACAAGCCAAACCAAGACTCATTTCTGTTTAATACTGTACTTAGATACATAGACATAGACATATATAGATAGATAGATAGATAGATAGATGATAGATAGATAGATAGATGATAGATAGATAGATAGATAGATAGATAGATAGATAGATGATAGATAGATAGATAGATAGATAGATAGATAGATAGATGATAGATGATAGATAGATAGATAGATAGATAGATAGATAGATAGATAGATGATAGATAGATAGATAGATAGATAGATAGATGATAGATAATAGATAGATAGATAGATAGATAGATAGATAGATAGATAGATAGATAGATAGATAGATGATAGATGATAGATAGATAGATAGATAGATAGATAGATGATAGATAGATGATAGATGATAGATAGATAGATAGATAGATGATAGATAGATAGATAGATAGATAGATAGATAGATAGATAGATAGATAGATAGATGATAGATAGATAGATAGATAGATAGATAGATCAGAGATCATTTGTTTGCATATTTTACCCATTTGGGATAATTCCTTTCATTTCTGTTTTGTAATGAGCTAAAATCGGCGGGCTCCCTCGAGCAGCAAATCTGTTAAAATTGGAATCTAAACTTCTAGTTATCCTCCAGCCAATTTTATTCTAAACCAGCCCCGGCGCCTGTTCTGATAAAGATCCCAGTTCGGAGCTAAACAAACAACTTCAGCTTCAGACATGAGCTTAGCCGTGTATTCGATGCCTGATAGCTATGAAGGGAAAATATTCACAGGAGACATCATGTTGTATGAAATGTTCGAAGCTACTGTAGGAGCTGTTTTGGTGCCATCTAATTCCTTATGAAACAATGCTAAAATCTACTTCATTATTTCTAACCCGCTTTTTTCCAGGTGCTTGTAACTTGTCCTAATGCTCAAAGCTGGAGATGACGCTTTAAAACAAAGTGCCGAGCGATGTTGTTATACTTTACTGTTATTAGTGTGATTTTGTTTTATAATACCAATAATGGGAATTTAGTTCAGTTAAGTGAAATATATTTTAGGTTTATTCAGAACTAGATATGAACAAACTCCCTAAACATTGGGGATGGAATAGAATAGTGGCTCTAAACAGTTCAGCAAAATAGTCATTTCCCTTCATTTCACTTCTAAAACATCTACCTAAAGCAGGGGTGGGCAAACTTTTTGGCTCAGGGGCCACATTGACTTACAGACGGCCCGGGCCGGGCCGGACCAGCGTTACGCCCAGGGCCGCCATTAGAAATCACGGGGCCTCTCAGCTCCCACCCAGCATCCTGCAGCTCCCCACCCCAGCATCCTTCAGCTAACCCCCAGCATCCTCCAGCTCCCCCCTCAGCATCCCACCCAGCATCCTCCAGCTCCACTCCTCAGCATCCTGCAGTTCCCCCCGGCATCCTTCAGCTCCCCCCAGCATCCTTCAGCTCCACCCCAGCATCCTTCAGCTCCACCCCAGCATCCTTCAGCTCCCCCCTCAGCATCCTACCCAGCATCCTGCAGCTCCCCCAAGCGTTCTTCCCATCATCCTGCTCAACATCCTCCCACCAGCTCCCCCCCCCCCAGCGACCTACAGCTTCCTTTGGCTCCATCCTCCAACGACCTCCTGCCTCCTCCGGCTGTGTCAGTCCCCCGGCTCCCGCTGCATCTGAAGTTTTATACGGTTGCGCCCCGTGCGTTCTGACGTCACGCCCACGCACGGGGCGCAACCAATCAGGAGTCGGCGGGCCGGATTAAAAAGGCAAACGGCCCGGATGTGGCCCCCGGGCCGTAGTTTGCCCACCCCTGACCTAAAGGGTATACAATGACTGCAGAATAATAAGGGGCTGATTTATTAACATGCAAATTCGGTTTTTTTTCACAAATCTTGGCTAGAATTTTGCCATAAACTTTCTTTTGGCCAAAATAAAATTGAATTTTTTTGCTCAAGAAACAATGCTTACTGACTCCAATGCATAAGATGTATAAAGCATAAGAAAAACACAGAGGAAGAACTGCCCACTGACCATTGAAGGAAAAAACAACTATTGACCCCAATGCATTTGGTGCAAGGAAAAACAACTATTGACTCCAATGCATTTGGTGCAAGTAAAAACAACTATTGACTCCAATGCATTTGGTGCAGGGAAAAACAACTATTGACTCCAATGCATTTGGTGCAAGTAAAAACAACTATTGACTCCAAAGCATTTGGTGCAAGGAAAAACAACTATTGACTCCAAAGCATTTGGTGCAAGGAAAAACAACTATTGACTCCAACGCATTTGGTGCAAAGAAAATCAACTATCGACTCCAATGCATTTGGTGCAAGGAAAAACAACTATTGACTCCAACGCATTTCGAAAAGAAAAATGCTCATTGACTCTAATGCATTTGGTGCAAGAAAAAAATGTGGGAGAAAATTCCCATTGGCTCCAATGCATTTGGCACAAGGAGAAAACACAGCAAAACAAAAAAAGCCCAATGACTCAAATGCATTTGGTAAAATTTCCACATTTTGTGAATATTTCTACAATTTTACAAATTTTTCTATGAAGTGAAACATGGCAGATTCGCATATCACTATTTATGAGTGATCTAGAGTTGTCTAGTCAACAGCTAACACTGGCCTGTGTATATTGTGAGCAGGGCCGGACTAGGGGAAGGCAGACCTGCTTAGCAGGGGGCGCCATGCAGGTACCTCTCCTGCCTACCTCTAGTTTGCACTCCCTTATCATTGTCTCTGGTGTTTGACATTGCATAGCAGGGGCAATGACCCCCCCACACAACTGCATTGCGAATGTGTGTGGGCGGAGGTTGCAGGGGCGAGGTAGCCAACCAAGTTGCCTAGGGTGCCCAGTCGGCTTGGCCTGCTGCTGATTGTGAGTTAGTCCCTAGGTTCAGGTAACTGACAGTAGCCTGAATAGAAAAAGCAAAAAGAAAGCGGAGCGCTACGGGGGACATATTCGGAGGCACAGATCTTCACTACTGAGTGTCTATGGTGGCCTTGAGTTTTAGCCTAATTCTTTGTTGACCTTGTTAAAGTCTAGTCCTTGTTAAATTATAGTTAGAACATTCCAGTTACCAATGCTAACACTAACTATCCACTAACACTTCCAACTCTTCTTTGGCCAATTTTTCATTTTTATGACATTACATCAATACAAGATGACATTGTTCATTTGCCCAACTTTAATAAAAAGGTATCAAGCAGTGGGAGAAATTCTGTTGCTCTGTTATCCCTTAAATCAGTAGCTAATCATCGCAGATCTAATGAAATATAACTCTATTCTGCCTGCTGAGATTACTAGGTGCCCTTTCAATAAATGAGGGATACTCCACTTCAAGCCGAAATACATGGCTTTGTCTACCGTCTCTGAGAAGATGACAGCCCAGTATTGTGATGGCTTGCTTATTAAGGGCTAATCTACTAACTGACTTTTGTTCTGTATATCACAAGGCAATCTAGATGTGCAATGTGCTAATGGTTTCCCTGAGGATACAAGTTATTCTTCAGAAACCTAAGGAAAAAAAAATATATTTCCAATTAGACCGGTGCAATGATTAAAAGAATCCGCTGGTTTGGTCAGTACATGGGGATGAATAAAATATAGAGCTGCATGGGGTATAGATAACAAGATACACATGACCATAGCATAGATAATCTGACAAAGAGAAAATTGTGTCTACAGTTGGACACCGCCTTGGTTGCAAATGAGTTTTCTAGAATAAATGTGATTGGCAGATTGCTGAATATAAGTTGCCTGCTTAGTACAACTTGCCGTAACGCTGGCGATTGCCTCTATGGGCAGTATGTTGCCAGGATCTGTTAGTAGTGATGAGCAAATTTTTTTGGCAGGTATGGATTCTCAGCAAATTTCTGCATTTCGCCATTGGCAAATTGTTTCGTGAAACTTCTGCAAAATTTTGCTGCAGAAAATTTTGTCAAAATTCGTAAAATTGGGCATGGTCGTGTCAAATTGGGTGTGGTCATGACAAAATAGGTGCAGTCGCGACAAAAAAAGCTGTGCATAAAAAGTGTTTTATGGATTTTTTCGCCGTTTCATGGATTTTACTGTAGTTTCGCAATTTTTTTGTCGAAGCAAAATTAAACAGATTCACTCATCACTATAAATGACCCCCATATTGTGTTTTGTTCACACTGGGTAATAAAACTGTGATTTCCCACAAGTAGTGATGAGCGAATCTGTCCGGTTTTGCTTCGCTGAAAAATTCACAAATCTTTCAAAAGGTTTGCGAAATGTGGAAAATGTTGCGTGTAAAAAAAAAATTGTCGCTCGTGGCAATTCTTTTGATGAGAGACAATTCTTTTTGACGTGAGACAACTCTTTTGATGAGAGAGACAATTCATTTTGGAACAAGTCAATTCTTTTGATGAGACAATTCTTTTTGACATGAGAGACAATTCTTTTTGACACGAGAGACAATTCTTTTGACGAGAGAGACAATTCTTTTGACGAGAGAGACAATTCTTTTGACGAGAGAGACAATTCTTTTTGGTGCAAGACAATTCTTTAGATGAGAGACAATTCTTTTTGACGCGAGACAACTCTTTTGATGAGAGAGACAATTCATTTTGGCACAAGTCAATTCCTTTGATGAGACAATTCCTTTTGACAAGAGAGACAATTCTACAATTCTTTTAATAAGTGAGACAATTCTTTTTATGAGAGACAATACTTTAGATGAGAGAAAATTATTTTTGATGTGAGAGACAATACGTTTGACAAGTGACAATTCTTTTGATGAGAGACAATTCTTTCTGATGTGAGACAACTCTTTTGATGAGAGAGACAATTTATTATGGCACAAGTCAATTCTTTTGATGAGACAATTCTTTTTGACACGAGACAATTCTTTTGATGAGAGAGACAATTATTTTTGGTGCAATACAATTCCTTAGATAAGAGACAATTCTTTTTGATGCTAGACAACTCTTTTGATGAGAGAGACAATTCATTTTGGCACAAGTCAATTCTTTTGATGAGACAATTCTTTTTGGTGCAAGAGACAATACGTTTGACGTGAGAGACAATACGTTTGATGAGTGACAATTCTTTTTTTGTGATGCGTGACAATCCTTTTTACGCAGGCGAAATTCGCGCCGAATCCATGTCTGGCAATTTTTTTTTTGCCCATCGCTACCCACAAGCAGTCACTTCGCTTTCTTTTGAATGGATATTTGTAGGTGTATGGCACACTGTCATGCAGGGAAAGTGTTACCAAGCGACGCTCCCATAAAGAAGTGTGCAACAGAGCATTGTATTTCCCTTTTTAAAAATTGTTAGCATCTGCTGACAGTTTAGTACGAACTTGGAGATTAAAACATCCCCTTGTGCCTCTTGCCTTAATTTCTCAGGTAATTAGTATGGAATTAATAAATAGATGAACCATGGCAGCAAATTTATTGTTGGCATTAACTGGAAAATGGACTAAGGAGCTACGGCATTTTTTGTGTGCAGTAAGGGGAATTTAAAATGTTTGTAAGTACCAGGAATTAGAAATGAAACTATGTCCTTAGGGAGTAGAAGCTTTATTGGCTAAAAGAAAAGCGTCCTGTATTTTTTTATAACGGAAAGTAGAATTCCCTTTGGAATGAACTGAGAGTTAGTCATTTTGTGTTACACATAAGAATGAAGTAGTGTTCCTGTTTTATTCATAATATGTCTCTATAGGAGTGTTTATGTAAATAGTATTTATATTGTTTGTAGATTTTAATTTAGCCGGGCGCTCTTTGTATACAGCTCTGCTTTTATTTAAATGCTAAATATGTAAATATTTGATCTTAACAGGGGATATTTCATTTTTATTATATATACAGTAAGATATATATATATGACGTCGTTCTGACGATGAGGGATTGAGATATGCCAATATGTTGAATTAAAGAACTGTGGACAACTGATTGATGTGAGTGCTTTCGTCTATAGGGTATGTATGTTGTGGTAGAGTGACCCAACTAATAAGAAAAAACTAAAAAGAGAATGCTTTCTCTGTTTACAGGACTTTGCACTCTGGTCTGGGAACCATTAGTGTTCTGGAAGGAATAGACCAGGCTCCATTCCAGTAGTCCAGCTTACATATTGGATCTCACTTTCCACAGGAAGGCTGTCCTGTGGAAAGGTATTTAACTGTATGGAAAAGGTGTGTAAGGTCTCTCTGAGTAGGGCATAGAGCAGGAAGGCTGCCTGTTTGTGTAAATAACTCCCAGAGAGGCTGTGGGTGCTGGTTGACACTGCAAGGAGCAGAGAAAGCCCTTGAGAAAAGGACTGAGAGACATAGGGGGTTATGTAATATAAGGTATTAGCTTGCCTAGAAGCAGTAATCCATAGCAACCAATCAGCAGGAAGCATTTACTGATCACCTGTTGAAAATCAATCATCTTATTGGCTACTATTAATTACCACTTCCTGGCAAACTTTGTGCTTTGTATTACATATGGGCGTGAGCGTCTAAGAGGAAAGCCAGGAGGCTAAGAAATTCCCCAAGACGTGCTGTGAGTACAGGGGTGACACCCCAACCATTTTGTGTTTTCTCACTGGTAGCTCACAAGGGACCTCACCAAATGTGTGAAGGTAGCATCCAGAGGGCAGGATTTATTTTTATGATTTATGTTTGGATGCCAAATTGGCATGCAAAGCATAGTACCGCACTCAAGGGGAATACTTGTGAAAAATTAAAATGTATTGAAAAAAATATAGATAGATAGCTAGGAACAGATCAATGTATATTTATTTTTCTGCTACAGAATTATCAATATTGTCTATACATTCATTAATCACACTGTCTACTTCAATTGTCTTGTGTTTTATTCCCATGATTCTTCTTAGGAAGGAAGGGAAGGAAGGGAAGGAAAGGGAAGAAAGGGAAGGAAGGAAAGAAAAGGAAGGAAGGGAAGGAAGTGAAGGAAGGGAAGGTAAGCAAAGGGAAGGGAAGAAAGGGAAGGAAGGAAGGGAAGGGAAGGGAAGGATAGAAAGAAAGGGAAGGAAGGGAAGAAAGTGAAGGAAGGGAAGGAGGGGAAGAAAAGGAAGGAAGGGAAGGAAGTGAAGGAAGGGAAGGTAAGCAAAGGGAAGGGAAGAAAGGGAAGGAAGGAAGGAAGGAAGGAAGGAAGGAAGGAAGGAAGGAAGGAAGGGAAGGGAAGGGAATGATAGAAAGAAAGGGAAGGAAGGGAAGAAAAGGAAGGAAGGGAAGGAAGTGAAGGAAGGGAAGGTAAGCAAAGGGAAGGGAAGAAAGGGAAGGAAGGAAGGAAGGAAGGAAGGAAGGAAGGAAGGAAGGAAGGAAGGAAGGAAGGAAGGAAGGAAGGAAGGAAGGAAGGAAGGAAGGAAGGAAGGAAGGGAAGGGAAGGGAAGGATAGAAAGAAAGGGAAGGAAGGGAAGAAAGTGAAGGAAGGGAAGGAGGGGAAGGTAAGTGAAGGGAAGGACAGAAAGGGAAGGAAGGAAAGGAAAGAAAAGGGAAGAAAGGGAAGGAAGGGAAGGTAAGGAAGGAAGGGAAGGAAGTGAAGGAAGGGAAGGTAAGCGAAGGGAAGGGAAGAAAGGGAAGGACGGGAAGGAAAGGGAAGGAAAAGAAGAAAGGGAAGGAAGAGAAGGAAGTGAAGGAAGGGAAGGAGGGGAAGGAAGGGAAGAATGGAAAGGATGGAATGAAGGAAGGAAGGAAAGGAAGAAAGGGAAGGAAGGAAGGAAAGGAAGAAAGGGAAGGAAGGGAAGGAAGGAATTTTCATATAATAAAGTTTTCTGAATAGCTACATAACCAAAACTACAGGTTAAAACATGATTGTGTTGTACAAAAACCCCTATTTTAGCACAATGCAAAACAGCAGGTTACAAGCTATGGAATTATGCACTGAAACCTTATAAAATAGTACAAAGATATGCAATGAAATATATGCTTTCATGAACTGTCTTTTAATGTAGTATGGATGATGGTAGACAATTAAGCAGATCACCCATTATTAACACACAGCTGGACACCCTCAAATAAAAAAAAAAAATTACAGATTTCAAGCAGCATGTGAGAGACATTAGGGAAGATCCAAAAGTAAAAAGAAAAAAATGAAAAAAAGGCTTGGGGTAGATCAATTTACTGTATCTTATTACATTTTAGGAACTAAATTGAGTTTCTAGCAACATATAACCATCTTATAGACTAGGTTAAACCTATGCACAGATCGTAGTTATTTAAAAAACAATTGCACTCTGGGTAATGAACTCACCAAATGCCTGCTCTGAAGTTCCCCCCCCCCAAAAAAAAGCATCTCCAAGAGCTGTGCCTGTGTTTGTGTGCATTAATAATAGTACCCCAACACATGATATTCTACAGATGGAGCAAGTTATTGTCTATGAAGATTCTTATTCATTCAGGTCATGATATAAAATATCTAGTAGAATTAAGTCTAAAACAACTGGACTTTTCTGAGTTTTTCTTTAAAAAAATGTCAACACTCATCCGAGTGGCTTCTTCGGTTCAAATGACTGGTAGGGAATTCCCTTTAAACCCTTGAGGGTAGTACAGTCACACACATCCAATCACAATGGTTCCATTGAAACTGAAACTGACAGGTGTAAGAAGGAATGATCCAGTCCAGTTGCTCACTAACTCTTGGTACTGTACAAATGGAGCAAAAGATGGTACGGGCAACATAATACTTTTTACTGGAGAAACATATGGCTCCAAAGAGGTTATATATAAAAGTATTTTTCATGTAAAATGAGGAACCCTTGTAAAGTTTGAGAGCCAGAGAGAGTTTTGGAGCTGTGTTTGAGTTTGTGTGGGTTAATAATAGCTCACCGACTCTTGGTAATGTACAGATGGAGCAAAAGATGGTGCAGGCAAAATAATCGTTTTTACTGGACAGCCATATGGCTCCAAAGTTGGAAGCATTAAGAACTTAGTCCTTGAGGATATATATAAAAGTATTTTTCATGTAAGATGAAGAACCCTTGTAAAGTTTGAGAGCCAGAGAGAGTCTTGGAGCTTTGTTTGAGTTTGTGTGGGTTAATAATAGCTCACCGACTCTTGGTATTGTACAGATGGAGCAAAAGATGGTGCAGGCAAAATAGTACTTTTTAGTGGACAACCATATGGCTCCAAAGTTGGAAGCATTAAGAACTCAGTCCTTGAGGTTATATTTAAAAGTATTTTCATGTAAGATGAGGAACCCTTGGAAAGTTTGAGAGCCAGAGAGAGTCTTGGAGCTGTTTTTGAGTTTGAGTGGGTTAATCATAGCTCACCGACTCTTGGTATTGTACAGATGGAGCAAAAGATGGTGCAGGCAAAATAATACTTTTTACTGGACAACCATATGGCTCTAAGGTAGGAAGCATTAAGAACTCAGTCCTTGAGGATATATATAATGAAGAACCCTTGTAAAGTTTGAGAGCCAGAGAGAGTTTTGGAGCTGTGTGTGAGTTTGTGTGGATTAATAATAGCTCACCGACTCTTGGTATTGTACAGATGGAGCAAAAGATGGTGCAGGCAGCATGATACTTTTTATTGGAGCAACATATGGTTCCAAAGTAGGAGGCATTCCAAACTCAGCCCCTGAAGTTATATATAATAACATTTCCCATGTAAGCCGAAGAACCATTGGGAAGTTTGAGAGATGTTCTTAAAGCATATGTTGATCCGATAAAATAGACTCCCTACAACACCTACATTGCTATCAATCTAATTTTAAGTAAGCCACCTGTGTTGGAACCAGAGGAAGTTCAAAATACAGGTTATTCTTACCGTTCCCTATTATTTTATATTCCACACGTACCATTGTTTTATATTGCCGTGAATTAATTAATCTGCCCATGATGAAATGGCCTTTACCCACATTAACAGTTATACATATATATTGTATATGTACGGATCAAAAAAGGAAAGTCAACAAAGAGATCCTTGTGCTTTGTCTAATGATTTTCCTATCTTGCTCACAATGCATTTCAGAGATGAATAAAAACATAATTACATGCATCAGGAAATATACCTTTTTGCCTAGGAATGAACCAATCCTGTATTCTCAGCAAGACGCTGTATGGGGCATTTTTAAGGAAGCACTTACTGCTGTTTTTATTGCCTCCGCACAGCAGCAGTATAATGACAGCACAGGACAATGTTCACACACCAGATGCTCACCGGCAGATTTGCTCCGTTTAATGAAACTTTTATTTATTTTTTTTCTCCTGTTTTGTGTTTATGTTTGCGAAAATACAAGAAAAGGCGACTGTAGAATTAAATACAGGGAACAGGTAGGAAGAGAAAGAAGTGGAACGAGTGCTGTCAATATACATGCTGATACTACTTTTTATATGAAGAAAAAAAATAAAAAAAAGGTATCTATAAAAATTGAAATTTGGACGTCGTGCTGGGTGTTTACTATTAACACTCTAGAGACTCTATGATTCTTCTTTACCCACCCATAATTCATTGCTTAGGTACATAAGATCCGATTCTTTATGCTTAGGTAAATAAGTTATGGTTATAGATGATACCTACAGTAGATAGGTTCGCAAAGGAAGGTTTTAAAAGCTCTACTTGATTGAATTGATATGAAAAGATAACAGGTCTAAAATACGACCCACTCAACCGGAAAAATCAAGGGTTATTTATGATATGTTGCACATATTGATGCTATTCATTTTGTGTCCAAAGATGCTTCAGACACTGTATAGTGGTACCAAGCGCCATTGTATCCTTCCACTGAATCCAGCACAAGTGTGCCTATTGGCACAGGTGAATTCTGGGACCCTGAATGTGGCAGTAATTCAGCATTGGACTGGCCCACCAGGATACCAGGAAAACTCCCAGTGGGCCCAGGGCTCAGTGGGCCCTCCTGCCCCTAAACATTTGGCCTGCTCCATGGTCATTCCCTATTTTTGAATGGGAACAAAGAGAAGAAATAGATGGAAGAATAGATGTTAGCATGGAAATAAAAGAGATTTGGAGAATAAACTGGTTGAGTAAGGAAAGGAGGAAAAATATTTTGGAGAGTGGGCCCATGGTCTAAGGTTTTCTGGTGGGCCCCTGGGGTCCCAGTCCAAACCTGCAGTACTTGTAGGATTGCCTCAATGGGTTGCATCAATAAACACAGTCAAGTGGGACCATTTAAAACCACAATCGCAGTGTGAAAAGTGAAAGTTTTTTTTACACACAATGGAACATTTTTCCCATAATTCCAGCATTATTAAGACTGCCATGGTGAGTTGCATCTGATGCTATTGTGGCTAAGGCATCAAAATTGATGTAATTGTGCTTGAACTCTGATGTGAATTGCATTGTGTTCAGTTTGAAAGTCATGTGCGCACAACTACTCTGTAGAGATTGATGGAGGCCATTGTAAGAACCAAGAAATTACCACCTGGTTTGGAGGTGGCAGTAGCTCCAGGGTTCCCATGGCAACCTGTATCACTAGAACCAACAGCGCACAAGATCAGGAGCCAAGAAGAAGTCAGTGACAACTTGTGCAACTATACAGAAGTACATGAAGCACATGGACACAAGTGCTGTACCTTTAATCAATGGGATTTTTTTGTGCAGCTGATTATGGGGGGCATTTAAGGCCCACAGCTATTTATTAGTGACATTTTTCGGCAGGTATGGATTCGCTGCAAAATTCTGCATTTCACCACTGGCAGATTTTTTTGCGAAATTGCCACAAAAATTATCCATGACAAAAATTTTCATTGAGAAAAAACCACAGTCATGTCAAAAAAAGTTGTGGTCGTGTCAAAAAGTTCCCTTGACAAAGGTGTTTGAGCCAAAACATTGGGGTATTCTCTCATCCAGAGTATCTGCCTTCATTTTTTTTTTTAATCTTTCACTGGGTATGTATTGACTTGTTTATTGATGGATACTGTGATTTTTTTTACAGATGCAATACTGTAGTTATCTATATAGTTTTCTGGAATTATGGGAAAAATTGCATCATGGATAAAAAAACACCTGACATTGCTTCACTTCTACAAATACTTCATATGGTTGCAATGACTTAAATAGGACTTTTATGTACTGTAAGTCCAATTAATACATGGTAGACATGGAAAAAAAAAGTTAAATTAAATCTAGTATCAGTTTAAATATACAGTATAGGTATGGGATCCTTTTTCCGGAAACCCGTCATCCAGAAAGTTCTCAATTACAGAAAGGCCATCTCCCATAGACTCCATTATAAGCAAATAATTCTAATTTTTAAAAATGATTTCCTTTTTCTCTGTAATAATAAAACAGTACCTGTACTTGATCCCAACTAAGATATAATTACCCCTTATTGGGGGCAGAACAGCCCTATTGGGTTTATTTAATGGTTAAATGATTCCCTTTTCTCTGTAATAATAAAACAGTACCTGTACTTGATCCCAACTAAGATATAATTACCCCTTATTGGGGGCAGAACAGCCCTATTGGGTTTATTTAATGGTTAAATGATTCCCTTTTCTCTGTAATAATAAAACAGTGCCTGTACTTGATCCCAACTAAGATATAATTACCCCTTATTGGGGCAGAACAGCCCTATTGGGTTTATTTAATGGTTAAATGATTCCCTTTTCTCTGTAATAATAAAACAGTACCTGTACTTGATCCCAACTAAGATATAATTACCCCTTATTGGGGCAGAACAGCCCTATTGGGTTTATTTAATGGTTAAATGATTCCCTTTTCTCTGTAATAATAAAACAGTACCTGTACTTGATCCCAACTAAGATATAATTACCCCTTATTGGGGCAGAACAGCCCTATTGGGTTTATTTAATGGTTAAATGATTCCCTTTTCTCTGTAATAATAAAACAGTACCTGTACTTGATCCCAACTAAGATATAATTACCCCTTATTGGGGCAGAACAGCCCTATTGGGTTTATTTAATGGTTAAATGATTCCCTTTTCTCTGTAATAATAAAACAGTACCTGTACTTGATCCCAACTAACATATCATTACCCCTAGCATTCTGGATAACAGGTCCTATACCTGTATCATGTATTTTATTTGTGTCATTGTCTTTTTTTTCCACTGAGCAGAATTTGGTGTTCATAAAGCAAATATTTGAACTTAGAAGTGTTCTATCATCCACCTTTTCTGTCGTTCTCTGATTAACAGCGCAGTTCAAGGATATCCACATTCTGGAGCTCTCTGGATGCATCTCTCCAGGTCACAGAATCAGGCTTTATGACTAAGTGATGGAGAAGCTCCGTTTATTATTATGAAAGGAATTGCTTTGTGCAGAGGACACCAAAACAAAAACCAAACAATGAAAAATGTGACTAATGTCAAAAGAGTTAAGGGGAAAATACATTTCAAGATTAGGCTTGGGCATCGCTTAGGAAACACTATCTTGTTTTTCCAAGTATTTTTAAGGAAAATACATTTCTCTGCATATGATTGCACTGTTCTTCCACCTTTATTCTGTTTGAGCCAAGACAGATTGCCTTCCTTGACGTGTCCTGACCACTTACCGGATCACTTACCATTAAATCAATGACAGTGGGAAAATGGAGACATCCATAACTTAATTTTGTAGGACATCTTCATGGATATTTTATTCCTTACGTCAATGATTTCCCAGTTGCAAGGGGAAACATGGGGGATTTTTTATAAAATTTACAGCCCACACATAAGGATTGATATTTAGTTCTCACACTGCTGCGTTGGCCTCAACCGCACCATCCAGATTATACATGTATTACACAGGGGCTTGTAAACTTCTATATAACTGCTATGATTTATTCAACATTTATACATTGCGTAAGGAAGACTTGTCCCACTAGAAGGATGGCAGGAAAAGATGCACCCCCAGATTGATATTATTATCTTCTATAGCCTTAGACCCCATAGATGTTATCTATTCATATGCATTACTTCAAATGCATGCCTGTTCCAGATAATTAAAAACCCCAAAAACCCTGCACACCAGAAAAAACTTTTCCAGGGAGGTATTATAGTTAGTTAGTTATTTAACCAATCATTATTCAGCCAAAATATTGCATCTTAAACGGTACAATATCCATCAATAAACAATACATACCACTCAGTGAAAAAACTGAACAAAAGTATATGAAGGCAGATACGGGGTATCTGCCTTCATATCCTTCTGTTCAGTTTTTGGGGGATTCATGGGGGATTGTTGAAACCCTAGCACCTGGATATTTCATATATTCCATATATTTATTCTTTTAGATTGTTTGTAAAGGGCAAGAATATCTCAGCCCGGAGTGCCCTCCATTATCCTAAATTTTATTCCAGATAATTACTCACTAGGTGAAGCCAGATAGCATTGTTCTAGAGTGTAGAAAACCAACAGCTTTTTTAAAAAGCAAAATAATCCTTCAATGAGAATCCCACTTGATCCATGTAAATCTGGCTCCTTGTTCTTTGCAACTGCAGTTGGAAGCATTAAAGGAACACTAAACCCTATTGTGCTCAACCGCACTACTCAGTTGTTGCTGGACTACTGCTCCAAGTATATTAAACATACTATTAAGGTTATATACTGTATGTACATTGTGTTTTATTTGGAGTGGTTAAACTTGAAGGACTTTGGTCTTTTTTTTAATCCAGTGTAACTATGTATGGTTAAGGCAGTTGTGAGCGGAAGTCCAGTAACATCTGGGTTGTATTCTTCAAGCAATAAAACTGCTCAATAAAACTTTTCCCCCAGCTTTCCCGGTCCTGCAGCTTCATTGAAATAATTCTCCAAAGAGAATCCTACCTGATAAATCTGGCTCCATGGTCTTTGTTTCTGCAACTGGAGTTGGAAGCTTTAGGCCAGAGATCCCCAACCAGTGTCTCATGAGCAATACGTTTCTCACCACCCTCTTTGATGTTGCTCCCAGTGGTTTAAAAGTAAGTGCTTATTTTTTCATTTCCAACTTGGAGGCAATTGTTGGAAGCCCAGAGACACAGTTTTACCCCAAGCAGAGCCTTCTGCAGTTTAGCAGTCCACATCGGGCTAATGACTAGCCAATCACAGCCCTTATTTGGCATTCCCAAAGAACTTTTTTTATGCTTGTGTTGCTCACAACACATTTTATATTTGCGTGTGGTTTACAAGTAAAAAAGGTTGGGGATTTCTTTAGGGTAATGTCCCACAGGAAATTAGTTGCCCATGATAAATTTGTGCTATCACAGGCGATTTATCTCCCCAAAAATCCTTTCCACCGGCAATAAAGGGAATCGCTGGCGGAAAGTTGCACAAAGTTTCCTCCTGTTGGCAACTTCATGGAAGTTCAGGAAACCAAAGGCCTTTCCACTGGTGATTCCCTTTAGTGCTGGTGGAAAAGATTTTCTGGGAGATTAGTCGCCCACGGTATAAGAGATTTATTGAGGTACACTAGTCTCCTCTGTGGAATATTACCCTTAAGCATAGTTTTCCTAGCACTGATCAAGTCTGTCCTTTATCCCTGTATCTGATTCCAATGCAATATAATGAAGCCACAATAACAAAATAATTACTGCATGTAAGATAACAGCAAAACATCTGACATAGTGCGGTTAATCACCATTTTCATTGGTGTATTGCGTATTTGGTCAGTAGAATTCTCATTGGTGTATTGTTTTCATGTGTAATCGCATTTTTGTCAACTTCTATAGGGAACCAGGAGCTGCAGTGGAACAGCTTTATGGGTTTGGCATACAGAAGTGTCCCATTGTTTTATTACCAAGATGGAATTAAAAAAATTTTGACACCCATACTTTTAATTGGTTTTAGTGCTAACTTTATCAGCCTATCACCTTTGGCTTATCCTGGTTTAGCACCAGATTCAACCTAGTATGAAAAGCACAATTTGCTAACACAAAATGTTTCCCAAAATGCTTGCAATCTAGATCAACTTTGCAATTTATAAATCAAGTAAACCGTATGTTGCAAGGATATTTTTTATGATCTTTTTTTATTAGACTCCATAAAAAGGTAAGTTGCTTTTATCCTTTACTCTTTCCAATGCCGTATGCCTAAATGATTACACTATGCATTAAAGCAAACACGGTTCTTGCACTCGTTAATTATTTATTGATGCATTTAGCTATAGCTAACGTCAACAAGCCATGTTATTCTGCCTGCACGTACCACATTGTAAATCAAAAGCGGTGGTTCCAAATAAATAAAAGATAATTTTTAGGTGAATATCATTGGGAAAGTGTAGGTGGTCCGTAATGAAAGATGCAGAAATGCATAGTAGAATTATTTATTTAGCAACACTGTGTTTGTGAGTCAGTAAAGCTCTTTTGTGTTATAAAAGCACAAGGTCATTATTAAGGGGTTGTCATTGGTTTTATAGTTTGAGCCTGTCTTGGAGGTCCAACCTTTGATCAGGGCCCACAGTAAAGTACAACAAGTCTATAAAGATTCTCATTCATTCAGGTCATAATATACAGTATCTAGTAGAATTAAGTCTAAAACAACTGGATATTTCTTGTAAATGTTTCACCACTCATCCGAGTGGCTTCTTCAATGAGTGGTAGGGAATTCCCCAACATTTGAACACTTGAGGGTAGTACAGTCACAGACATCCAATCACAATTAATGATGAGCAAACTTGTCCTGTTTTGCTTTGCCCCACCATTTATTTGAACTGAAGAAGCCACTCGGATGAGTGGTGAAATGTTTTCAAGAAAACTCAAAAAAATCCACTTGTTTTAGACTTAATTCTACTAGATAAAGCACAACAAGGTTTTAGATATAGGAAAATATTGGTTTATCAGTCTTTCAGTCACAGTTCAGAGTCCATTAAAGACACAATTAGTGACTGGCGAATTTTTTTGCCAGCAATGGATTCACGGCGAACTTCCGGGTGACAAAATGGAATGATTCCGGAGGAATGCTTCGCTCATCACTAAACACAATATTAGTACTACCCCAAATCTAACCCTGACTCAACTTCAAGACGGGCTGTCTACTGTATCTGGGAGATTTAATTGAAATTCTACCTTTATCTTCCCTCCCTGTCCAACCCTTTCCCTGGGGTCCAGCGCAACACTTTGGGAATCACAAGGCACACCCTGTTTGCATTTCCCTCATGAAGATAGGCAAATGACTTATTGGTTAAAAATGGGCTAGCAATAATCTCTTTGTGAGTGGTGGACTTGTGTTTAAAAATCCTATCCCTTAATGTCTGGGTAGTCTCATCAATGTATAATAGCCCACATTCACATTTTAATAAATAGACAACAAATTAATTAGATTTCCATGTACAGGTATCGGACGCCTTATCCAGAAACCCATTATCCAGAAAGTTCTGAATTACAGAAAGGCCATCTCCCATAGACTACATTTTAATAAAATAATTCACATTTTTAAAAATGGTTTCCTTTTTTTCTGTAATAATAAAACAGTTCCTTGTACTTGATCCCAACTAAGATTTAATTACCCCTTATTGGGGGCAGAACAGCCCTATTGGGTTTATTTAATGGTTAAATGATTCCCTTTTCTCTGTAATAATAAAACAGTACCTGTACTTGATCCCAACTAAGATATAATTACCCCTTATTGGGGCAGAACAGCCCTATTGGGTTTATTTAATGGTTAAATGATTCCCTTTTCTCTGTAATAATAAAACAGTACCTGTACTTGATCCCAACTAAGATATAATTACCCCTTATTGGGGCAGAACAGCCCTATTGGGTTTATTTAATGGTTAAATGATTCCCTTTTCTCTGTAATAATAAAACAGTACCTGTACTTGATCCCAACTAAGATATACTTACCCCTTATTGGGGGCAGAACAGTCCTATTGGGTTTATTTAATGGTTAAATGATTCCCTTTTCTCTGTAATAATAAAACAGTACCTGTACTTGATCCCAACTAAGATATAATTACCCCTTATTGGGGGCAGAACAGCCCTATTGGGTTTATTTAATGGTTAAATGATTCCCTTTTCTCTGTAATAATAAAACAGTACCTGTACTTGATCCCAACTAAGATATAATTACCCCTTATTGGGGCAGAACAGCCCTATTGGGTTTATTTAATGGTTAAATGATTCCCTTTTCTCTGTAATAATAAAACAGTACCTGTACTTGATCCCAACTAAGATATAATTACCCCTTATTGGGGGCAGAACAGCCCTATTGGGTTTATTTAATGGTTAAGTGATTCCCTTTTCTTCTTAACAGAATTATACTTAGAAATATACTTTCCACCACTGGGTTAGTCCTAATTGTAACTGTTATACAATAATGTACGAGGCAGCAACCCATACAGAGAAGAAAAAAAAAAACATTACTGCGTGTCCTCATAAAGTGCCGTGCATGCTGGGTAGTTAGGAAAAATATCTGAGATATTATCTTTTTATCATTACCTATTAAATTTGAAATATTCCATGGGAAATGCAAAAAAAGAACACATTGTCAAGCAATATATTCCGTTTTAGCTCACCCTGGCAGATTTGTGAGAAGGGGGCATATGGGATTGTTCTGTGAAATCACTGACAATAGGAAGTACAAGTCAAACTAATATCTTTGCCTGTAGACTATGTCCTGGGACCTCTTGGAGTATTGTTTCCAAGGCATCAGTATCTTATTATCTGCAGAGAAAGTGCAGTGTGGCATTCTACCCTTCATTATGTACTACTGGTGCTGAGGTTTCACGTAGCCTTTACATTAGGGAGTGGGAAGTTTCCAAAAAGGCATTATAGCGATTTTCAAGAATGAACAAATTGATCAAGCAACTCTTATAGGAAGTTACATTCCTTGAAAGGAAAATCGTTTTTCTTGGTGATGAATAGTAGTGAGAAGAGTGAATTTTAGTTTCAGGATGAAAGATTCATTTAACAAGAAATTTAAAAAAAGAAAAAAGTTTATTTTGTCCTGAATTCAAAATAATTGTACAGAGACTCAGCAGTTCCACTGAGAATTCCTATGTCCGATACTTGGTCAAAGCACTTACCCTAAATAATCTGTAACATAATCAATAATATCATAACTAATTACATACAATACCGTCAAAGGGGGATATGTGTAGTGATAGGCGAAATGTTTCAGCAGGCATGGATTTGCGGCAAATTTTGAAATTTCGAAAAATTTGCCGCACATCAAAAAATCGTCGCAAGGATAGTCGCAGGCGTCAAAAGAATAGTTGCACATGAAAAGAATAGTTGCGGGCATCAAAAGAATAGTCGCGGACGTCAAAAGAATAGTTGCACGTCAAAAGAATAGTTGCGGGCATCAAAAGAATAGTTGCGGACGTCAAAAGAATAGTTGCACGTCAAAAGAATAGTTGCGGGCATCAAAAGAATAGTTGCGGACGTCAAAAGAATAGTTGCACGTCAAAAGAATAGTTGCGGGCATCAAAAGAATAGTTGCGGGCATCAAAAGAATAGTTGCGGGCATCAAAAGAATAGTTGCGGACGTCAAAAGAATAGTCGCGCGTCAAAAGAATAGTTGCAGGTGTCAAAAAAATAATCACGGACGTCAAAAGAATAGTCGCACGTCAAAAGAATTGTCACGGGTGACAATTTTTTTTTTTTTTGCCACGCAACATTTTCGCCGAATTTTTCGGCGAAGCGAAACGGGACAGATTCTCTCATCATGTGATAAAAGGCACTAAGTTTACTCAGGAGCAGTAGCCCATAGAGACCAATCATCAGGCAGAAATGACTGGTCAACTGTTTAAAAGAAAACATTTTATTGGTTGCTATGGGTTACTGCTCCTGGGCAAACTCAGTGCCTTATATTATATATGGGGGATAGAATCCAATTATTGTTTTGTATTTAAGACTTTGATAAAGAGGTTTAGACAATAAAGGTCAAATACTATTAGTGGCATAGGGCACATAATGGGACAAACAGGCACCAGTTGCCATATTTTTCACACTTTACACCCTGCCCCAACCTGGCTTCAGTATATTTTACACTCATTTACTATCCAATTTACAACATTCCAATGAACAGACTACAAAGTTCTGGATCAGAACAAATTAGAAATGTACAAGTTTTTTAAACAATTTCTGGAATATCTGGTAGATTTCCCAGACCAGATATAAAGCATATAATATTGTGTGCTTGATAGTGATGAGCAAAAAAGTTGTGGTCACTTCAAAAAGGTCATGGATGCATCAACAAAAATTGCAGTCACATCAAAAAAGTTGCTGTTGTGGCAGAAAAAGTCACGGTCACTAATGAAGAGCAAATCTTTTTGCCAGGCATGGATTTTCAGCGAATTTCCACATTTCGCCATTGTCGAATTGTTTCACAAAACTTCTGTGAAAATCCGCAGCAGAAAAATTTGGCGTGCATAAAAAAGATTCAATTGCGCATCAAATTGGGCACGGTCACGTAAAAAAAGGGTGCGGTTGTGTCAAAAAAGCACAGGCGACCAAAAAAAACAGCGGGTGACAAAAAAAAGACGCGGGTGACAAAAAAAATCGCACAACAAATGCGTTTCGCGAATTTTTTGCCGTTTCGCAAATCTTCTTGTTGTTTCGTTAATTTTATGGTGAAGCAAAATGGGACAGATTCTCTCATCACTTATGGTCAAGTCAAATAAGTTGCGGTGACCATAACTGAGTTGCGGTCGAGTAAAGAAAAAAGACACACACGTGACAAAAAGTCATATCAAACAAGTTGTATGGTAGTCGCATTTTGTGAAATTTTTTTTGTGAAGTTCGGGATACATCAAACAAAACGGGACAGATTCTCTCATCACTTATGGTCACGTCAAATAAGTTGCGGTGACCATAAACGAGTTGCGGTCGAGTAAAAAAAAAAGAACCACACGTAACAAAAAGTGGCACATATCAAACAAGTTGTATGGTAGTCGAAATTTTCCCATCAAAAAAAGTTGTGCACGTCAAAAAAAGTTGTGCGTATCAAAAAAAGTCAGCAGTTTCACACATTTTTCGGCATAGCAAAACGGGACAGATTCACTCATCAATTGTGCTTGACCTAAGAATCCTCCTTATAATACAACAGAGAGGGAAAAAAAACTCCTTTTACATATGGCTCTTCATAATGGCAAATAATGTCGACTAAGCCAAAGACATTAGCTTCACTGGTATATTTTGAAAAATGATGGCCGTCTTGCTGAATCAATTCTGCCATCTGTTAAATTCATGAATATGGCTTCATTCAAGGATTATGGATACAACTTCCCATGTAAAGTTGGAGATGCAAGCTGTTCTTGTCAGCGTTAAACCCATTGTGATGATCCATTTTAAAATCAATCAAACTAAGTAAAGAGTGACTAAAGTCTACATATGGATGACAAGCTGTTTCATCTGTAAATATTTTTCCTTTTATTTATTACAATTCAATCTTAGGCAGAGTTGTGATATTTAGCAGAGAATGGACCTCATTTCCAAAGAAATAGATGTGTAACTAGCTGTCCCCCCTTTTGTATTTTGCATGGCAATGACTAAACCTGCCCCTTGGGAACATGGACCTTCCATAGCTGTGTCGTTCTCCATAAATCTTGCAGAACGACAACCTCCAGCATTTACCAAACCAAAATAAAATACATAGGTAAAAGGTATATACAACACTAAAGAAACATAGGAACCTAGCAAAAAACATGCATGAAAATGTCACATCCTGGAACCATAGTGTACATTCTACCAGACAATCTGCAGGCAACACAAACACGGAGGCAAAAAAAGCACAGGTAAGTCAAAACTGTACCTTACTGGATGTATGAATAGGGTCATTTCCAGAGATTGCAAGACACATTTTAGTTCCCTAGTATGTGTGTCACATATTTTATCCAATCAACTATGTTGTCTATGAAGGCACAACCCAATATTCCTCTAGCCTAGGACCATAGGGTCCAAAAAGGATACCTAACACTACAATCCTATGAACAGACATTGTAAGACAGACATTTAGTTAGTTTCAGATCCAAATACCCATCTTTTAGATGCAACTTATACAGCTGCAATCACAGTGTTCCACTCTTCACTATCAATAGAGTCTACTGTGAGTAAGGGTCCCCATTTGAGGGGGACGACAGGCATTGCTATTCGGGTACTTTGTCCTTCCATTTGTCTACAGGTCATGGTTCATTTTCCATAGGGTATGCAGATTTGTGTAAAATGGTTATTAACATCGCCTAAAGGTCCAGCATATATATGTCTGGTGCTAACCAACCTATTAGGAGGCACATTGAGTCTTATTCAAGTGTTAATGTTGAACACTTCAAAATGTCTAAACCTGCCCCTTGGGAACATGAACCTTCCATAGCTGTGTCGTTCTCCTTAAATCTTGCAGGATCACAACCTCCAGCATTTACCAAACCAAAATAAAATAAGTCATAGATAAAAGGTATATAAAACACAAAAGAAACATATGAACCTAGAAATATATGTACATGAAAATGTCACATCCTGGAACCATAGTGTACGTTCTACCAGACAATCTGCAGGCAACACAAACACGGAGGCAAAAAAGCACAGGTAAGTCAAAACTGTACCTTACTGGTTGTATGAATAGGGTCATTTCCAGAGATTGCAAGACACATTTTAGTTCCCTAGTATGTGTGTCACATATTTTATCCAATCAACTATGTTGTCTCTGAAGGCACAACCCAATATTCCGCTAGCCTAGGACCATAGGGTCCAAAAAGGATACCTAACACTACAATCCTATGAACAGACATTGTAAGACAGACATTTAGTTAGTTTCAGATCCAAATACCCATCTTTTAGATGCAACTTATACAGCTGCAGCCGCAGTGCTCCACTCTTCACTGTCTATAGAGTGCACTGTGAGTAAGGGTCCCCTTTTGAGGGAGGCTACAGGCATTGCTATTCAGGTACTTTGTCCTTCCATTTGTCTACAGGTCATGGTTCATTTTCCATAGGGTATGCAGATTTGTGTAAAATGGTTATTAACATCACCTAAAGGTCCAGCACATAAATGTCTGGTGCTAACCAACCTATTAGGAGGCATTCAGTCTCATTCAACTGTTGAACACTTCAAAATAAAGCAATACCAAATGGATGCACTAAGAAATTACCAGGACAATCATATAACTAACCTTCTTAGATCACTTTTAGTCCACCAGATCCTACTTGGTGATAAACAAACCTGCTTACCACTGCATTATCGTGATTGTCATACTGTATGAATAATGTGTAGATTATGTCCTTATAAATGGAGCTTAGTGATGTCACCAGTTACAATTGGTGCTCAGTGATGTAATTTATGTCCCATGACTCTTTGAAACTTGTGTATTATAAGAAATAATGTATCCCATGCTGTAACATTTCAGGATAGTAGAAGCCATCTTGACGTTCCATGACCTGTGTAAGAGTTTTTATATGACTTCAAAATCCAACGTATACCAGCATGTACTCATCGGACTCCAGGACAGCGGATAAAATTCAAAAACCTTTACTGATAGTAAAAACCTAACGCGCGTCAGGTTTTTACTATCAATAAAGCTTTTTTAATTCTAATCGCTGTCCTGGAGTCCGATGAGTGCATGCTGGTATGCGTTGGATTTTGAAGTAGTATCTCCCCTTGCTGTGGGTCTGGGGCATGGCACCGGGGCCTTAGAGAGGAAGCGAGTTAACATCTTGTATTTCGTATTTACTTGTTGTTATATATTACTTGGAATGGATAGTAAGAGAAAGAAGGGAAAAATCAAGTGAAGGGTTTGGGGCATAAGCACCCGAACCTACAATTTAATCTGGTGGGTGCGCCAATTTAATTAAGTGTTGAAGAGCTCTATTTTACACACATATCTAATTTGTAGTGGGTAGGACTGTGAGCCTTCAAATGAACTAATTGTAAAAGAGTTCTTATATGGCCATGGAACTCCTCTATGACTTCCCTATATGTCTCTCCCATAGTGTCTCTTCAGGATGCAACCATCTATCTAACTTAATCTCTCTGTCTTAATTTTTAACCTCTCTGTTTTAATTTATCATTTCTTCATCTTTCATACTATCATGTGCCTACCTATCCCCTTCCATCTCTTTCAATTTTTCCTTTTTTTCTAACATTTAGGGGCTGATTTACTTACCCACGAACGGGTCGAATGGAGTCCGATTGCGTTTTTTTCGTAATGATCGGTACTTTGCGATTTTTTCGTATGTTTTGCGATTTTTTCGGATTCTTTACGAATTTTTCGGATCCAATACGATTTTTGCGTAAAAACGCGAGTTTTCCTATCCATTACGAAAGTTGCGTAAAAAGTTGCGCATTTTGCGTAGCGTTAAAACTTACGCGAAAAATGCCCAACTTTTCGCGTAAATTTTAATGCGCAACTTTTTACGCAACTTTCATAATGGATACGAAAAACTCGCGTTTTTACGCAAAAATCGTATTGGATCCGAAAAATTCGTACAGAATCCGAAAAAATCGCAAAACATACGAAAAAGTCGCAAAATATTCGTTTTCAAGTCGGAACTTTTCCAATTCGGGTCGGATTCGTGGGTTAGTAAATCAGCCCCTTAATCATATCCATTCTTCAAAATGAATGCTAAAAATGTAATAATTTATAAAACATAGGAATGTGCAAAATGTTTTTCCCCCACAGAGCAGCACATATCTGGATTAAGACTGACCTTTGCTCCTGGCCAGCTGCGCTCCATCCCTGTCTAATGGCATCAGTGCTTTGGAATTAAACACAGTGAGATGTTCGAGGCCTATTGTGCCCCTGCAGATATATCTCTCTGGCACCATGGACATTGTACATTCATTTCACAGATGGCGCCTCCCCTGCTAAAGGTTTGGCTTTTGCATCCAAGAGCCATTTTCACATGAAATATATATCAATTTACACTGACAGTGCAGAAGGCTTATGGGACATAACCTACAGGATAATCTATAATCAGCACAACAAATATAGAATAACTCCACAGACTGGTAGAGTAGGCAAATTAATTCAGACTAAAATGCATACAATTAACCCCTTCAATTTTTTAGCCTCAGTCGTACAGTTTTCTTATCCAGAATAAAGCTTAACATGCAAACACTGCAAAACACTGTGCCTGAAACTGGACTTTGCACAATTTGGGCTAGATTCAATTCAATAAAAAAAAAAAGTTATCTAAGGGTTTATCACGCGAAAACTCATGGATGACATTCAATTCAAGAAATTCCGTTTTATCCCATATACTTCAATAGAGTTTTCAAGTGATAAACCAAGAGATAACTTTATCTCAAATTGAATCATGTCCATGAGTTTTCACCTTTTTTCTCACTGAATTGAATCTGCCCATCATTTGCTTTCACAAATTTCTTCTTTTATAGGCAATTCTGCATTCCCAGAAATAAACTTTGTTTTCAACCCAGATTTTGTTATTGTCATAATAATCTAGAACAAACTAACACAGGAAACATTTGCTCTTATATTAATCACTTTTTCTCCAACACATCTTATAACTTGTCTGTCACCTGTCAGGACTGTCTATCACAGAAAGCAGAGTGCATCCAAAACGTTAGCTACTTCACATGGAAATTTTGCACACTATTTAATTCACGGTATGGGTAATACTGCTCTTTTCAAATTTTACACCTTGATCAATTCAAAACTCCTTTATTTCATTCCTATCAATCTCAAACAATACAGAGAATAAAACGGTTTATCAACCGTCTGAAAAAGGGCATCTTCAAGCAAGTTTAAAATGGAAAACTAGAACTGGAAATTGGTCTTACCCAGCGGTAGCATCCACTGCAATGGCTTTTGGGTTGTGGAGATCCAGATCTATTAGCGTAATACAGACAGTTCCATTGTGATTGCATACGAAAATTCTATCGTTTCCATCATCCACAAAGTAGTAATTTCCCGTCAGCCAGTCTACCGCCATTTGGTGCACATCTGCCGAAACACAAAGAGACGCACAATGCTGAAAAATGGCATCCATGTTCTATTTTGTAACAATCATTTAGAAACAGAAGCACATGATACACTTAATAAAAACAGGAAATGATACAAATACATAGAATGCAAACACTGTGTTTTTGCCCAGAAGACTATAGAATCATCTCGAAAATAAGAGATGAGCAATTCAATCCAACTTAGTCTTGGTTCAGGAGATTAAACGAAAATTGATTTTTTTTTCTTTGAGATTTTACCATTGAAATAAACTTAAATCGAATTGCAAATTGAATTATGGCCAGTTAACTCATCTCTACTTGCAAATATTGGTTCTCATAAGACACAGGCTTGACATGCACGATCACAGTAAACAATTACTGTTCAATTTATTTCTAATGATCTGGCGAACGCGTATTCTCTGTCTCCAAGGAAAGAAGGGATTTTGTAGCTGAGATACTGAACTTGAAACATGGCTCTTTCTTTAACCAACCTCAAGTGTTTGCCTCATTGTGACTTTATTGTTAATGGCTTATTGTTAGAGGATGTATGGTACAATAATACGCCTATTAAATGGTACAGGTATATCCAGAATGCTTGGGACCAAGGATATTCCCAATAAGGGGTCTTTCCGTAATTTGGATCTCCATACCTTAAGTCTACTAAAAAAATCAATAAAACATGAATTAACCCCAATAGGATTGTTTTGCATCCAATAAAGATTATTTATATCTTAGTTGGGATCAAGTACAGGTACTGTTTTATTATTACAGAGAAAAGGGAATCATTTAACCATTAAATAAACCCAATAGGGCTGTTCTGCCCCCAATAAGGGGTAATTATATCTTAGTTGGGATCAAGTACAGGTACTGTTTTATTATTACAGGGAAAAGGGAATCATTTAACCATTAAATAAACCCAATAGGACTGTTCTGCCCCCAATAAGGGGTAATTATATCTTAGTTGGGATCAAGTACAGGTACTGTTTTATTATTACAGAGAAAAGGGAATCATTTAACCATGAAATAAACCCAATAGGACTGTTCTGCCCCCAATAAGGGGTAATTATATCTTAGTTGGGATCAAGTACAGTACTGTTTTATTATTACAGAGAAAAGGGAATCATTTAACCATTAAATAAACCCAGTAGGGCTGTTCTGCCCCCAATAAGGGGTAATTATATCTTAGTTGGGATCAAGTACAGGTATTGTTTTATTATTACAGAGAAAAGGGAATCATTTAACCATTAAATAAACCCAGTAGGGCTGTTCTGCCCCCAATAAGGGGTAATTATATCTTAGTTGGGATCAAGTACAGGTACTGTTTTATTATTACAGAGAAAAGGGAATCATTTAACCATGAAATAAACCCAATAGGGCTGTTCTGCCCCCAATAAGGGGTAATTATATCTTAGTTGGGACCAAGTACAGGTACTGTTTTATTACTACAGAGGAAAGGGTAATCAGTTTTAAAATTCTGCATTATTTGATTAAAATTGAGTCTATGGGAGATGGGCTTTCTGTAATTTGGAGATTTCTGGATAACGGATTTCTTTGGTTCATGGTGACCCAGAAAGGTTTAAAGTAATTAAATAGAATCACAACTCCCAAAAATGCTAGACGCTTACTTCAGACCCCAGGTCAGTGCTCTTCTTCTTCCAAAACAAAAACTGTAGTACCGTGTTAGCCAGTGTCAAAAATAATAAAAAAAAACCACAAATACAAGAGTATTGTAGAAATGATACCTATATTGGCTAACAATAAAAATACATTGCAAGCTTTCGGAGCTCTAAGGCCCCTTCATCAGGCATTTGTATTTTGCCTGAGAAAGGGGCCTTAGAGCTCCGAAAGCTTGCAATGTATTTTTATTGTTAGCCAGTATAGGTATCATTTCTACAATACTTTTGTATTTGTGTTTTTTTTTTTATTATTTTTGACACTGGCTAACACGGTACTACAGTTTTTGTTTTTCAATACTCTTGTATTTGTGGTTTTTTTACTTCTTCTTCTTCCAAAAATGCCTTTCAACTGAATAGACACTTTCATGAAATGATCTAATGGTCTAAAGTACATAGAACCTCTTTTCACCTCCCAAGGTGTTATGAAGGTAGAACATACCAAATAGTTTACATATATTATTTCCATAGCAGGCTCAAATACATAAACTCCCTCCAAATCTTCTCCCATTTTTGGGTATAGTTTTAGCAGTCATAATGGTTTTGGTATAAGGATTTTAATCCACAACATTGAGCAAATAATATTACATCAAACCTTCAGAACAGTCAGCAGTCATTGTGATCACTGCATTTATTTGGTTTGTTTTCCAAAAATGTTTTACACATGTAGATGTTTTTTTTTCCTGCCAGGACTCATGCAAAACACAAACACAAACAAAAAGCGCCATTACATTTCTAATTTCTATGTAAGTGAATTTCAAGCTTGTTGCCAAATGATTATAAAATTATAATGGTGTCCCTCTAGCCTGCCATCGAAACGGAACAATAAAAGGAGATTTATGCCAGTACACAACGATTACCATCTTTTCTTAGCAACGTATTCTAAACGTGTCTCATAAATTTGCTCTGATTATAAATCAAAATGGAATACTTTGGGTTTTTTTGTTCAGAACAAGAAGGTCTTCCGCTGTTGATAAATGCATAATCTTGCGTTATTAACAAAAAAAACATCAACCACAGAGAGTTAAATGAAAGACACAGTTGAGGATAATATGACATGGCCACTTAATCCTGCCATGCTTTGCTGATTCTAATTGCGTTTCCCTAGAGAAAACACAGTATAGCCATTTTACCATAATGTTCTCTCCTGCTGTGGATGCTGCACCTACTTTGAGTTCCTATATATATATTTAGAAAAAGATTATTCGGATTCTTTTTTTTTTATTTCCCATTATAAATGTTAGCCAGATACTTTATGCTAAACAATTAATTAGCTAAAAGTGTATCTCTTTCTTAAGTGTAGGAATATTGAGTAGCTTTCATAAACGCCTTAACCCTTTCTGCCTTGCTGCCCCTCACATTGGGAATGCCCTCCCTGATTTCCTCCGGAGAGAATCCTCCCTCAGTCTTTTTAAAACTAAACTTAAAGACTCCCTATTGGAGCACTCACCCAGCACCTGATCTGGGAACTGGCACTTATATTGTAGTGTCACCCACTGTGACCTACAGCACTTATATTTGTGTATGTAAGTTACCCTCCCATATAGATTGTAAGCTCTACGGGGCAGGGACCTCCATCCTCTTGTGTCTTTGGGGCCCATTCACTTACTCACGAACGGGCCGAATGCGTCCGATTGCGTTTTTTTCGTAATGATCGGTATTTTGCGTTTTTTTTCGGAAAATTATCGCGACTTTTTCGTTACCAATACGATTTTTGCGGAAAAACGCGAGTTTTTCGTAGCCATTCCGAAAGTTGCGATTTTTTCGTAGCGTTAAAACTTGCACGAAAAGTTGCGCTTTTTTCGTAGCGTTAAAACTTAAAAGGCGCGACGTTTTGCGCAAGTTTTAACACTACGAAAAAATCGCAACTTTTTGCGCAAGTTTTAACGCTACGAAAAAATCGCAACTTTCGGAATGGCTACGAAAAACTCGCGTTTTTTCGCGCAAATCGTATTGGTAACGAAAAAGTCGCGATAATTTCCGAAAAGACGTAAAGGCGCCGAAAAAATCGCAAAAAATACGAAAAAATCGCAAAACGTTCGTTTCCAATCCGAATTTTTTCCATTCGGACTCGGATTCGACCCATAGTAAATGTGCCCCTTTGACTCTTAACTTGTTGCAACTGTATTTATCTTGTATTTATCTGTATTTATTGTTATATTTTGTATTTATCTATTATTATCTTTAACCCCCTGTTTGTATTAATGTATTCTACTGTACAGCGCTGCGTACATAAGTAGCAATTTATAAATAAAGATATACAGGTATAGGACCCATTATCCAGAATGCTCGGGACCAAGGGTATTCCGGATAAGGGGTCTTTCCATAATTTGGATCTCAATACCTTAAGTCTACAAAAAAATCAATAAAACATTAATTAAACCCAATAGGATTGTTTTGCATCCAATAAGGATTTATTATATCTTAGTTGGAATCAATTACAAGGTTCTGTTTTATTTCTACATAGAAAAAGGAAATTAGTTTTAAAATTCTGAATTATTTGATTAAAATGGGAGTCTATGGGAGACGGGCATTCCGTAATTTGGAGCTTTCTGGATAACGGGTTTCCGGATAAGGGGTCCGATACCTGTACATACATACACACATACATACATATGTATTATGTTTGTATGGCTTGGCAGAACCTGAACCCTTTTGGTAGTCTTTGGATGATGAGTAGTGATGACATAGATTCGTGGAAAATTCGTTCACGGAAAAATTCACCTACCATCAGAAAAATTTGCGGTCGCGTCAAAATGGGCGCTGTCTCGTCAAATTGGGCATGGCCTTATCAAAATAGGCAAGGTCATGTCAAAATAGGCGCAGTCACGTCAAAATGGGTGCAGTCATGTCAAGAACAGACGTGCACGGCAAAGAAGTTGAGTGCCAAACGCGTTTCACGGATTTTACGATGTTTCACAAATTTTCCTGTAGTTTGCCAAATTTTTTGCCGAAATGGGACAGATTCGCTCATCACTAATGATGAGAAGTCTTTCTTTAGCAAGGTTGAATAAATATTTCTCAGAACGGAATCATTGATTTCTGCACAAGTGGAAGATGGGCTTTATTATTCTTCGACTTCCTAAAGAACACGCAGTTATTGTTTTACCAGTAAAAAAACAAGTCAACTTTTAATATGTTAAAATATGTTTTGTTACATTAAACATAGACAGATCGGAACATTTTTGTACAAGGTAATTGAAGACTGTCAGGATGTACAGCAGTCTAATTACTGTGAAGATCAATCATTCTAAATCATTCCCGGTAGGGTAATTTCTTATCTTGGTCAATTTCCATTGTGAACGCTCACTGTGCTCTTTCTTGATTGTGATGCTTATTGGGCATGTACAAATGTCGTCAAGGACTTCTATGCCACTTTGAGTAAAGTAGAAAACAAGAAATCACTAGAAATCCTATCACTAGAAAACAAGTTCATGGCTGCGGCATGTATTGTGCAAAGTAGATATTTTTACACCCGCCATTGTAAAGTATTCATACAGAACACCTTGAACGAGCATGTTTTCAAACATATCCATTAAAGCAATGCTTCTATGGGCACTTTGTTGTAGACTTAAGGTGCCTATACACCTTCAGATCCGCTCGCTTGGCAATGACGGCAAGCGAGCGGATCTTCTCCTGATATCCCCCACCTACAGGTGGGCAATATCGGGAGAATCCAGGCTAATTCGATCGTTTGGCCCTGGATGCGGTCCCCGATCAGACTAGATTTTTTTAACCTGCTTGATCGATATCTGCCCGATTTCAGGCCAAATGTCGGTCGGGCAGGCCCATCGGTGGTGCCCATAAATGGGCCAATTAGCTGCCGAATCAGTCTAAGGGACCAATATCGGCAGTTAGAATTGGCCTGTGTATGGGCACCTTTACTTTATTAAACATGTAGGTAATGATGAGCGAATCTGTCCCGTTTCGCAGGAAAATTTGTGAAACGTCGAAAAATCTGTGAAACGCGTTTGTTGCGCAACTTTTTTTGTCACCCACCCACGTTTTTTGTTATGACCATGCTTATTTTGCCGCGACCCTGCCTATTTTGATTTGCTACTACTTTATGTGCTGCAAATTTTTGCTGAAATTTCAATAAACAATTTGCCAATCGCGCAATGCAGAAATTCGCTGCGAATCCATGCCTGCCAAAACAGTTTGCTCATCGCTACTTGTAGGTTATCTGGGATAAATTCATTTTGATGGTTAGAGCACATTTTATATGAAACTAAACTGAAATTTGTACGTATTGCTTGAAATCTTGACTAAGGGGCCGATTTACTAATCCACGAGCGGATCGAAAGCGTCCGAATGCGTTTTTTTCATTATGATCGGTATTTTTGTGATTTTTCCATCTCCGTCGTGACTTTTTCGTAGCCATTACGACTTGCGCGAATTGTCGCGACTTTTTCATAGCCATCGCAAAAAAATCGGAAAGGTTTGCCCGCCGTTTACTAGCACTCAATATGAAAAAGTCGCAACAATTTGTAAAAAAGTTGCGACGGCGATGAAAAAAGTGTATGTATCTAATATTTATATTTGCTCGTTGTTTTGTTTTTTTTCCCAAAAATATATTCAATGTTAAAGGGGACCTGTCACCCTAAAAAATAATTCCAAATCCTTTTCTATCATGTTAGTTGAGCAAAATAAACTTTACTTACACTGTAATAAACTATTTATTTTTTTTTCCCTTCAGTCCTGGAATATACAATCACAGCCAGCAGGCAGCCGCCATTTTGTAAACAGTGTTATTAAGGCAAGCTTTGTATCACCCCAAAATCATATGCATTTGCCATCTAGGTGATATCTAGGAAGTGCTTAATGGACAGTGAAAGTAATTAAAAAAGTAAAAGTAATTAAAAATCTAAGCTGACAATCATATATTGCAATCATATGCATTTGCCATCTAGGTGATATCGAGGAAGTGATATCTAGGAAGTGCTTAATGGACAGTGAAAATAACTAAAAAAGTGAAAGTAATTAAAAATCTAAGCTGACAATCATATATTGCAATCATATGTATTTGCCATCTAGGTGATATCTAGGAAGTGATATCTAGAAAGTGCTTAATGGACAGTGAAAGTAATTAAAAAAGTGAAAGTAGTTAAAAATCTAAGCTGACAATCATATATTGCAATCATATGTATTTGCCATCTAGGTGATATCTAGGAAGTGCTTAATGGACAGTGAAAGTAATTAAAAAAGTGAAAGTAATTAAAAATCTAAGCTGACAATCATATATTGCAATCATATGTATTTGCCATCTAGGTGATATCTAGGAAGTGATATCTAGGAAGTGCTTAATGGACAGTGAAAGTAATTAAAAAAGTGAAAGTAATTAAAAATCTAAGCTGACAATCATATATTGCAATCATATGTATTTGCCATCTAGGTGATATCTAGGAAGTGCTTAATGGACAGTGAAAGTAATTAAAAAAGTGAAAGTAATTAAAAATCTAAGCTGACAATCATATATTGCAATCATATGTATTTGCCATCTAGGTGATATCTAGGAAGTGATATCTAGGAAGTGATATCTAGGAAGTGCTTAATGGATAGTGAAAGTAATTAAAAAAGTGAAAGTAATTAAAAATCTAAGCTGACAATCATATATTGCAATCATATGTATTTGCCATCTAGGTGATATCTAGGAAGTGCTTAATGGACAGTGAAAGTAATTAAAAATCTAAGCTGACAATCATATATTGCAATCATATATATTTGCCATCTAGGTGATATCTAGGAAGTGATATCTAGGAAGTGATATCTAGGAAGTGCTTAATGGATAGTGAAAGTAATTAAAAAAGTGAAAGTAATTAAAAATCTAAGCTGACAATCATATATTGCCTGCCCCGCCTCTATGCCTGCGGCATAGAGGCGGGGCAGGCAATATATGATTGACAGCTCAGATTTTTAAATACATTTATAACAGATATGGATGATTTAATTAAAAAAATAATTTGGGTTTCATGTTTAATTTGTAAAGGACTTTTATTATACAGCTTTTTATGTGGGGGTGACAGGTCCCCCTAAGCTTTATTGAATCCACATACACACAAAATGATGTTGCAATGTTCTTGTATTTGAAATATCTAATTATACCGAATGCTATAAAATACAAATCATTTGCAAAAATCATATTAACAAAAGGGGATCTCATTAAGAATAACAGAAAAAAGTATTTTCAGTTTATAGGCATGAATCTCGCTGTGTTGACAGATAGCAAGACAGACTTCAATCAACTCAAGAACACTTAGTAATTTGGACTGACAAAGGTTTAAGGCAAGTATACAGATAAGCACTATTGTAAGTTTATCATCAGTGAAGGAACTGTCATGTTAGATGCATAGAGCAAGATATCAAACAGCTGTTCTTTGGCACACAGATGAAGTGTATGGGTTACAGACAATGACAGTACAATCCTTCCCTTGGAGCTGGATATTCCAGACGTACCTTCTCTGTAAATAAATAAGTCGGTTGGTGCAGCAGTGGTTTTGGTTAAGCTTTCACCACTTTGTACAGAATGTGAGGATTACAAGAGCATATGTTACACGGCGGAAACATATTTCACTACATCTTTTTTTTTTTAACTGCCGATTGGACTAAAAAGAACCAGATTTAATTAGTTGCAAATCTAACATTTAGAATAAGCCATCCGCAGAGTGGCAGCTCAAGGAAATTGCGGCTCTGTAAACCGATCCACTGTGCCCCTAACTCTACAACAGATGGGCTGAACCTTACTTACACATGCAGGGAATTTACCATTGAGGAGTCTGAATACCAACATAGAGTGAATCATGTTATGTTATTTTATGCTTTGAGCTCCCATCATAGCGACAAAAAACAGGAAATCACAGTTGGATTGAATTCTCTTTCATTCATTGGGCCATTTGCCCTAGAGAGTTAAGGTGCCCATACACTATAAGATCTTCACCCGATATCCCCACCTACGATTCCCTTTTCTCTGTAATAATAAAACAGTACCTGTACTTGATCCCAACTAAGATATAATTACCCCTTATTGGGGGCAGAACAGCCCTATTGGGTTTATTTAATGGTTAAATGATTCCCTTTTCTCTGTAATAATAAAACAGTACCTGTACTTGATCCCAACTAAGATATAATTGCCCCTTTTTGGGGCAGAACAGCCCTATTGGGTTTATTTAATGGTTAAATGATTCCCTTTTCTCTTTAATAATAAAACAGTACCTGTACTTGATCCCAACTAAGATATAATTACCCCTTATTGGGGGCAGAACAGCCTATTGGGTTTATTTAATGGTTAAATGATTCCCTTTTCTCTGTAATAATAAAACAGTACCTGTACTTGATCCCAACTAAGATATAATTACCCCTTATTGGGGGCAGAACAGCCCTATTGGGTTTATTTAATGGTTAAGTGATTCCCTTTTCTCTGTAATAATAAAACAGTACCTGTACTTGATCCCAACTAAGATATAATTACCCCTTATTGGGGGCAAAACAATCCTATTGGGTTTATTTAATGTTTAGATGATTTTTAGTAGACCTAAAGCATGAAGATCTAAACTACTGAAAGATCCTATGTAAATACATATATACTGTACATACAAGGATGAAATATATTTTCCCCCAGAAACCTTTGAAATACTTACTGTTCAGGAACTGAGAAAGCTGTATTATCCGTTCATCTGTAAATGTCCCAGTTTTCGTTATTTTGTAGCATTTCAGTTGATTCGTAGGCTTTTTGGTTTCAATCCAGCAGACTTTATTTTCATCATAAATAAAACCCAGTGTGTGAATTCCATTTGCATTCATTGAGCTCCTGGTGGGCGCTTTACCCCCATTAATATCCAGCACTTCAATTGTTTCAGAGTTTGCAATCAAAAGAACCGGAGGTCTGTCAGCGGGCTCTGGAATTAAATATAATGCAATCATAAGCATTAGCCGAACAGCAAAATAAATCTACATGTCATACTGTACATCTCTGAACATTGATTTTAGTGGGTTGTTGATAAGTAGAAATGTTTAACTTGCAGAGGAGGTTGTGTGCTGATCGCTTGGGCGAAGAGGGGAGAGCTAACGATCTATTCAGCGCTACCGCCCAAGGTAGATATATTTTGTGGCATTAGATATATTACAGGTATGGGATCCCTTATTCGGAAACCCATTATCCAGAAAGCTCCGAATTACGGAAAGTCTGCCTCCTATAGACTCCATTTTAATCAAATAATTCAGAATTTTAAAACTGATTTTCTTTTTCTCTGTAATAATAAAACAGTACCTGTACTTGATCCCAACTAAGATATAATTACCCCTTATTGGGGCAGAACAGCCCTATTGGGTTTATTTAATGGTTAAATGATTCCCTTTTCTCTTTAATAATAAAACAGTACCTGTACTTGATCCCAACTAAGATATAATTACCCCTTATTGGGGCAGAACAGCCCTATTGGGTTTATTTAATGGTTAAATGATTCCCTTTTCTCTGTAATAATAAAACAGTACCTGTACTTGATCCCAACTAAGATATAATTACCCCTTATTGGGGGCAGAACAGCCCTATTGGGTTTATTTAATGGTTAAATGATTCCCTTTTCTCTGTAATAATAAAACAGTACCTGTACTTTATCCCAACTAAGATATAATTACCCCTTATTGGGGGCAGAACAGCCCTATTGGGTTTATTTAATGGTTAAATGATTCCCTTTTCTCTGTAATAATAAAACAGTACCTGTACTTTATCCCAACTAAGATATAATTACCCCTTATTGGGGCAGAACAGCCCTATTGGGTTTATTTAATGGTTAAATGATTCCCTTTTCTCTGTAATAATAAAACAGTACCTGTACTTGATCCCAACTAAGATATAATTACCCCTTATTGGGGGCAGAACAGCCCTATTGGGTTTATTTCATGGTTAAATGATTCCCTTTTCTCTGTAATAATAAAACAGTACCTGTACTTTATCCCAACTAAGATATAATTACCCCTTATTGGGGGCAGAACATCCCTATTGGGCTTATTTCATGGTTAAATGATTCCCTTTTCTCTGTAATAATAAAACAGTACCTGTACTTGATCCCAACTAAGATATAATTACCCCTTATTGGGGGCAGAACAGCCCTATTGGGTTTATTTAATGGTTAAATGATTCCCTTTTCTCTGTAATAATAAAACAGTACCTGTACTTTATCCTAACTAAGATATAATTACCCCTTATTGGGGGCAGAACAGCCCTATTGGGTTTATTTAATGGTTAAATGATTCCCTTTTCTCTGTAATAATAAAACAGTACCTGTACTTGATCCCAACTAAGATATAATTACCCCTTATTGGGGGCAGAACAGCTCTATTGGGTTTATTTAATGGTTAAATGATTCCCTTTTCTCTGTAATAATAAAACAGTACCTGTACTTGATCCCAACTAAGATATAATTACCCCTTATTGGGGGCAGAACAGCCCTATTGGGTTTATTTCATGGTTAAATGATTCCCTTTTCTCTGTAATAATAAAACAGTACCTGTACTTGATCCCAACTAAGATATAATTACCCCTTATTGGATGCAACACAATCCTATTGGGTCTAATTAATGTTTTATTGAGATCCAAATAACAGAAAGACCCCTTATCCGGAATATCTTTGGTCCTGAGTATTATGGATAACGGGTCCTATACCTGTATATAGAATGTTATTTCTATTGCAAATTGTATCTAAATTAAGTTGCACCTAGCAATTTCAGACTGGGGAATGTGTCACTTATGGAGCATTTAAAATGGTGTTTACGTATGATAGGCTGGTGAGCCTATTGGCGCAACCTGCAGTGGAAACCCAGAAGATACCACGAGCTCCCGGATGACAATAGCTCTAGGGTTCTCCAATGTCAATAGAAGCAGTTGGTCACCATTCATCAAACAAAATGGATGCATTGGTAGCTACATAGATGTGCAGGAACAATGTGCAGGAAAAAACATCCCCCGTCGGTGCTAAGCCACCCACACTAGTAGGGACCTGCCATGTTATTTAGCAACTTACCCCTTAAATCACACACATGCACATAATGAGCTAGTTGTGGGGCTTGCTCATTGTACACATGCAAGTGCGACAATATGGCTGCCCGAACAGGGAGCTCCCTCCTGGTGTGGGCAGCCTAGCACTGTGGGGGCTATTTCTTTTAAAAAAGACTATTGTCTCCCCAAACGGAGTGCAGGCTCTATTAGCCCACACCTAAATGCATTGCATCAATATTCACTCTTCATTGTGTCCATTTTACAGTACCCACAAATGTGAAGGCATTATAGATCATGTATAGATTTGTATTTTTATAGATCACCATAGAGACAGATCTTCTCTAAAGACATTGTTTGTGTGAGTGCCGGATATTGAGCTGAACCCTTCACAGAACCAATGGCGATAAATAAAGAACCTTCCCGAGGCAAAATCAACCACTTCCAAACAATTTCCTAACTGCATTGTCTATTCCAATCGGGAATAATGCTACCAGTTTTCTTTTCTTCTCATCTCATGTTCCAAAAACATTTCCCCTTTTTGGGCATTATTGACCCTCTTTTTCAAATTCTTATTATTACATTAAAAACCCTCAAAAAAGTTGCAGCTCCTAATGTCACCTTTGCAATTACCAAGTACACTCCCAGGTGTAACTATTGCTCGATTTCCTCTATATCCTCATTACATCCACCTGGAAGAACATTTTTATCATACTGCCTAATGCTAATGTCACACATAGGGGCACATTCATTAAAGTATGACAGGTCCGAAAACAAAAAAAAAATCATTTTTTTTCTAATGTTTACAACTTGTGCGTATTTTCTGCTATATGTTAGTTAATTTGCGTGACAATTTGTGCGACAAAATTGTATTTGTCGCAATGAGTACAAAAGTTTTGGATTCATTCAAGCTTCGGTATCGTGACTTTCCTTGGGCTGGGTTGGAGCTACAGAGTGCCATTGAGCCCTATGGGAGACTTTCCTTGGGCCGGGTTGGAGCTGCAGAGTGCCATTGAGCCCTATGGGAGACTTTCCTTGGGCCGGGTTGGAGCTGCAGAGTGCCATTGAGCCCTATGAGAGGCTTTCCTTGGGCCGGGTTAGAGCTGCAGAGTGCCATTGAGCCCTATGGGAGACTTTCCTTGGGCCGGGTTGGAGCTGCAGAGTGCCATTGAGCCCTATGGGAGACTTAGCTTGGGCCGGGTTGGAGCTGCAGAGTGCCATTGAGCCCTATGGGAGACTTTCCTTGGGCTGGGTTGGAGCTGCAGAGTGCCATTGAGCCCTATGGAAGGCTTTCCTTGGGTCGGGTTGGAGCTGCAGAGTGCCATTGAGCCCTATGGGAGACTTTCCTTGGGCCAGGTTGGAGCTGCAGAGTGCCATTGAGCCCTATGGAAGGCTTTTCTTGGGTCGGGTTGGAGCTGCAGAGTGCCATTGAGCCCTATGGGAGACTTTCCTTGGGCCAGGTTGGAGCTGCAGAGTGCCATTGAGCCCTATGGGAGGCTTTCCTTGGGCCAGGTTGGAGCTGCATAGTGCCATTGAGCCCTATGAGAGGCTTTACTTGGGCCGGGTTGGAGCTGCAGAGTGCCATTGAGCCCTATGGGAGACTTTTCTTGGGCCGGGTTGGAGCTGCAGAGTGCCATTGAGCCCTATGGGAGACTTTCCTTGGGCCGGGTTGGAGCTGCAGAGTGCCATTGAGCCCTATGGGAGACTTTCCTTGGGCCGGGTTGGAGCTGCAGAGTGCCATTGAGCCCTATGGGAGGCTTCCAAAATCATGCACAGAAGGATCAAAGTCAGAAATGTTTTCCCGCTGTTTACGATTGTTCGAATACAAAAATTTTGTGACTATAGGATCGCCATTTGCAAACGATCGTTTCAGTCCGAAAATTTCGGATCGTAAGATTTTATGAACAGAATTTTCATGACTTTTGCAAACATCAGGAACTATTGGATTTCGTGATTCGGATTCGTATTTTAATGAATCTGGCCCATAGCGTATGTAGCGTATTTTCGGCAAGCTGAAAACCACTTGCGCTTAAAAATCCCCCTACCTGAATGCAGGCACATTGTAAAAAAAAAGGCACGGTCGGCTCACTACCTGAGACACTACACTTCCCACAACCCCTTGCAAATAACATCTTCCTGGCTCCCCTTCCTAGCCTAGTCATGGCCCATTTGCTACATTTCCTTTTTGTCCTACTGGGCCCTTGGAGTTCGTTTGGATGCAAGTGCCTTATGAACTTCATCAATATTCCTGCTCCACTGCCAACGTTTCAGAGCATCCCCACTTCTGGGTACATTCATAAATGATCACTTAGGAGTTTTGAATAGTGATGGGCGTTATGTTTTGGCAGGCATGGATTCGCTGCGTATTTCCGTGTTTTGCCATTGGTGGATTGTTTCGCAAAATGGATGAAAACATTTTCTGCGGTAAATGTGCTGCGTGCCCAAAAATTGTCGCCCGCATCAAAAGAATAGTCACGTGACAAAAAAGAATAGTCGCGGGCGTCAAAAGAATAGTCGCGCGACAAAAGAATAGCTGTGGGCGACAAAAGAATAGCCTCGGGCGACAAAAGAATAGCCGTGGGTGACAAAAGAATAGTCACAGGCGACAAAAGAATAGTCGTGGACGACATTTATTTTTACGAGGGACATTTTCAGGGACAGATTTGCTCATCACTAGTTTTGATTCCATGTTGTGTTTTAAATTCTATCATTATTTATTCCTGCCTCATAGCAAGTGAAGAAATGTTAATAAAAAAACACTAACACATATTACTTTTTGTGCTGAGCTTTACTTGCCCTGAAATTTTTGATGTTCCAGAGACAGAACTTAAAAGTCTCTGCGTTGCCCTGTCAGTTGAAAAAGGCAGATCCAAATGTCTTTTATCTGTTGCATTACAATAAAGGGACAAAAGAAGATTTAGTGGTTTGAAAAAAACACAGAACTGAGCAGAAAAATAGCCATTTATAAACATTTAAAATTGTTTATCTGTCTTTCAAGACTTTCAAAAGTAAACAGCCGCTATCAGTGGCCGCTGAACCTGAAGCCGTACTAAAGCTTCTTTTAGGCTGATGCCAGACGAGGTGTTTTTACGCTGCGTATTTTCTAATTTTCTCAGCTGGTGAAAAACGCACAATATCATCATCCATAGAAATAAGTTAAACAGTCTCTATGGAAAACACACTATGTGGCACATTTACTAATCCATGAACGGGCGAAAGCAGGCGAGTACGTTTTTTTCGTAATGATCTGTATTTTTGCGACTTTTTCGTGGCCGTCACGATTTTTTTGTATTTTGCGCTACTTTTTCGACGCCGTTACGACTTTATCATATATTTTCCGCGACTGTTTCGTCGCCGTCTCGAAAAATTCTGATTGCTTTTTCCGCCGTTTACAATTGCTCAATACAAAAAAATCTTGCAAAATATGATAAAGTCGTGAGGGTGATGAAAAGGTCGTGCAAAATACGAAAAAAACGCGATAGCAGCGAAAAAGTGGCAACATTTTCATTTCCAATCCGATTTTTTCTCATTCGGGATTCGGATTCGAGGATTAAATGTGCCCCTATGCTAGAAACGGACTTTTCATGCGTTTGCCAAAATACACCGTTATTTGCACAGCAACCTATTCCTATGTGTCAGCCAGACCTTTGCGGAAATACGCAGCGTTTTTACTATTTCGCACTATTAGCACCACGGGATTTGCTACGTCACCAGTACTAGGCTGAAAAACGCTATAGTCAGGGGCTGTGTGGGTTGTGCGGTGTTTTTAGGCGGAGAAATTTGCAGCGTAAAAACGCCACGTCTGGCATCAGTCTTACTGTTTTGCTTCCAACTATCCTTAAGGTTCCCATACACGTTCCGATTATAGCTGCCGATATGGGTCCCTTGGACCGTTTTGGCAGCTAATCGGCCCGTGTATGGGCAGAACAGAACGGCCTGGCCGACCGATATCTGGCCTGAAATTGGGCAGATCTCGATCGGCCAGGTTAGAAAATCCAGTCGGATCGGGGACCTCATCGGCTCGTTGATGCAGTCCCCGAACCGACTGCCCCATAACCACAAATGTAATCCAATCGTATTATTTTTTTTTAAGTTAGTTGCTACGGGTGGGCAACATCGGGTGAAGATCCGCTCGCTTGGCGACATCGCCAAGTGAGCGGATCTTATAGTGTATGGGCACCTTTAGTCGCTGCTGTAGAAATTAGCGGGGTGGTGTATGAAGTTAAATGTACTCAAGCAAAGGTTATCGGTGCCATTTTCCTCCTGTGTTTATAAATGAAACAAATCAGGGAAAGGTAGGTGACCTACAGCTTTCTAAATCTGCCGCAGCTGTTTTTTTTTTTTTTTGCCGATAATGTATGCAGCAGAAATGTCACAAACCGAGTAGCTGTGATGTGACTCCATTTACTTTGATAAAAGATCTTTCCAGGTGTTACTGACTTACAAATTATTCAGGGGGGAAAAAAAGTGTATTTTCCCACTGCCTGCTTTGATAAAACATAAGGTGCGATTTCTGTCGGCGGAGTGATACTTTTGCGCCGCGTAGATTACTTTTGACTCAAAATAAGATGCAGTGTTTGTAATGTCAATGTTTCTGTAAAACCACTTTGCTTGGTACTCAGTAAAATGCGTTGGGTCTGTTATTCTGTATCTGTCCCTGGCATGAAATCTACATTAGTCAATAGAAGAGAATAGTAGCCTGTAGATCAGAGGTTTTCAGACCTTTTTGGGTTTATGATTCATCTATCTATCTATCTATCTGTCTATCATCTATCTATCTATCTATCTATCTATCATCTATCTGTCTATCTATCTATCTATCTATCTATCTATCTTTCTATCTATCTATCTATCTATCTATCTATCTATCTATCTATCTATCATCTATCTACAGTATCTACATATCTGTCCGTCTATCTATCTATCTATCTATCTATCATCTATCTGTCTATCTATCTACCTATCTATCTTTCTATCTATCTATCATCTATCTATCTATCTATCTACCTATCTATCTTTCTATCTATCATCTATCTATCCACAGTATCTATCTATCTATCTGTCCGTCTATCTATCTATCTGTCTGTCTGTCTGTCTGTCTGTCTGTCTATCTATCTATCTATCTATCTATCTATCTATCTATCTATCTATCTATCTATCATCTACAGTATTTATCTATCTATCTGTCCGTCTATCTATCATCTATCTATCTATCTATCTGTCCGTCTATCTATCTATCATCTATCTATCTACAGTATCTATTTATTTATCTATCTTTGCGATTCACAGCAAATTTCCGTATTTCGCCGTTCGTGCCATCGCAAAACTTGAAACCATGAAAATTTGCAGCAAAAAGGGGCGCAGTCGTTTAAAAAAACAACGTTGGTGACAAAAAAAATACGGGAGACCAAAAAAGACGCGGGTGACAAAAAAAAAAATGCGTGACAAATGTGTTTTGCAAATTTTTTCGCCATTTCGTGAATCTTCTTGCCCTTTCGCAAATTTTATGGCAGAATGGGACAAATTCGCTCATCACTAGCTGTGAATTGTTGTGCCTGTTTCGCAAAACAAACCGCCAATGGCTAAACATGGAAAATTCACCACAAATCCATGCCTGGTGAAAAATTTCCCTCATTCACTAGTTTGGAATAGCCTGAAAGACACTAACAGACCACAAAGACTATGGTGATTGGAACACCCTAGTTTATTGGGATAATATCAGGTGGTCCACCTGTCTAAAACCCTCAGCAATGACCTTCTAATGATTTCTTTATCCAAGAGCTTCAATTAACTCAAGGAAAAACTCAGGAAAAGACTCCATTCTCCATAACAGGAACTGGTTTGAAAAGTTAACTGCAGTCAAATACTTTTCACAACATGTATTTCATTTCTGGTGGACAGGACGCCTTGTCCTTCCAAACCTCACTTTCCATCTCCCTGGGAATAAGAAGTACTTTGCACCTTCACAAGCAGAAAAATGTGACAAGTGCTCAAAGCAACACATTCAAGATTATTTGACAAATAATACGTAACTCAAAATATTTTCTTTCATCAACATTAGCAACCTATCAAGGAAGGGATAACGCAAAAAAATATATATATTTTGCCAATTGGCTAGGTACATTTTATGTCTGAATGTCTGACCCACATTGCATATAGACATCATGTATATTTCATATAATTACTTATGGGCTTCTTTATCAGTTTTCATGGAGTTCATGCCTTGCTTATTTATTAATAAGGAAAACTCGTTTGAATAAAAATCTCAAATATCTTGAGTTTACAAATTCAAAAACCGCGGAAACCTCGAATTGAAAATATGGATTGACTTTGCCTAGGACAACTCCCATTGACTTCTACTGTTAGGGGCTGATTTACTAACCCACGAATCCGACCCGAATTGGAAAAGTTCCGACTTGAAAACGAACATTTTGCGACTTTTTCGTATTTGTTGCGATTTTTTCGGAGTCTTTACGAATTTTTCGTTACCAATACGATTTTTGCGTAAAAACGCAAGTTTTTCGTAGCCATTACGAAAGTTGCGTAAAAAGTTGCGCTTTTTTCGTAGCGTTAAAACTTACGCGAAAAGTTGCGCCTTTTTTGTAGCGTTAAAACTTAAAAGGTGCAAAGTTTCGCGTAAGTTTTAACGCTACGAAAAAAGAGCAACTTTTTGCGCAAGTTTTAACGCTACGAAAAATCGCCAGATTTTACGCAACTTTCGTAATGGCTACGGAAAACTCGCGTTTTTACGCAAAAATCGTATTGGTAACGAAAAATTCGTAAGGAAGCCGAAAAAAACCGCAAAAAATACGAAAAAAATCGCAAAATACCGATCATTACGAAAAAAACGCAATCGGACTCATTTCGACCCGTTCGTGGGTTAGTAAATGTGCCCCTTAATCTTTTTGATGCCGAAGTTGTACATTCAAGTATTCAAATTCTTTCCCTTACTCCATTCAAGTTTTTGAACCATAATTGAACCATAATTCCAATTTTGTGAGTTTTAGAGCAAAAATATTAGAACAATTGTTTTTTTTTTTTAGCAGGGAAACTGAAATCATACCATGACCTATCCTCCCCTAACTTAAAGTTGTTTAAACACAGGTTTGTTAGACAATTTCAACTCCAAGTATCTCAGCAAACTTGCCGAGAGTTGTCCAGGAACCTCAGTGATTGGATTCTTAAATCAACCCACTCTGGAACATTGGCCCAGCTCTAGAAGCCAGAAGCTCATTTACTAGTAGAGGATCCTCAAATGATAATGGTAAGGCAATCCAAAATGTAATGTGCTATATTTCTAGCCTAGTTTCTTTGTTTTAATTGTTTGTTCTACAATAAAGGTGGAGCAGCATTTGTTCTGTCCCGCATAATGCTGGATTCATTGTTACTAACCATGACCTATATAAACACAAATTCACTAGTCTAAAGGCCCCCATACACGGGCCAATTTTTTACTGTCCAATGACCGATTCCCGAACGATCCGATACTATCGTTAAGTTATCGTATAGTTGATGGTGTGCGAGCGATCGTCGACCCACTAATCGACCCGACATTATCGTCCCCAAAATCGATCGGCCAGGTTTAAAAATTTTAGTCGATAAAATCTGCCAGTTGGTGTGAGTGTCAGACATTTGTCTTCGAACGATTGTTCTCTGCGCATGTCATGATTGCCAGCAGCGGAAGTCAACGAACATAAATAAATAAATACCGCTTCCGCCACGACATTGGATCGTACGTAGATGTACGATTGTAAGTATTTTACGATAATGATACGATGAAATCTTTTGCAAATTATCGTTGCCCGTGGATGGCATATCGTATGGAAACCCGATCGCCATACGATCGTTTGTTGATATAATCGTTCATCGCACAATGAGTGAAATCGCCTCGTGTATGGGGACCTTTAGAAGTTTACTAAGCTTTGGTCTGTAAGGGGCAGCCTTGAGGAAAAAGGGTAAAAACAGGGGACTGCACTTTAAAACAATCTCTTTTAATGGAGTATGATTTATTTGGGAAGTATGTAGCAAGTAGTCATGAGTGAATCTGTCCAATTTCGCTTCACTGCAAAATGTGGGAAACGTCAAAAAATGTACCAGATTCAGCTGCCACCGAATTTTTTATGCAACTTTTTTTCCGGAGTCTTTTTTTAGGCGAGACTTTTCTGCAACAAAATTTCGCAACAAAATTTGCCATTGTTAATGCAGAGTTTCCCTGTGAATCCATGCCTGCCAAAAAAAATCACTCATTACTAGTAGCAAGGTCACATGCTTCAGTAAAAGCAATGGTCCCCAGCTAAAGTTGCTATATGGTAAATTTTACCTTATTTTGGTAACCTTGTCTATGAATTCTGGTCATGTCTGTGCGTGTGTGTGTCTGTGTGGCCTAAAATATTACAGACTAGATCTGAATGGGTTAATAGAAGCATTTGCCATTACCTTATGGGTCAAAATCTAGGGACTATATGAACTTTCTGTTGAATTATAGCTTTTTGTTCTTTCTTATACCTTTCTGCTACAGGCATATTTACTTAGTGAAATTATGTCCTCATTTAATCAGCACCATGCAGTACTTTGGGTTTGTGGTGGAATTTTTACTTAAGAAGTCACTACACAGGCAAAATTCAATAGGAGAATCAAGGTTAAACCCAGAGGGAACAAAAGGTTTAGACATCAGAGTCTGAATAGAGAGCAGCAAGCAGAAAGTCTATAAAAGTACAGTAGACTCAAACAATGAAACAGCACCTGAAATTCAGCAAGAAAAGAAGTGTTTGCAAATAATGGCTAATGAGCTAATCAAATTAAAAATTCAATACCTACACATAACAAATAGCATGAATTTTGGTTTTAAAAGAATCGTAAATGAGTTACCTGTTATCTAACGATGGAAGTGTGGTTGGTTCTCAGCAAAGCTATTAACAATATATTTTTATTTGAAAAGGAAAGGAAGGGGGTGGAGAAGAGAAGAGTATTGGAAGAGATGAGAGGAGGGGAGGAGAGAAGGGAGAAGAGAAGGGGTGAATAGAAGGGAAGTAGAGAAGAGAAGTGGAGGAAAAGAGAATAGAGAAGGGGAGGAGGAGAGGAGAGAAGGGAAGTAGAGGAGAGAAGGGGAGGAAAAGAGAATAGAGAAGGGGAGGAGGGGAGGAGAGAAGGGAAGTAGAGGAGAGAAGGGGAAGAAAAGAGAATCGAGAAGGGGAGGAGGGGAGGAGAGAAGGGAAGTAGAGGAGAGAAGGGGAGGAAAAGAGAATAGAGAAGGGGAGGAGGGGAGGAGAGAAGGGAAGTAGAGGAGAGAAGGGGAAGAAAAGAGAATCGAGAAGGGGAGGAGGGGAGGAGAGAAGGGAAGTAGAGGAGAGATGGGGAGGAAAAGAGAATAGAGAAGGGGAGGAGGGGAGGAGAGAAGGGAAGTAGAGGAGAGAAGGGGAAGAAAAGAGAATCGAGAAGGGGAGGAGGGGAGGAGAGAAGGGAAGAAGAGGAGAGAGAGGGAGAAAAAGAGAATAGAGAAGGGGAGGAGGGGAGGGGAGAAGGGAAGAAGAGGAGAGAGAGGGAGAAAAAGAGAATAGAGAAGGGGAGGAGGGGAGGAGAGAAGGGAAGAAGAGGAGGGAAGGGGAGGAAAAGAGAATAGAGAAGGGGAGGAGGGGAGGAGAGAAGGGAAGAAGAGGAGGGAAGGGGAGAAAAAGAGAATAGAGAAGGGGAGGAGGGGAGGAGAGAAGGGAAGAAGAGGAGGGAAGGGGAGGAAAAGAGAATAGAGAAGGGGAGGAGGGGAGGAGAGAAGGGAAGTAGAGGAGAGAGAGGGAGAAAAAGAGAATAGAGAAGGGGAGGAGGGGAGGAGAGAAGGGAAGAAGAGCAGGGAAGGGGAGGAAAAGAGAATAGAGAAGGGGAGGAGGGGAGGAGAGAAGGGAAGTAGAGGAGAGAAGGGGAGGAAAAGAGAATCGAGAAGGGGAGGAGGGGAGGAGAGAAGGGAAGTAGAGGAGAGAAGGGGAGGAAAAGAGAATAGAGAAGGGGAGGAGGGGAGGAGAGAAGGGAAGAAGAGGAGAGAGAGGGAGAAAAAGAGAATAGAGAAGGGGAGGAGGGGAGGAGAGAAGGGAAGAAGAGCAGGGAAGGGGAGGAAAAGAGAATAGAGAATAGGAGGAGGGGAGAAGAGAAGGGAAGAAGAGGAGGGAAGGGGAGGAGGGGAGGAGAGAAGGGAAGAAGAGGAGGGAAGGGGAGGAAAAGAGAATAGAGAAGGGGAGGAGGGGAGGAGAGAAGGGAAGAAGAGGAGGGAAGGGGAGGAAAAGAGAATAGAGAAGGGGAGGAGGGGAGGAGAGAAGGGAAGAAGAGGAGGGAAGGGGAGGAAAAGAGAATAGAGAAGGGGAGGAGTGGAGGAGAGAAGGGAAGTAGAAGAGAGAAGGGGAGGAGGGGAGGAGACAAGGGAAGTAGAGGAGGGAAGGGGAGGAAAACAGAATAGAGAAGGGGAGGAGGGGAGGAGAGAAGGGAAGAAGAGGAGAGAAGGGGACTAAAGGGTGTGATGCACCTACATATTGTATGGGTGATATGTATTTTATCCATATTGCTTAAATCAAATGCAAAAGATTTAGACTCAGTAACTGATGTGTTTCACTTAATGCCAGTGTAAGTGTTAATAGTTAGTGTATGGATTACATGCCCAGTTATTTAAATAAATGCACGGCCTCTGACAGCAATCATAGCAGGTATATTTCTAATTACTGAGCAACTGGTTAAGGTCACCACAACTGGACTCTGAAGCAGTGAAAAAATGCCCTTTTGGAGTTTTAAATGTTAAATGCAGGATAACACTATCTGGCTGAATGCATAATGCTGACAGTAAAGTTTGGTGGAGGTGGAATAATTTCCAGGGTCCCACTGCACAAGCATGTAGTGGTACTTCAGGGATATCTGCCTAGCCTATTGGTTGAATTTGGCCTGAGGTCTAGAGATGTAGCGAACTGTTCGCCGGAGAACTAATTCGCACGAAAATCGGGTGTTCGCAAGTTCGCAAGTTCGCGAACTTTTAGCGAAGTTCGCAATTTTGGGTTCGCCTTAGCTGGAGCCAAATTCTGACCTCTCACCCCAGAGCCAGCAGATACATGGCAGCCAATCAGGCAGCTCTCCCTCCTGGACCACCCCCAGACCACTCCCTTCCATATATAAACCGAAGCCCAGCAGCCATTTTACATTCTGCCTGTGTGTGCTTGATGAGTTAGCATAGGGAGAGAGCTGTGCAGGGGTTTGAGGGACAGTTTAGGTAGCTTTGCTGACTAGTAATCTACTTTCTACTGCTCTGTATGTAGCTGCTGGGGACAGCTGTCCTGCTGATCTCATCTGCTGTAACCCAAAAGTCCTTGTAAGGACTGCTTTTATTTTCTGATTACTGTTACTCTAGTCTTCTTTTCATTGTGTACTGCAGCTCCGTCTGTGTGTGTTGGAGACAGGTGTGCTGCACATAGTAGTGCACTAAGCACCAACCACACATTGAACCGGCTGTAACCTTTACATGACTTGATTGGCATGTAGACGCCGGACGTTTTAAAGCAGTTTATTACACAAGTTTAGAAATGTAGTGTGATTTCTGCCCTTTACAGCACAAAACGCAACGCTGTGTCAACAACGTATTTTTCAGAGAAATTTTTGCCCTTGATCCCCCTCCTGCATGCCACTGTCCAGGTCGTGGCACCCTTTAAACAACTTTAAAATCAGGTTTCTGGCCAGAAATGGCTTTTCTAGGTTTTAAAGTTCGCCTTCCCATTGAAGTCTATGGGGTTCGCAAAGTTCGCAAAAGTTCGCACTTTTTGGCGGAAGTTCGGAAACGGGTTCGCGAACTTTTTTTGTGAGGTTCCCTACATCTCTACTGAGGTCTAGTGATGAGTGAAATTTTGCCCAGGCCTGGATTTATGGTGAATTTCCGTGTTTCACCATCGGCGGATTGTTTCGTGAAATGGTTCAAAAATTCGTGCAATTTTTTTTTTTTACGCAACTTTTTTTATACAACTGCACCTTTTTTGACACTACCAGGGCTTTTTTCATTCATCGACTTTTTCCACGCTCTGAATTTGTGCCGCAACAAAGTTTTGCGGCAGTTTCAGAAAAAAGTTCACCAATGGTGAAATGCAGAATTTCGCTTTGAGTCTATACCTGCTGTAAAGTTTCGCTCATCACTACTACACATTCGATAATGGCAAGGTATAGGCAAGTAAGTGGGATGCCCAGCATAGAAAACAAGTAATGATGAGCAAATTTTTTCGACAGGCGTGGATTCGCAGCGAATCTCCACATTTCGCCATTGGCAAATTGTTTCGTGACACTTCTGTGAAAATTTGCAGCGGAAAAATTCTTTTTGCATCAAAAAAAGTCACATGTTGCGTCAAAATAGGCACTGTCGCATCAAATTGGGCACAATCACATGAAAATAGGCGTGATCGCACAAAAATGCTCATGGTTGCATCAAAGTGGGCACGGTTGCATCAAAGGCGACGTGGTTGTGTTAAAATGTGCACAGTCATGTAAATATGTGCAAAAAAACAAAAAAAGATACGTGCAACAAAGAAGGGGAGGAGAGAAGGGAAGTAGAGGAGAGAAGGGGAGGGGAGGAAAAGAGAATAGAGAAGGGGAGTAGCAGGGGAAAGGAGGACTAAAGGGTGTGATGCACCTACATATGGTATGGGTGAAAAGTATGTTATTGTGTTAATACGTGCAACAACAAAAAAAGATACGTGCAACAAAATAAAGACCTGCACAACAAAAAAAGACACAAATGACAAAAAAGTTGCGCGACAAGCGCATTTAGCTGATTTTTTCGCCATTTCGCCAATTTTCTAGTCGTTTCGCAAATTTTGCGGTGACGCAAAACAGGGCAAATTCGATCATCACTAAAAAGAAGTGAATGTTTTACGCAAAGACTTAATCTTCCTTCATTTAGCTAACATTCTTTAGATTTACTGCTGTTCTGAAATATTGTGCAATTGAAAAGCTCCCATAAAAAAAGTGAAATTTTAAAAAATATATTACAAAAGGAACTTGCTGTAAATTTGCTTCTAGTTTAGTTTTTATTTTTTTCTCTCATCTCCAGAATCAATTTATTATTTGAAATTGAAAAATAGGTGTTGGCATGGCTGCCTGATCTCTGTCTCAAGGACAGAACACAATCTGTGCTTTTAACTAATGTAGATATATATCGTCGTAAGGACAATGTGATAAGCAAAGTGCTGCAAACCCCTCTGTAATTAATTGCATTCTTTTCCATCTTTTTAATGATCAAGATACTTTTTTGTGTTAAAGAAATTGCATACATTTCAGGAAAATCCCTTGAAGCAAGCCAACAATAAGTGACTGATTAAACTGCCAATAAATTATCTTTCAGGTGGTTTTAATAGATTGCGCAAAGGAGCCAAGATTGAAAAGATCCAGCATTAATTCAGAAATTTATATATTTGTATTTTATGATTTTTTAAAAGGCAGTTTCCTTCCTAATAAAACATTCTGTAGAAGGGAGTTAGAAAAATCCAAGGGTGTTTTTCTTTACATAAAGGGTAGGGATGTAGCGAACCTCACAAAAAAAGTTCGCGAACCCGTTTGCGAACTTCTGCCAAAAAGTGCGAACTTTTGAGAACTTTGCGAACCCCATAGACTTCAATGAGAAGGCGAACTTTGAAACCTAGAAAAGCCATTTATGGCCAGAAAACTGATTTTAAAGTTGTTTAAAGGGTGCCACGACCTGGACAGTGGCATGCAGGAGGGGGATCAAGGGCAAAAATTTCTCTGAAAAATACGTTGTTGTAATCAGTAATCAGAAAATAAAAGCAGTCCTTACAAGGACTATTGGGTTACAGCAGATGAGATCAGCAGGACAGCTGCCCACAGCAGCTACATACAGAGCAGTAGAAAGTAGATTACTAGTCAGCAAAGCTACCTAAACTCTCCCTCAAACCCCTGCACAGCTCTCTCGCTATGCTAACTCATCAAGCACACACAGGCAGAATGTAAAATGGCTGCTGGGCTTCGGTTTATATATGGAAGGGAGTGGTCCAAGGGTGGTCCAGGAAGGAGAGCTGCCTGATTGGCTGCCATGTATCTGCTGGCTCTGGGGTGAGAGGTCAAAATTTGGCTCCAGCTAAGGCGAACCCAAAATTGCGAACATCGCTAAAAGTTCGCGAACTTGCGAACTTGCTAACACCCGATGTTCGTGCGAATTAGTTCTCTGGCGAACAGTTCGCTACATCTCTAATAAAGGGCACATTTACAATTTTGAGATAAAGTCAGATTTTTTTCTTACTTCTAGGGGCTGATTTACTAATCCACGAATCCCAATCCAAATGGGAAAAATTCGGATTGGAAAATGAACATTTTGCGACTTTTTCGTATTTTTTGTGACTTTTTCGTAGCCGTTACGACTTGCGCGAATTGTCGCGACTTTTTCATAGCCATTATGACTTTCGTGAATTGTCCCGACTTTTCATAGCCATTATGGCTTTCGCGAATTGTCGCGACTTTTTCGTATTGTGCGCTCGAAAAAGTCACAAAATACCGATCATTACGAAAAAAACGCATTCGGATGCTTTTCGGACGTTCCTGGATTAGTAAATGTGCCCCCTAGTGATGAGCGACTCTGTCCTGTTTCGCTTAGCTATAAAATTTGCGAAACAGCAAGAAAATTCGTGGAACGGAGAAAAATTTGCAAAATGCATTTTTGTCTTTTTTTTGTCGCCCGCGCTTTTTTGTCGTGACTGCCCCCAATTTTGACGTGACCGCGACCAATTTGACGCGACCACACCTTTTTTGTTGACACTACCTCGCCCAATTTGACACCGTGCTCCGAATTTTTCTACGGCTAATTTTTCCGGAAGTTTCGCGAAACAATTCGCCAATGCCGAAATGCGGAAATTCACTGCGAATCCATGCCTGGTTAAAAAATTCGCTCATCACTACTTACTTCTAGATAATTTTGAGATTTATTAATGGGTTTTCACCAGAACTCGATGTTTTCGTTATTGATCCCCAAAAACATAGTTTTTCAAAAATAACTCCCATAATGAATTATTTATTAATATTTAGTTAACTTTTTTTGTAAAAAAAAAAATCTACAGGTTTGATCTCTCAAGTACCATTGAGTCCTATGGAGGCTTAGAGAATTAACGCAATGCGGCAAAATTAACACATGCAAAAAAGCATGCGATAAGCGTTATCACACTTTAGTGAATCAAGTTTTTTGAGTTTTACCATACTTTTGGCTGGAAATATTAGTGACCTTCTAAATGTAAACTTGAAATTTTCATACGAGCATTATCGAGACATTTTATAAATACAGTACAACAATGATCAATTTTAATTTGAATTTATACCATGTCGAGTTTATACGACTTTCAAGGCCAGATAAAAACAAATTTTAGTAAACTAAGGGGCTGATTTACTAAGACACGAATTCGAATCCGAATTGGAAAAATTCACATTGGAAAATGAACATTTTGCGATTTTTTCGTATTTTTTGCGATTTTTTTCGTCGCCTTTACCACTTTTCGAAAATTGTTGCGACTTTTTCGTAACCATTACGACTTGCGCAAAAAGTTGTGAATTTTTCGTAGCCATTACGATTCGTTCGTATCTTGTCGCAACTTTTTCGTATTGAGCGTTCCTAAGCGGCGGGCGAAACTTTCAGACTTAGCATGATTTTGGAAGCCTCCCATAGGACTCAATGGCACCCTGCAGCTCCAACCTGGCCCAAGGAAAGTCTCCCATAGGGCTCAATGGCACCCTGCAGCTCCAACCCGGCCCAAGGAAAGTCTCCCATAGGGCTCAATGGCACTCTGCAGCTCCAACCCGGCCCAAGGAAAGTCTCCCATAGGGCTCAATGGCACTCTGCAGCTCCAACCCGGCCCAAGGAAAGTCTCCCATAGGGCTCAATGGCACTCTGCAGCTCCAACCTGGCCCAAGGAAAGTCTCCCATAGGGCTCAATGGCACTCTGCAGCTCCAACCCGGCCCAAGGAAAGTCTCCCATAGGGCTCAATGGCACTCTGCAGCTCCAACCTGGCCCAAGGAAAGTCTCCCATAGGGCTCAATGGCACTCTGCAGCTCCAACCCGGCCCAAGGAAAGTCTCCCATAGGGCTCAATGGCACTCTGCAGCTCCAACCCGGCCCAAGAAAAGCCTACCATAGGGCTCAATGGCACTCTGCAGATCCAACCCGGCCCAAGGAAAGTCTCCCATAGGGCTCAATGGCACTCTGCAGCTCCAACCCGGCCCAAGGAAAGTCTCCCATAGGACTCAATGGCACCCTGCAGCTCCAACCTGGCCCAAGAAAAGTCACCATACTGAAGCTTGAATGAATCCGAATCTTTCGTACTCGGCGCGAAAGCTGCGAAAAAGTCGCGACTTTTCACGCAATTCGTAGAGGCTACGAAAAAGTCACAACATTTTGCGAAACATTCGTAATGGCTACGAAAAAGTCGCGACAATTTTCCGAAAAATCGCAAAATACCGATCATTACGAAAAAAACGCATTCGGACGCCGTCAGAACGTTCGTGGGTAAGTAAATGTGCCCCTAAGTGTATGGGAATATAAAGAAGGATTGACATTTGGAATGCAAAAAGCCTTTCCAAATTTCCCTTCAATTTATGATTTTGATTTTGCAACCAATATGTTTTATTTTCTATTTATTTTTTCATCTTTTTTGTAAAGTTTAAACTTATTCATGTGCTTTTATAAATATACAGTCATTGAACAAGAAAATACTAATGTTGGCTTAGTTTTATGTTATCTCACTGTGCAGACTATGACAATTCTTAGGGTTTGTTCCAAATTACATCCTTCTGACCACTAAGCTACCTGATGTGCTGGCTTCTTGTAACTGGATTTATAATGAAATGGGAAAGTTATGAAAATTGAAAGAAAGGCTTTGGCTAGCCAGTCTACACAAGGCTCAAACTGCAGGCTGAGTTGGCAGCACTTTTTAAAAAAGAAGGTAATTATACATTAGCCTCATAATAATTTTACTAACCAGAAATTCAGAAAATCCTGCTGAATTTGCATCAGAGCTGTTATTTTTATTTTATTTCCTATTATACATTGTAAATTATGTATTTATTTTATTATTTGTTTTTATTGTAAATTATTTGTTAGCTATCATTTTATTAGTGTAAATTATTATGTTTTATTACTGATTCTATTATTATTTGTAAATAATTTATGTAAGCTATATTGTTTTTGTAAATAATGTAATGCATTATTTTATTTATTATTCACTGTTTTACTGCAAATTATGCATTGTAAAAGATGTATTGATTTTATTATTTATATTTTCATTGTTTAAAAAAAAAAAAAAAAAAAATATATATATATATATATATTACAATAATAAATACTATATGATATAATTTATAATGAATATATTATATATATATATATATATATATATATATATATGGCAAGTTATGCATTGTAAATTATGTACTTATTTGATTTATTTTATTGTAAATTATTTATGTAAGCTATTATTGTATCATTGTAGATGATATATTATTTCATTTATTTTATTATTTACTATTTTATTGTAAATTATTTATGTAAGCTATTATTTTATTATTGTAAATTAAATATTATTTCATTTATTTTATTATTTACTATTTTATTGTAAATTATTTAATGGAAATTAATATTTTATTGCTTATAGTAAAACCATTTGATTTTGCGACTACTATGGTACAGCCCCTATGTATAACTCTGTATAGCAGAACTGTGTAAGCTGAATATTTGGTTAAACCTTAGCCAGTTCTCAACATGGGATTTCTTATGCATTAAGACGTTCCTTACTTTTAGTTTCTTAATTTTAGTGAAAATAGTGGTAATTTATGAAGTTCAGGTCAGGGTCCAAATGTTAATAAATGCCCCTCCTAACTGTTCAGAAATTGCATATAAAATGCAATATTATGGGTACAAAATAGACCCATAATGGTTTGCATGCATTTTTGCTTCTAGTGTTTTGCACTTGTGATAGAACATGAGTCCTTTTGTAGGTTTACATGGGTTAAAGCAGTGATCCCCAACCAGTGTCTCGTGAGCAACATGTTGCTCCCCAACCCCTCTGATGCCCCGGAACCAGGGAGTTATTTTTGAATTCCTGACTTGGGGCAAGTTTTGGTTGAATAAAAACAAGATTTCCTACCAAATGAAGTCTTTTGGAAGCTGATAGGGTGCATAGAGGCTGCCTAATAGCCAATCACAGCCCTTATTTGGCTCCTCCATGAACTTTTATGGTGCTTGTGTTGCTCCCCAAGTCTTTTTACATTTGACTGTGGCTCACGAGTAAAAAAGGTTGGGATCCCTGGGTTAAAAGTTATCTGACCCCAGATAAATAAATCCCTGCCTGGATACTGATAAGGCCAGGCCTTTTGCTAGTGCATATTTTTCAGTACGAGCAAACAAGAAACTGCTGAAAATTGTCATTTAATTGTAAATTCATACACTTTCCTGTCTATAGATTCTCCCTTGCTAAATGTGTTGTTAATAGGACCAGAGAAAACGGCAATATAACAGATGATATGTGAAAGAAACGCAGATACACAAAAAAGTTCCCCATGGTTAACTCCAAGAAAATGGCCATTATTCTTCGTCTGTATGCCTTCTGCAGCATGTGGTATGGAAACATTGTCTACTGACAGTGACAGAATGTGAGGTTTGATTAGTGCCAACAAGCCTAACTTCCCAGCATTCTTAAAATATCTTCTTGGAACCAGTCCCAGATATTACATCTTCGCAATATAAAAGGATGAGGCTAAACATAAGGGTGGAGTTGTAGGGGGGTTTGTTGCCAGTTTTTACCTTACTCGGCAACAATGGAAACAAATGTCCTTAACAAGGAAGCTGCGGAATTACTCCCCCCCCCCCGCCTCTGCTCTCCCTCCCTAAAATGCATTTACTATGGAACGGTGCCTATTGTTATTGTCGTTAGTTATTCAGAGCACTGTTAAGCTAAAGGGAAATGTTTGTGCCATAACTGTAAGTGCTGAATTTATTATTCAAAAGGCACTATACCTTCATTTTTGCATTTTGCTTTTTTATACACTAATGGGAACATGAAGAAGGGGGGGTGAAATAATCTGAACATTCTCAAGTTATTTCTTAGCTATGAAAGGCTTACTTGCTTATCTAGCCACTATAAGTCATCACTGTCAAGTTGGGTGGCCACACTCTTCTTTATCACTCTTCGTATCCATAAAACAAGTAGCTGGCAAGGGCTGGCAAGGGCTGGCAAGAGAGGGGCCCATATGGAGTCAAAAAATACTTTTATATTCTATTATATATGGTATTTACTTGCACACTACTAGCACACATACGTTTGCTCATAGCCTGTACAGAGAGATACCTTAGTGATATTGACGCTAAAAAAAACTGCTCTTCAAAATATTAATACAGGTATATGACCCGTTATCCAGAATGCTCGGGACCTGGGGTATTCCGGATAAGGAGTCTTTCCGTAATTTGGATCTCCATACCTTAAGTCTGCTAAAAAATCAATAAAACATTAATTAAACCCAATAGGATTGTTTTGCATCCAATAAGGATTATTTATATCTTAGTTGGGATCAAGTACAGGTACTGTTTTATTATTACAGAGAAAAGGGAATCATTTAACCATGAAATAAACCCAATAGGGCTGTTCTGCCCCCAATAAGGGGTAATTATATCTTAGTTGGGATCAAGTACAGGTACTGTTTTATTATTACAGAGAAAAGGGAATCATTTAACCATGAAATAAACCCAATAGGGCTGTTCTGCCCCCAATAAGGGGTAATTATATCTTAGTTGGGATCAAGTACAGGTACTGTTTTATTATTACAGAGAAAAGGGAATCATTTAACCATGAAATAAACCCAATAGGGCTGTTCTGCCCCCAATAAGGGGTAATTATATCTTAGTTGGGATCAAGTACAGGCACTGTTTTATTATTACAGAGAAAAGGGAATCATTTAACCATTAAATAAACCCAATAGGGCTGTTCTGCCCCCAATAAGGGGTAATTATATCTTAGTTGGGATCAAGTACAGGTACTGTTTTATTATTACAGAGAAAAGGGAATCATTTAACCATTAAATAAACCCAATAGGGCTGTTCTGCCCCAATAAGGGGTAATTATATCTTAGTTGGGATCAGTTACAAGGTACTGTTTTATTATTACAGAGAAAAGGGAATCAGTTATAAAATTCTGAATTATTTGATTAAAATGGAGTCTATGGGAGACAGGCTTTCCGTAATTCTGAGCTTTCTGGATAACTGGATACCTGTATACATAAAAAGTTACCTATAGGTCATGTTGACATGATAGGGCTTCTTTTGTAAGTAATTGTTACTTGAAGTCCCTAAATCTACTTGCCAGCCTGACTGTCCCTTCTCAGCCTGTCACTTACAGCTTCTAATGCTAACGGCCTCCTGCTGCACAAATATGGCCGCTCCCTCATAGAGGAACATGGGGGATCAGATAGGTAATGTAAAAACATTGGGTGAACACTTATAAATGTACGCAAAGACAATGTTATGAAACAGGGTTTAATTTTTGGTGCTTGTATCTCTTTAAAGAAGCTCTGACATATAGTAGGTATTATTTTTGGTACTGCTGTTTTTAAGTAAAGATGGGGCATTACTAATGTAAAGGGAGGCAGTGGAGATGGGGGCACTGTGTTATAATGCTTCTATAATTGGGTTGGTGTATGTTAATCAACCACACCCTTTACAGGCATTTTGGAATCTAGAACAAAGCTGTTTCCTACTGTATAGAAGTCGGTATAAATAATTTGATAATTTAGATTTAAGAGCCTCCATTGTTGTCAACTAACTACATGTAACTAACAAACTAGATGCAAATATTGCAACTTAGCCCTGAACAAAACATTGTTCACAAACCTGTGATGTAAGGGATAAGTTGTGAGCCCCGGCATCTTTTAATGTAGCCAAGTAGATGGGATGAGAACCAACTAAAACCAACCCAGAAGAACCAACAGAGAAGTAAGACACAATTGCCAAAAATACCCAACGGCTAAAAGACATATGGTCACCAACAAAATGTGCATATAATATCTCTATACATAATGGACTCTTACTTTGAAAAAATAAATATTATATACCAGCTGTTTGGTGTTCAAATTGTTCACAAACCAGTAATTTGAAGAGAAACTATACCCCCAGAATGAATACTTAACCAACAAATAGTTATATTATGTTAAGTGGCCTATTAAAGAATCTCCCCAAACTGGAATATATATATCAGTAAATATTGCCCTTTCCCTTGATCCACCATTTAGTGATGGGCTGTGTGCTTCCTCAGAGATCAGCTGACAGGAAGTGATGCAGCTCTAACTGTAACAGGAAGTAGTGTGGGAGCAAAAGGAAGAACTCTGTCCATTCATTGGCTGATGGGGCCTAGCATGTATGTGTGCCTTGGCTTGTTTGTGTGTGCACTGTGAATCCTATGATCCCAGGGGGCGGCCCTTAATTCTTAAAATGGCAATTTTCTATTTAGGATTACCCAATGGCACATACAGTACTACTAAAAAAAGATATTTTTATGAAAATGGTTTATTGGTTTATTGGATGAAGCAGGGTTTTACATATGAGCTGGTTTATGGAATATATTTTTATAGAGACCTACATTGTTTGGGTGTATAGTTTTCCTTTGAGGGATGAGTGGTGAGCCCCGGCATCTTTTAGTGTAGCCAATAGATGGGATGAGAAGCAACCAATCAGAAAATGAATGCATTCACAGAAGTAAGACACAATTGCCCAAACTACAACCTACATTAAAAATCAAGAACAGGTTGCATATTTTCTTAATTGATGTATATTGCAAAGTTGCTTGAAATTATGTTTGTGTTAAGTTGTGTTTGGGTGTAAAATCGACCCTACTGTGTGTTATGTGTATAATATAAATTTATATATATATATATATATATATACAGTTTACTATACTTTCTTTACACACTATAGTGTCCAACTGTTTATAGTTTATAGAGTTCTTAACAAAAATTATTCATCAAGCCCTGCCCCAGTGGAACATGCAATCTAAGGTCTCTAACACATAACACACAGTAGGGTCGATTTCAACTGGAGCCAATTAACCTTCCTGTATGTTTTTGGAGTGTAGACGGAAACCAGAGTACCCAGGGAGAACATACAAATTCTTTGCAAGGCATCAGTACTAACCACCGAGCCATTGTGCCATTGATCTGTTTAATGATCTGTTTCATTGAATTGACATGATGGGACATGGTGAGCTATCTGAGCTATAGCTATACTGGAGGAAGACCAGAAATGTGCTGATAAGGTCAGGATAAATCAACCCTGACTACATTGATCCTAGGACTATAGACAAACTGAACTAGCCATAACCTCTCCTACAGTATATATATTTTAAAATTCCGTATCCCCAGACTTGGTACCTTTAACCTAACGGCAGACCCATTATTACAGACTGTAATAGTACATCTGCCTTTTTCAAAGAGAAAGGAGAAAAACATCTGAAACCTTAACCAATTTGTCTCAGAGAGAGAAATACACATATTTGTGGGCAAACGGCATTCAAATGACATTTTATTTACTTTTAATTCTGTATTGGGCTGGGGACTGGGTGTCCTGTCTTTAAAAGGAGTCACCATGTGGTTCTTCACTTTTGGACCCCACAAGGGCCGGGACTTGTTGTAGGCAGAAGAGGTACGTGCCTAGGGCGCAACCTAGTGTAATGTATGCTCTCAGCGTTTCTTCTGCGACAATATCGTTTCTTGCGCAACAATTTTCTTACTTTATAACAAAATTTGTGCAACAAAATCATATTGTCATGCCGAGTACGAAAGTTTTGGATTCATTCAAGCTTCGGTATGGTGACTTTCCTTGGGCCGGGTTGGAACTGCAGAGTGCCATTGAGCCCTATGGGAGACTTTCCTTGGGCCGGGTTGGAGCTGCAGAGTGCCATTGAGCCCTATGGGTGACTTTCCTTGGGCCGGGTTGGAGCTGCAGAGTGTCATTGAGCCCTATGGGAGACTTTCCTTGGGCTGGGTTGGAGCTGCAGAGTGCCATTGAGCCCTATGGGTGACTTTCCTTGGGCCGGGTTGGAGCTGCAGAGTGCCATTGAGCCTTATGGCAGACTTTCCTTGGGCCGGGTTGGAGCTGCAGAGTGCCATTGAGCCCTATGGGAGACTTTCCTTGGGCCAGGTTGGAGCTGCAGAGTGCCATTGAGCCCTATGGGAGACTTTCCTTGGGCCGGGTTGGAGCTGCAGAGTGCCATTGAGCCCCATGGGAGACTTTCCTTGGGCCAGGTTGGAGCTGCAGAGTGCCATTGAGCCCTATGGGAGACTTTCCTTGGGCCGGGTTGGAGCTGCAGAGTGCCATTGAGCCCCATGGGAGACTTTCCTTGGGCCGGGTTGGAGCTGCAGAGTGCCATTGAGCCCTATGGGAGACTTTCCTTGGGCCGGGTTGGAGCTGCAGAGTGCCATTGAGCCCTATGGGAGACTTTCCTTGGGCCGGGTTGGAGCTGCAGAGTGTCATTGAGCCCTATGGGAGACTTTCCTTGGGCCGGGTTGGAGCTGCAGAGTGCAATTGAGCCCTATGGGAGACTTTCCTTGGGCCAGGTTGGAGCTGAAGAGTGCCATTGAGCCCTATGGGAGACTTTCCTTGGGCCGGGTTTGAGCTGCAGAGTGCCATTGAGCCCTATGGGAGACTTTCCTTGGGCCGGGTTGGAGCTGCAGAGTGCCATTGAGCCCTATGGGAGACTTTCCTTGGGTCGGGTTGGAGCTGCAGAGTGCCATTGAGCCCTATGGGAGACTTTCCTTGGGCCAGGTTGGAGCTGCAGAGTGCCATTGAGCCCTATGGGAGACTTTCCTTGGGCCGGGTTGGAGCTGCAGAGTGTCATTGAGCCCTATGGGAGACTTTCCTTGGGCCGGGTTGGAGCTGCAGAGTGCCATTGAGCCCTATGGGAGACTTTCCTTGGGCCGGGTTGGAGCTGCAGAGTGCCATTGAGCCCTATGGGAGACTTTCCTTGGGCCGGGTTGGAGCTGCAGAGTGCAATTGAGCCCTATGGGAGACTTTCCTTGGGCCGGGTTGGAGCTGCAGAGTGCCATTGAGCCCTATGGGAGGCTTTCCTTGGCCGGGTTGGGGCTGCAGAGTGCCATTGAGCCCTATGGGAGACTTTCCTTGGGCCGGGTTGGAGCTGCAGAGTGCCATTGAGCCCTATGGGAGGCTTTCTTTGGGCCGGGTTGGAGCTGCAGAGTGCCATTGAGCCCTATGGGAGGCTTTCCTTGGGCCGGGTTGGAGCTGCAGAGTGCCATTGAGCCCTATGGGAGACTTTCCTTGGGCCGGGTTGGAGCTGCAGAGTGCCATTGAGCCCTATGGGAGACTTTCCTTGGGCCGGGTTGGAGCTGCAGAGTGCCATTGAGCCCTATGGGAGACTTTCCTTGGGCCGGGTTGGAGCTGCAGAGTGCCATTGAGCCCTATGGGAGGCTTTCCTTGGGCCGGGTTGGAGCTGCAGAGTGCCATTGAGCCCTATGGGAGACTTTCCTTGGGCCGGGTTGGAGCTGCAGAGTGCCATTGAGCCCTATGGGAGACTTTCCTTGGGCTGGGTTGGAGCTGCAGAGTGCCATTGAGCCCCATGGGAGACTTTCCTTGGGCCGGGTTTGAGCTGCAGAGTGCCATTGAGCCCTATGGGAGACTTTCCTTGGGCCGTTTTGGAGCTGCAGAGTGTCATTGAGCCCTATGGGAGACTTTCCTTGGGCCGGGTTGGAGCTGCAGAGTGCCATTGAGCCCCATGGGAGACTTTCCTTGGGCCGGGTTGGAGCTGCAGAGTGCCATTGAGCCCTATGGGAGACTTTCCTTGGGCCGGGTTGGAGCTGCAGAGTGCCATTGAGCCCTATGGGAGGCTTTCCTTGGGCCGGGTTGGAGCTGCAGAGTGCCATTGAGCCCCATGGGAGACTTTCCTTGGGCCGGGTTTGAGCTGCAGAGTGCCATTGAGCCCTATGGGAGACTTTCCTTGGGCCGGGTTTGAGCTGCAGAGTGCCATTGAGCCCTATGGGAGACTTTCCTTGGGCCGGGTTGGAGCTGCAGAGTGCCATTGAGCCCTATGGGAGACTTTCCTTGGGCCGGGTTGGAACTGCTGAGTGCCATTGAGCCCTATGGGAGACTTTCCTTGGGCCGGGTTGGAGCTGCAGAGTGCAATTGAGCCCTATGGGAGACTTTCAAATTGGTCGCAGCGAGGAAAAAAAAAGCCACAGTCGCGTCAAAAAGTGCGCCAAAAAATATACGCGGGCGACAAAAAATAGACGTGGACGACAAAAAAAAATCACACAACAAATGCATTTCGCAAATTTTACGCCGTTTCGCGGATTGTCTTGTCGTTTCGCAAATTTTATGGTGAAACTACTAAAGAACCACTGGTGCCCAAGTTGTTGAGAGATCTGTTACATTCACATGAGTTCAGGGTGTATAACCCATCCTCCACCTATAATGCAAGGGCGATGGAGGGTGTCACATATAGCACATGACATTTTGGGGTCCTATCTCCAAATCATAAACATTAAAAAATAAATAAAAATAAAATAAATTGTATTCTACTGACCACTGAATTGGATTCTATAAGGTATAAAGAACAATTCTGTCTGTTTTTGTTCTTTAAAAATATGTCAAATTTCAGCTGAATCCCTTTTTTTAAAAATATTAAAATATATTATTGGAAAGCAAATTAAAACCCGAAGTTATTAGAAAAAGACCAAGCAAATTATACCATAATGACAAGCAAAGGAGCCCACGTTCATTCGTCAGCCCAAATCTTTGACACAGCTAATTTGTTTCATTAAATACAACTCATTTCCGGCCCATTTTAATTGAACCTTAATGCATATCAGGAAAATAAAGCTATTAAAACTGGAGATTGGTGAACTTGTGCTAACCATTTATTTAAATAATGGAAGCACTATTTAATATGCTGTGTAAAATAAAATTTTGCAGAAAAACGGCATAAAAAAGCTGTGTAAAAAAAAAAAATAGTGAATTTCACTGTCCGAACGGCAGATTTGACGCCCTTATTCTACGTAAGTTCCGGCAGAAGTAAAAACACATTAAAAAATGACTCCCTTTTTAATGCAGAAAAGCCTAGAATTGTGGGGCGTATTTTGTTGCTGTTTTTTAAACAGTATATTACATAGGCCCCCAAGGGGCCCATTCACTAAGGTACGAATCAGAAACACAAAATCCGATCATTTCTGATGATTGCAAAGTTTTTGTATTGAAACGATCGTATACGTATTGGCGATCCGAAAGTCACAAAATATTTGTATCCCAACTTTCGTATACGGCGCAAAACCCTTTCGGACTTTGAGCCTTCAGTGCATGATTTTGGAAGCCTCCCATAGGGCTCAATGGCACTCTGCAGCTCCAACCCGGCCCAAGGAAAGTCTCCCATAGGGCTCAATGGCACTCTGCAGCTCCAACCCGGCCCAAGGAAAGTCTCCCATAGGGCTCAATGGCACTCTGCAGCTCCAACCCGGCCCAAGGAAAGCCTCCCATAGGGCTCAATGGCACTCTGCAGCTCCAACCCGGCCCAAGGAAAGCCTCCCATAGGGCTCAATGGCACTCTGCAGCTCCAACCCGGCCCAAGGAAAGTCTCCCATAGGGCTCAATGGCACTCTGCAGCTCCAACCTGGCTCAAGGAAAGTCTCCCATAGGGCTCAATGGCACTCTGCAGCTCCAACCCGGCCCAAGGAAAGTCTCCCATAGGGCTCAATGGCACTCTGCAGCTCCAACCCGGCCCAAGGAAAGTCTCCCATAGGGCTCAATGGCACTCTGCAGCTCCAACCTGGCCCAAGCAAAGTCTCCCACAGGGCTCAATGGCACTCTGCAGCTCCAACCCGGCCCAAGGAAAGTCTCCCATAGGACTCAATGGCACTCTGCAGCTCCAACCCGGCCCAAGGAAAGTCTCCCATAGGGCTCAATGGCACTCTGCAGCTTCAACCTGGCCAAAAGATAGTCATGATACCAAAGCTTAAATGAATCTGAAACTTTCGTACTCGGCGGGACAAATATGATTTTGTCGCACAAATTGTCTTAAATCACAAAAAAGTCCCAGAAATTAACAAAAAAGTTGCAAAAAGTACGCACAGTTCTTAAAGTTAGAAAAAATACAATTTTTTTCTATTCGTAACCAATCGTACATCGATAAACAGGCCCCTACGTGTCTTTTTTAAAATTTCTTCCATGTATATAGTATTTGCTTAGCACTAGTGATGGCCAAAATAATTCCCCAGGCATGGATTTGTTGTAAATTTCCATGTTTTGCCTTCAGTGGATTATTTTGTGGAAAAATTGATGCCCATGTCAAAAAATTGTTGGACGCATCAAAAAAAATTATTGGGCGTGTCAAAAAAATTACTCATCAAAAACAAATGTTTGCCGTGCAATGTTTTCGGCATTTCGCAAATCTTTTGGGACAGATTTGTTCATCACTACTTAGCACCCTTTCCAATGCTGAGAAAGTTCAAATTGTCACTGTTGAGATTTTATATAGAACACAAATGTGCCATAGGGCATTCCTTAATAGAAATATTGCCATTTTTGCCAGTACTAAGGGCCGCCCCCTAGGACCATACATGTTAGGTCACATCAGCCAATGAATGGGCAGAGTTCTGCCTTTTGCTCCCACACTACTTCCTGTTACAGTTAGAGCTGCATCACTTCCTGTCAGCTGATCACTGAGGGAGCACACAGCCAATCACCAAATGGCGGCTCAAGGGAAAGGACGTAAAAGGGCAATATTTACTGATACATATATTATAGTTTGGTAAAACTCTTTAATAGTCCACTTAATAAGATCTAAACTATCTATTGGTTACATATTCCTCCTGGGAGTATAGTTTGCCTTTGAATTACCTTCAATTGTGGCTTTTTTGGGGTAAGTCAGTCCATCTGTGAGCCTACAAACCCATACCGACCATGAAAGACAGACTTCAGCAGACTTTCACATACAATATAATGTTAAACAACTGGGCTACTAACTAAGCAGAAGCCCAGGCACACAAGTTTGTCTTTTACTCCCACACTACTTCCTGTTACAGTTAGAGCTGCATCACTTCCTGTCAGCTGATCTCTGAGGGAGCACACAGCCCATCACAAAATGGCGGCTCAAGGGAAAGGATGTAAAAGGACAGTATTTACTGATATATATATATTATATATAGTTTGGTAAAATTCTTTAATTGTCCACTTAATAAGATCTAAACTATCTATTGGTTACATATTCCTCCTGGGAGCATAGTTTGCCTTTGAATTACCTTCAATTGTGGCTTTTTTGGGGTAAGTCAGTCCATACTGTGAGCCTACAAACCCATACCGACCATTAGGGATGTAGCGAACCTCAAAAACTCAGAAAACTGATTTTAAAGTTGTTTAAAGGGTGCCACGACCTGGACAGTGGCATGCAGGAGGGGGATCAAGGGCAAAAATTTCTCTGAAAAATTGACACACGCTGTTTTTCGAAATGATCGGTAATTTTGCGACTTTTTCGTAATTTCCGGCGCTTTCGTAAAGTTATCGTAAGTTTTGCGACTTTTTCGGAGCATTCGTAACGTTATCGTAAGTTTTGCGACTTTTTCGGAGCATTTGTAACGTTATCGTAAGTTTTGTGACTTTTTCGGAGCATTCGTAACGTTATCGTAAGTTTTGCGACTTTTTCGGAGCAGTCGTACCGTTATCGTAAGTTTTGCGACTTTTTCGGAGCATTCGTAACGTTATCGTAAGTTTTGCGACTTTTTCGGAGCATTCGTAACGTTATCGTAAGTTTTGCGACTTTTTCGGAGCAGTCGTAACGTTATCGTAAGTTTTGCGACTTTTTCGGAGCATTCGTAACGTTATCGTAAGTTTTGCGATTTTTTCGGTGCCGGCGAACCCAAATTGCGAACATCACGAAAAGTTCGCGAATTTGCGGACTTGCGAACACCCGATGTTCGCGCGAATTAGTTCGCCGGCGAACAGTTCGCTACATCTCTACCGACCATGAAAGACAGACTTCAGCAGACTTTGCATACAATATAATGTTAAGAACCTGGGCTACTAACTAAGCAGAAGCCCAGGCACACAAGTTTTGGTTGTCCCTCAGTGCTAGTCGTACCCTACATAGAAATATGGCTTCTTGCATGTTAAAAGATTAAGCTGTGGATCACCGTCAGTTCTCTTCCCGTTTACATAGAAAACAAAAATATCTCCCTTCGCTCCCACCTCCCCAGAGAATTCTATATTCATATTCTGCAATAGCTTTGCTTACCATTTTTCGCCTTGCAGGACTTATTGTCAGATTGGATTAAGTAACCTTCAATACAGCTGCATGTGTAGGATCCAAGTGTATTTCTGCAAGTCTGACTGCAGGATCCATATGCTGCACACTCATCGATATCTAAAATAAACAAGTAAATGGAAAGTTCAGCACAAGGGTTAGAGCTTAAAGGCATCGCAGAATTAGATTTCATCCCTCCATATTTCTATTTTGGTTTTATATACTTGGAAGTTGATGCAAAATATTAAAAAAAACCATTAATGGTGCCATGGAGCCCTATTCTTCTACCTTGCTAAATATCTGCTAATTCATTTGTTTATCCATATGGGATCCATTGTCTGAAAACCCATTATCCAGAAACTTCTGAATTATTGAAAAGCCATTTCCCATCGATTTCATGTCTGTAATCATAAACCAGTACCTTGTACAGGTATGGGACCTGTTATTCAGAATGCTCGGGACCTGGGGTTTTCCAGATAAGGGATCTTTCCGTAATTTGGATCTCCGTAATTTAAGTCTGCTAAAAATCATTTAAATATTGAATAAACCCAATAGGCTTGTTTTGCCTCCAGTAAGGAATAATTATATCTTAGTTGGGATCAAGTACAGGTATTGTTTTATTATTACAGAGAAAAGGGAATCATTTAACCATTAAATAAACCCAATAGGGCTGTTCTGCCCCCAATAAGGGGTAATTATATCTTAGTTGGGATCAAGTACAGGTACTGTTTTATTATTACAGAGAAAAGGGAATCATTTAACCATGAAATAAACCCAATAGGGCTGTTCTGCCCCCAATAAGGGGTAATTATATCTTAGTTGGGATCAAGTACAGGTACTGTTTTATTATTACAGAGAAAAGGGAATCATTTAACCATGAAATAAACCCAATAGGGCTGTTCTGCCCCCAATAAGGGGTAATTATATCTTAGTTGGGATCAAGTACAGGTACTGTTTTATTATTACAGAGAAAAGGGAATCATTTAACCATTAAATAAACCCAATAGGGCTGTTCTGCCCCAATAAGGGGTAATTATATCTTAGTTGGGATCAAGTACAAGTACTGTTTTATTATTACAGAGAAAAGGGAATCATTTAACCATTAAATAAACCCAATAGGGCTGTTCTGCCCCAATAAGGGGTAATTATATCTTAGTTGGGATCAAGTACAGGTACTGTTTTATTATTACAGAGAAAAGGGAATCATTTAACCATTAAATAAACCCAATAGGGCTGTTCTGCCCCCAATAAGGGGTAATTATATCTTAGTTGGGATCAAGTACAAGTACTGTTTTATTATTACAGAGAAAAGGGAATCATTTAACCATGAAATAAACCCAATAGGGCTGTTCTGCCCCAATAACGGGTAATTATATCTTAGTTGGGATCAAGTACAGGTACTGTTTTATTATTACAGAGAAAAAGGAAATCATTTTTAAAAATCTGAATTATTTGATTAAAATAAGTCTATGGGAGATGGCCTTTCCGTAATTCTGAACTTTCCAGATAATGTGTTTCTGGATAAGGGGTCCAATACCTGTATATGCAATCCAAAACGTACTTGTAAGGAGTGAAGGAAGCAGTTGGTGTGTAAAAAATAATCCAAGAACCAAACATGCAGCTAAGAACAGGTTTAAAGAAGTAGAAGAGGATAATGTACCCTTTTTGTAAAATATAAGCATATAATAAGCCACTGAGGAGTTTTATGACCAAATACCATATATAATTCCTCATATTTTACAAGGGAAACATTATCTTTTTATTAATACTCAAGTTTCAATGAGTCATATGACACAAATGACATCACAAAGCACTGTTTTACATGCGATTCCCATCTCTTGTGTATAATAATAGTAATAATTGAGTATACTTTTGTTCATGGACTACACATAAATTCCTTTTTTTAAAGACAATTGCAGAAAACGGAAAATGTGATGTTGATATAATACGATTGTTCTATCCCGAGCTCTCTTCTGGGTACGATGTGCCAGTTATGTTCCTATTTATAAAAAGTGTAGAACCTGTACAGTCATTTTTATAGGTACAAGTGCAGAGGTGTTGGAGGCTGCAGAGCTTTTTCCATAACTATTGCAGTGATCATAAATAGTCGCGGCCACATCAATGGTATGGAAATGATCTCGCTCAATTTACTCTCCAAAGGGCTAAGGGGATTTCAAGGTAATCCATAACATCATATTACTACCTGCGCGCATGGAAATGCAGGATCCAAGCCACAAATTCCGTTTGTAAATATATTTTTGAGCAAGTTTAAAAGAAAAAGTTATTTTAACCCCCAAAATAAATTTAAATTAGGGATGCACTGAACCCATTTTTTTGGGATTAGGCTGAACCCCCCCAAACCCACCCCGATGGATTCAGCCAAATACGGAACTGGGTAAGGGTAAAAAATTAATTAGCATATGCTAATTAGGTTATGGCCAAATGGAATATGCGCCTGCCTAATTAGCATATGCTAATTAGAATCAGAAGGGGTTCAAAATTGCCAGTTGCGTAGAGCGCGGCAAAATTTTTTCCCCCTGACCATATGCTAATTAGGATTGGAAGGGGTTAAAAATTGCCAGAAATATTTCCCCTGACCATTTAACCTTTTCTGAATGCTAATTAGCATATGCTAATTTATGCTAATTATAATTTGGATTCGGTTCGGGCCGGGACCATGGATTCGGCCCGAATCCCGAACGGGATCCAGGATTCAGTGCATCCCTATGAGGAACCAATATCTTCTCAGGTATCTGGCAGCAATTATCACTGTATAAAACAACACCCATAGGTTTTTATCAAAGAAGAGTTGGGGGTGTTTCCCCCAAAGTGTCAGTTTTACTTTACAATGCTAAAGGCTTACCTTTGCAGGTCCTTCCATCTGGTCCTGTTTCATAGCCGTCTCTGCAGTAGCACTCGGTACCATTTCTCATTATTGCACATTTATATTGGCAATTTCTCTTCTGGCATGTTGTTTGCAGCTCTTCAAAAAAAATAAGAAAGAAAGTGCACATTTATATATGAGAAAAAAAACATGACGATACATTAGTGAAAGCCACTGTTATTAATTACGGTATTATAGGTAAAGTGACCACAGTGCCATAGACCAAAAACAAATCAGAGTTAAACATGACAAAAGAGTATCCTGATACAGATATGGGGTCTTTTAACCTGAAACCCAATATGCAGAAGGTTCTAAATTAAGATCAAATTGTGCAATTTTTTTGCCAAAGTGAAACGAGATTCGCTTATCAATAATGGTAAGTAACCTGCATAAATCCATGTTGGTGGCAAATCAATACCAGTATGTACCAGTAGTGATGAGCGAATCTGTCCCATTTTGCTTTGCCGCAAAAAATTCCACGGATTTTTCATCGCTTTGCGTATCTTTTTAAAGAATCTTTTTTAAAAATTTTGCTGGCAATTTTTTGTTATGTTATGAATTTTTACACGACAATGGCAATACTCAGAATTTCACCCTGAATCTATGATTGGCAAAATGTTTTGTTTTCACTACTATGTACTAGTAGTGATGAGTGAATCTGTCCCATCTGGCTTCGCCAAAAAATTAATGAAATGTCAGAAAAATAAGCAAAACAGCGAAAATCTGCATTTGTTGCGTAACTTTTTTTGCAGTGACAGCATCTATTTTGCAGTTTCACCCCCAAAAATTTGCAGAGTGAGGAAAAAGCCGCAGTCAAATCAAAAAGGTAGTGGTTGTGTCAAATACGTTGTGGCACATAAAACTCACATAAAAAGTCACATGTCAAAAAAGCATTTTTTCTTAAAGATTTGCGAAGCGGTAAAAATTTCTTGTGTAAAAAAATTTGGTTGGAATTTTTACACACCAAATTTTGTCGCCCGTTTTGCGAAATAATCTGCCAATGGCAAAACTCAGAAGTTCACCCCGAATCTATGATTGGCAAAATATTTCGCCCATCACTATGTGATGAGTGAATCTGTCCCGTTTGTCTTTGCCAAAAAATTCACAAAATGTCAGAAAAATTAGCAAAACAGCGAAAAATCGGCAAATGCGTTTGCTGCATGACTTCTTTTGTTGTGACCGTGCTGATTCTGCCATAACCGCACCTATTTTCTTCGCGACTGCGCCTATTTTGACGTGAGCACGCCCTATTTGACGCAACCACAACTTTATTTTACTGCGCAATCAATTTTTTCGTAGCAAATTTTCATAGAAGCTTCGCAAAACAATTCGGCAATACCGAGCAGAATTTGCTTGGGCCACATTGAAACCTATACGGTTTTCTCTCTTATTTATTTATGCCTGAAAGTTTGATACATTTCAAGCTCAATTCTCACATAATTTTGAGATTCATTAATATGTTGCAGGGTAACGCCATTACATTTTCATTGCTATACTTTGCTGTAAATGCAAACATTAATGCAGATGTAATAGTTGTAAAATAGATTCTACTCGCACTTTATAATGTCCCCAAATTACAAATCTCTACTTGGTAATGCTTCATTTACTAAAACGGATTTTGTTCCATTTTTGTTTTTATAGTGAAACCACTCTGAAATTGAAACACGTAAACAAAAAAGGTCATTTCTAAAATAAAAAAAAAAAGGTACCTAATGCGTTTACGGTCAGTTGATGTTTTCATTTTAAAAATGTTGGGATAATACACAGCACTATAAGTTTAATGGAAATCAATATACTGTATATACTCGAGTATAAGCCTAGTTTTTCAGCACCCAAAATGTGCTGAAAAAGTCACCCTCGGCTTATACTCAAGTCGGGTGCCATGGGTTCCTTTCAGACTAGCACCCTCTCTCCTTTGTGTGCCAATTAGGCCCCCCGCAACCAGACCCTCCAGTGCCTGTTGTTTTTGTTGACCCTCTTCTCCACTTACAGAGCTAGTTTACTGTTTTTCTTTGAAATAAATATTTAAAAACATATACCCACTGATGCCTCAATTAATGTAATTTTATTGGTATTTATTTTGCTTATTGAAACTTAGCAGTAGCATTTCCCACCCTAGGCTTATACTCGAGTCAATACGTTTTTCCAGTTTTCTTAAGTAAAATTAGGTACCTCGGCTTATATTCGGATCGACTTATACTCCAGTATATACGGTAAATAAAGCTATTTCCTAACTCTGGGGGGAAAAAAATAACACATTTGGTAATAGAAACAAATAAATTGTGTTGTATTTAGACCATTTAAGCCCAGGCTAGAATGACAAGGGTAAAAATCACAGGACACTTTTTTTTTCCAAACCCGACTGCAGTTCTATTGAAGGTGTCTGCATTATTTGGGTCGTCTCGTAAAAGGAGGTTTAATTAGTTGCGACAGTAATTTTAGTGACAGGTTTATTGAAATCAACTGGAAGCAGCTGGTTGGAAGGCTTTACTCTGTAATATGCAGATGTTTTGCACAAATCTAACCCATAAGGAGCAACCTGGGCTTTAAAAGAAGCTTCAAGCAAAATGGATGAAGAGGAAATGTAATAAATTAATTTATGCTCTAAAATACATTTAGGGGCACATTTACTAATCCATGAATCCGAATCCCGAACGGCAAAAATTCGTATTTTTCACGACTTTTCGTCTCAAATTTTCTGTATTGAACGATCGTAAACGCCGGGAAAACCTTTCTGACTTGTTTGTGCAATGAACGTTCTTTCATTCAATCCGAAAATTTTGGTAAGGTGACGAAAAGTCGGGGATAATACGAAAAAGTCGTGACGGCGATGAAAAAGTCGCAAAAATACTGATCGTTACGAAAAAAATGCATTCAGCCGCCTTCGGAGCGTTCGTGGATTAGTAAATGTGCCCCTTAGTCTGTACATATAAAAGAGGGGTTACTAGTGGGTTATTTACCATCCCATAGCTCACTAAAACTCCTTCTTCGCCTTCAGAGTTCCTAGGTTACACTCCTTCCTAGACTTGTTGCTCAACTACTACTCTACAGCACTTTACAGAGATTGTTCATCATTCATATCAGCCCTTGCCCAAAGGAATCTTGCAGTCTAAGGCTCCTATCACATTCAAACGCACTAGAAGCAATTTAATCAGGAGCCAGTTAACCTGCTTTGTTTTTGGTGTGTGGAAGGCAACTACAATACACAAAGGTAACCCCCACATAAATGGGGAGAGCATACGTAAGTCCTTGCAGATAGCACTCAGACCAGAAGTCAGTACACCACTGAGTCACCATGGTGCCCATCATAGTTACATAGTTACATTGGACCAGAGTCCATCAAGTTCAACCCTTCCAAGTAAACCCAGCACCCACAACCTATACTTACCAATCTATACACTCACATACATAAACTATATATACAAGCACTAATACTGACTGTAGATATTAGTATCACAATAGCCTTGGATATTTTGCTTGTTAAAGAAATCATCCAGGCCCCTCTTATAGGCATTAACAGAATCTGCCATTACCACATCTCTAGCAAGGGCATTCCCCAACCTCACTGACCTCACCGTGAGGAACCCCCTACCCAACATCCCCCGGCAGGGCATTTCCCAACCTCACTGCCCTCACCCTGAGGAACCCCCTACCCAACATCCCCCGGCAGGGCATTTCCCAACCTCCCTTCCCTCACCGTGAGGAACCCCCTACCCAACATCCCCCGGCAGGGCATTCCCCAACCCCCTCACTGCCCTCACCGTGAGGAACCCCCTACCCAACATCCCCCAGCAGGGCATTCCCCAACCATCTCACTGCCCTCACCGTGAGGAACCCCCTACCCAACATCCCCCAGCAGGGCATTCCCCAACCTCACTGCCCTCACCGTGAGGAACCCCCTACCCAACATCCCCCGGCAGGGCATTCCCCAACCTCACTGCTCTCACCCTGAGGAACCTCCTACCCAACATCCCCCGGCAGGGCATTCCCCAACCTCACTGCCCTCACCGTGAGGAACCCCCTACCCAACATCCCCCGGCAGGGCATTCCCCAACCTCACTGCCCTCACCGTGAGGAACCCCCTACCCAACATCCCCCGGCAGGGCATTCCCCAACCTCACTGCCCTCACTGTGAGGAACCCCCTACCCAACATCCCCCGGCAGGGCATTCCCCAACCTCACTGCCCTCACTGTGAGGAACCCCCTACCCAACATCCCCCGGCAGGGCATTCCCCAACCTCACTGCCCTCACCGTGAGGAACCCCCTACGCTGCTTCAAATGGAAGCTCCGTTCCTCTAATCTAAAGGGGGGGCCTCTGGTGCGCTGATCATTTTTATGGGAAAAAGAACCCCCCCCATCTGCCTATAATCCCCTCTAATGTCCCCTCGCAAGCGCCTCTTTTCCAGAGAAAACAACCCCAACCCTGACAGTCTAACCTCATAGTTTAACCCTTCCATCCCCTTTACCAGTTTAGTTGCAGTCTCTGCACTCTCTCCAGCTTATTAATAAAATTATGTTTTTATGCCGATACTTCTAGCTTCCTATCTAAATGGGAGGGCACCTTGAGAACAGAGCTCTGCAGAAAATTTCAAAGCCTCACCCATAGCATACACTTTCTTCTTAACAGGAAGACATACATTACTAAAGAGGAACTATTTTAGTGATAGCCAAAGACTAAGGGGCTGATTTACTAATCCACGAACGTCCGAAAAGCGTCCGAATGCATTTTTTTCGCAATGATCAGTATTTTGCGATTTTTTTTTCCGTCGCCGTCGCAACTTTTTCGTAAATTGTTGCGACTTTTTCGTAGCCGTTACGACTTGCGCGAATTGTCGCAACTTTTTCGTAGCCGTCGCGGAAAAATCGGAAAGGTTTGCCCGCCGAAAAAGTCGTAAAATGTTCGTTTCCCATCCGATTTTTTCCCATTCGGAATTCGGATTCGTGGATTAGTAAATCAGCCCCTAAGTATTTCCAAAAGATTGAACCATGTCATAATTAGTAAAGTTAACACACCCGATAATGGAAAATGATCACTCATTTGACGTTTTGGCACACCAGAGACTGATATGACAAAGTAATGTTTTTGGGGCCCTCAGTTACATTATCATTTGTCCATGTATGTCTACAATATCCCTCACAAATATACTTTAACTGCACAAACCATACCTGTTTACTTCTCCCTAAATACAAAATGCTTCAGTGAAGGGCTGAACTTTATAAACTGTTGACTTTTCTCATTGATGCATGCCTGCTATAAAGTCTGCTTATCTCTTTATTTTACAAAGAATGTTCTGTCTGCCTGATTGCAGTACATTATTTCTTCCACGAAAAAAAGCACAGGACAGTTTTCACTCCAAAGGAAGAATAATGATGTGAAACATTGATATTCAAGAAAACATTACAGTCAAAGGATCCTTTGAAAAGATTACATATGCTACAAAAGCAAATTGTTACTGGTTTATTCTATTCCTAACAAATGAAACCCTAAAAAAAAGCCCTTTTGAAATCTTTAGAATCATTGTTTTGAAGAACAGAAGATTGTTAAGTTCTCTAGAAAAGTAAAAACTCCTACAAAGCAAAGCAAAAGTACCATACATTAAGGGGCACATTTACTATAGGTCGAATCCGAGTCCGAATGGAAAAAATTCGGATTGGAAACGAACGTTTTGCGACTTTTTCGTATTTTTTGCGATTTTTTTCGGCGCCTTTACGACTTTTCGGAAATTATCGCGACTTTTTCGTTACCAATACGATTTGCGCGAAAAAACGCGAGTCTTTCGTAGCCATTCCGAAAGTTGCGATTTTTTCGTAGCGTTTAAACTTGCGCGAAAAGTTGCGCTTTTTTCGTAGCGTTAAAACGTAAAAGGCGTGATGTTTTAACACTACGTGTTAAACACTACGAAAAAAAATCGCAACTTTTTGCGCAAGTTTTAACGCTACGAAAAAATCGCAACTTTCGGAATGGCTACGAAAAACTTGCGTTTTTCCGCAAAAATCGTATTGGTAACGAAAAAGTCGTGATAATTTTCCGAAAAAAATCGCAAAATACCGATCATTACGAAAAAAACGCAATCGGACGCATTCGGCCCATTCGTGAGTAAGTAAATGGGCCCCTAAGTAGGCTCTGGCTCCACTTGGATAGTTAAGATAATTTTGTGCTCACTCAACTTTATATTTTTCATTTTTAAATCTGGAAAACGTCTAATTCTGTTAATTTAATTTTATATGTATATATATATATATGATAAGGAATACATTTATAGCTGGTTTAGAAGATAAATTGTCCTTATTGTCATGCTAAATGTAACGGTTGGGTTCCATAAAGGTGAAGCTGACTTTATGCAAGTTTCTCTTTTGCTTGTCTCGTAAGGTTCTATAATTCATTCTGTCTAAGCCTTTCTGTCAATGTGACAGTGCTCATTTGAGGGACTGTAGGGGTCATGGCTGAGTGAATGAATGGACTGTAATTTAGTGAAGGCTGCTAAATGAAAAAAAAAAAAAAAACAGAGCTAAAAAGGGAAAGTTGTGCTCACCAACACATTTTAAATCATTAGGAAGTGGTGCAATGAGGTTGTGACCACAAAATTCATATAGACAGCAACAAGAGCCCCTCTGCACTCACCCATTATCAAATCTTTTGAAAGTGAATTTTTCGGCAAAGCAAAATGGGACAAATTTGCTCATCTACTAACTACTGTTAGGGGCGTATTTATTATGCTGTGTAAAACTAATTCGCCAAAAATGCTAAAAAGCTGTGTAAAATACATGGAAAAGATCGCCGTCTGAACAGCAGATATTACGCCGGATATTACGCCGTTATTTTCCATAAGTTCCGGTGGAAGAAAAAATGTGCAAAAAAAGTACGCCAATTTTACGCCGGTTTTACGCCGTTTTTACACGGCGAAGCCTGGCGATGTGTGGCAAATTTTTTCACCGTTTTTTACACAGCATAATAAATATGCCCCTTAGTCTCCAACTTTCTGCCAGCTTAAGCAAGGAATGCAACCCTTTCTGACAGTTAGGGGCTGATTTACTAATCCACGAATCCGAATTCCAAATGGGAAAAAAATCGGATTGGAAACAAACATTTTGTGACTTTTTCGTATTTTTTGCGTTTTTTTTCGTCGCCGTCGCGACTTTTTCATGAATTGTCACGACTTTTTCGTAGCCGGTATGACTTTCACGAATTGTCGTGACTTTTTCGTATTGGGCACTAGTAAACGGCGGGCAAACCTTTCCGTTTTTTTTCGCGACGGCAACGAAAAAGTCGCGTCAATTTGCACAAATCGTAAAGGCTACGAAAAAGTTGCGACAATTTCCGAAAAAGTCGCGACGGCGACGAAAAAAATCGCTAAAATACCGATCATTACGAAAAAAATGCATTCGGGCGCTTTTCGGACGTTCGTGGATTAGTAAATCAGCCCCTTAGCATTGCCTTTTCCTTTCTATTCTTCTAAAAAAAAAAAAAGCAGATTTGATCTCATGTAAGTGTTCCTGCTGTTTCTTTCTTTATTCATTAATGTATATTGTGCTTTGGTTTATTTCCATGGACCCTTTAGAAATATAGTAATTTTCTTCCATTTCCATAAACATAATGTAAACCATTAATTACTGTTGGCAGTCATATACAGTATGTTAGTTTGGAGACTCCATTGTTTCTACATGACAAGCAAAATATCATAAATACTCTCAGTATTTATATTTCAAAATCCATGTTTTTTTATGACTGTCATTATTATTAACTGTCATTATTATTAACTGTAGAACGCAGCTTGGCAAAGTTGAAACACTGGCTAGCATATTTATTTGAGCTTGCCCCCTGCTTTACTCTAAGGGGCTGATTTACTTACCCACGAACGGGTCGAATGGAGTCCGATTGCGTTTTTTTCGTAATGATCGGTACTTTGCGATTTTTTCGTATGTTTTGCGATTTTTTCGGATTCTTTACGAATTTTTTGGATCCAATACGATTTTTGCGTAAAAACGCGAGTTTTCCTATCCATTACGAAAGTTGCGTAAAAAGTTGCGCATTTTGCGTAGCGTTAAAACTTACGCGAAAAATGCGCAACTTTTCGCGTAAGTTTTAACGCTACGAAAAATGCGCAACTTTTTACGCAACTTTCGTAATGGATACGAAAAACTCGCGTTTTTACGCAAAAATCGTATTGGTAACGAAAAATTCGTACAGAATCCGAAAAAATCGCAAAACATACGAAAAAGTCGCAAAATGTTCGTTTTCAAGTCGGAACTTTTCCAATTCGGGTCGGATTCGTGGGTTAGTAAATCAGCCCCTAAACATTTACTTGTTTCCATACTGTTTTTCAATATATATTTTTTGCATGAATGTTTCTGTAAAAACACCTCAGTTGAAGATTCTTTAAGACAGACAACGAAAACCTGCTGTGTAATGTAGGCAAGCCTCAAGTGCAAAGTGATTTTATTTTAGCGTTTATGGATATTTGTTTGTAAAAATATTCCGAGAACATTAGAGAGAGAAGATTTAAAGAGCAACAGAGAAATATACAAATAGACAGACACAGATATACAGTATAGGCTTAGATCAGTGATCCCCAACCAGTGGCTCGGGGGCAACATGTTGCTCCCCAACCCCTTGGCTGTTGCTCCCAGTGGCCTCAAAGCAGGGGCTTATTTTTGAATTTTTGGTAAGGAGTAGTGATGAGAGAATTTTTTTGCCAGGCTTGGATTTGCAGTGAATTTCCGCATTTCGCCACTAGCGAATTGTCTTGCAAAACTTCCGTGAAAATTTGCTGCAGGAAAATTTGTCGTGCGGAAATTTTGTTGCGTGTTAAATTGGGCACAGTCACGTAAAATCAGGTGCAGTCATGTAAAAAAGGGGCGCGGTCACATGAAAAAAAAAACAAAAAAAAACCCAGTCGCGACAAAATTGTGCGCGCTCACATCAATAAATACACGGGCGCCAGAAAAATAGACGCGGGCGACAAAAGAGATGCGGGCGGCAAAAAAAAACGATCGACAAATGAGTTTCGCAATTTTTTTTGCAGTTTCACGAATTTTATGGCGAAGCAAAACGGGACAGATGCGCTCATCACTATTAAGTTTAGTAAGTTTTGGTTGCATATAAACCAAGTTTAATGCTAAACAGAGCCTTCTGTAGGCTGCAAGTCCACACAGGGGCTATTAAGTAGCCAATTATAGTTCTTATTTGCACCCCCATAAAACTTTTTAATGCTTGCGTTTCTCCCCAACACTTTTTCCATTTAAATGTTGCTCACGGGGATAGTCGGAGGGGATATACAGTATATGGGAGGTATATATACACCTTTTAGGTTCTGGTTCATTAAGAACCACCTCTTTAAGAGAACCAACACAGGTTAAACTACCAGGAGAGTGTGGGCTTGACAGCCTAGGGGGTGTTTAAAGAAGGGAAAGGCAGGTTGGTATGAGCTGAACCATTAATAACTGTTGTCATATATGTTAGTGTGGAGGCATCATTGTGGAGAGAAGGATAGAAAGATAGATGATAGATAGATAGATAGATAGATAGATAGATAGATGATAGATGGAGAGAAGGATCGATAGATAGATGATAGATGGAGAGAAGGATCGATAGATAGATAGATAGATAGATAGATAGATAGATGGATAGATGGATAGATGATAGATAGATGATAGATAGATGATAGATAGATGATGGATAGATTGATAGATGGATAGATGATAGATAGATAGATAGATAGATGAAAGATAGATGGATAGATAAATGGGTAGATGATAGATGATAGATAGATAGAGAGAGAGAGAGAGAGAGAGAGAGAGAGAGAGAGAGAGAGAGATAGATAGATAGATAGATAGATGATAGATAGATAGATAGAGAGATAGATAGATAGATAGATGATAGATGGATAGATAGATGGATAGATGATAGATATATAGAGAGATAGATAGATATAGATAGATAGATAGATAGATAGATAGATAGATAGATGATAGATAGATGATAGATAGATGATAGATAGATGATAGATAGATAGATATAGATAGATAGATATAGATAGATAGATAGATAGATAGATAGATAGATAGATAGATAGATAAGTGATATATTGACAGGCAAATGAAGACATAAATGAATAGACGGCTCTCAACTTTCTGCCTTTTTTAGCTGCTGCAGTTGGCAATGCGGTATCGTTTGACTTGCAATTTTCTAAATGTTCCCTTAGGAACAAAGCTGTGCATTTCAGCTGAGTTTAAGTGAATTCTCTACCCCCAAGAAAATGTATAACAAACACCTGATTTCTGGCCAACTATACACATTATACGCACCAGCTGTGTAACCACCTCTGACTGCTTGAGGAAAAGCAATTATAACTGCCAACTGGATTCCAGTGAGTAGAAGTAATTATGTGCCTTGCCATTGTGCCCTCGGATATATAGCCATAATGTAGGTTGTATTTATCATGAAGGAAGTTTAAGAAGTTGGAGCTAATATAATGCAATTGAGGGCCATTACAAAATGCAGAGTTGTGTGCCGTTGTAGCTCGCAATCTCCCTCTTAAGGAATTTATTCTTACCATATTATTGTGATAATGTTGCGGTTTATTGAATCGGATATGAAAAATGTACAAAATTAATTCCGTACCCCGTTCTGCTTTCTACGCAAAAAGTTTCCGCACATGTTGTAGCCCCAAAAAGATTTCATTGTGCTGGGAAAATTCCAAGAGCCTGTGACAATGTTGTGAAATAGGGATGTAGCGAACCTAAAAACGCGTTCGCGAAAACCCGCGAATATTCGCAAACTTTGCGAACCCCATAGACTTCAATGGGAAGGCGAACTTTAAAACCTAGAAAAGCCATTTCTGGCCAGAAAACTGATTTTAAATTTGTTTAAAGGGTGCCCCGACCTGGACAGGGGCATGCAGGAGGGGGATCAAGGGCAAAAATTTCTCTGAAAAATACTTTGTTGAAAAAGCGTTGCGTAAAAACGGGCAGACCTAGCGGAAATACGCATCGTTTTTTGCTATTTCGCGCTATTGGCACCATGGAAACGGGATTTGCTTACACCAGTACTAGGCTGAAAAACGCCATGTGTGGTTGTGCGGCGTTTTTTAGGCTGAGAAAAAACGCAGCGAAAAAAAACACGGCAAACCCAAATTGCGAACATACGCGGAAAGTTCGCGAACTTCACCGGCGAACAGTTCGCTACATCTCTATTGTGAAATAAGAGATGGCTTCTGCTAGCTTATGGTATGGACATGTTCAATCTTATGGACAAGTCAGTAGTGATGAGTAAATTTTTTCGCCAGGCACGGCGCATTTCACCATTTTCACCATGGCGGATTGTTTAGCGAAACTTCTGTGAAAACTTTGCTGCGAAAAAAATTAGTCACACGAAATTTGTTTTTTTTTTATGCACAGGCATGCACAGGTTTTATGCATGGGCGCAGCCCCGCCAAAATTGGGCGTGGGCGCGCAAAATAAAAGGACGTGGGCGCGGCAAAAAAGCACGGGCGACAAAAAATTGATGCAGACGGCAAAAAAGTAGCTGCGGGCTACAAAAAAATGCGTTTCGCGAATTTGTTGCCATTTCACTAATTTTCTTGCCGCTTCGCAAATTTTATGGTGAAGCGAAACTAGACAGTAAGTCAGTAAAACCACAACAGGGCAATCAAACTTCCAGGGATTGGCAGGCCCAGATATGTGGTGAGGCCACAAAGGCCCGGGCCTAGGGTGGCATGCCGCCCAGCCGCATTGTAATTTTGCTTATATGGAGCAATGGGGACCAGACGTGCAGAAACTTCAGCGCGTCCTCTTCCAAATGCTCTGTATGCAACTGAAGCATTGTGGGGGATGGGGTGGTCCGGCGTGAGGTTGGCAACGGCGAAAGGGGGCAGTCTCGGGGCACCCCATTCGGAATAGTGATAAGCGAATGTTTACACCAGGCATGGATTTGCACTAAAATTCCGCATTTCATCACCTGCAATTTTTTTTTCACCATTTTGTAAATTTTTCTGTAGTTACGCCAATTTTTTTAGTGAAGAGTAGTGATGAGCGAATTTTTTCGCCAGGCATGGATTCACAACGAATTTCCGCATTTTGCCATTGGAGAATTGTTTTGCGAAACTTCCGTGAAAATTCGCCATGGGAATTTTTTTTTGTCTTGAATCAAATTGGGCACGGTTGCATTAGAAAGGGCAAGGTTGCGTCAAATCGGGGGCGGTTGCGTAAAAAGGGCGCGGTCGGGTCAAAATTGGGCACAGTCGTGTCAAAAAATGCGGGCGACAAAAAAAAATATATATATAGGTGACAAAATACAGACATGGGCGACAAAAAGAATTGTGTGACAAATACGTTTCGCAAATTTTATGGCAAAGCAAAATGGTGATAATAATAATAATAATAGTAATAATAATAATAGTAATAGTGATTTGCTCATCACTAGTAAAGAGATACGGGACATATTCACTCATCACTTGTCTGGAATACTAGTCTGGAATATTTATTACTTGCTAATAATGTATGTACAATATTAATTGAAAAGGAAATCCTAGTCAAACATTTGATGGCACCTACTCCATCATCTACAGCCAAATGGCTGACGATAAGATGTTCCCTTTGACGAGAAACCAAACAGGTTTTGCCACAAGGATCCCGTCTGGTTTTGTTTAAAAACTAAATGGCAGAAAAAAATACAGAAGAGAAGAAACAAGCAACACATCTTAACTAAAATAACTCCCAGCTGGGTAGCACTATAGGGGTCCGTACCACAGTCTGGATGATATGAAAATGTTAAAGCAGCCGATAAAGAGAAGTGCAAAGTTAGGAAAAGAACATAAAGTTGGTCTGGAATTCATTGCAACTTCTCTAAGGAGATCCGTACTTTCTCTATCAATTTATAAGAGTCTGAGGAGACATGTGACAGCTGTAATCCATATCAGGAGTGACACTTAGGGATGTAGCGAACCTCAAAAAAAAAGTTTGCGAACCTGTTCGCGAACTTCCGCCGAAAATTGCGAATATTCGCGAACTTTGCGAACCCCATAGACTTCAATGGGAAGGCGAACTTTAAAACCTAGAAAACCCATTTCTGCCCAGAAAAGTGATTTTAAAGTTGTTAAAAGGTGCCACGACCTGGACAGTGGCATGCAGGAGGGGGATCAAGGGCAAAAACCTCTGAAAAATTGACACACGCCGTTTTTCGAAATGATCGGTAATTTTGCAACTTTTTCGTATTTTCCGGCGCTTTCGTAAAGTTATCGTAAGTTTTGCGACTTTTTCGGAGCTTTCGTACCGTTATCGTAAGTTTTGCGACTTTTTCGGATCTTTCGTAACGTTATCGTAAGTTTTGCGACTTTTTCGGAGCATTCGTACCGTTATCGTAAGTTTTGCGACTTTTTCGGAGCATTCGTACCGTTATCGTAAGTTTTGCGACTTTTTCGGAGCTTTCGTAACGTTATCGTAAGTTTTGCGACTTTTTCGGAGCTTTCGTAACGTTATCGTAAGTTTTGCGACTTTTTCGGAGCATTCGTACCGTTATCGTAAGTTTTGCGACTTTTTCGGAGCATTCGTACCGTTATCGTAAGTTTTGCGATTTTTTCGGTGCCGGCGAACCCAAATTGCGAACATCACGAAAAGTTCGCGAATTTGCGGACTTGCGAACACCCGATGTTCGCGCGAATTAGTTCGCCGGCGAACAGTTCGCTACATCTCTAGTGACACTTACATTTCACACTCGGTCTAATTTCTGTTGAGATGCCTTAATCCTATCAAATTTGCATCATATCTGTCTCTCTTCTGTCTAACCCTCTATATGATACGTAAGCCTATAGGAAATATATAATAGGTGTATATGGCTGTGAATACTGTGCATATTTTATTAGGGTCAGTTGGGTGGAGTAGTGATGGGCGAAATAATATGCCATGTATGGATTCTGGGCGGATTGTGTGCGAAACGTGGAAAAATTTGTGCACGTCAAAAAATTGACGCCCACGTAAAAAAAAAAAAAATTGTGACACTGGTGTTGCTGGTCATCTGTGAAAAGGGCCCTACCAACAAGTGAGAAGGGGCACCAATAAAATAAAAATGGCCCATTCATGCATTTTCACGCCCCTACATGCATCGCCATGCCTCAACCAATCAGGCCCTATTCTGAAACCCCTGCAACAATTACCTAACCTCTCCCTCACAAGCCCCACCCTCTTTACAGCCTGTAATTTCATTTTTAATTCTCTTGGGTCCCCAGATTGCATTACTCCCTGTACCCCCTGATGGCAGCCCAGTAGGTTAATCTGGTATGAAATAATATCAGCAAGCCACATTAAAGTAGCTGAACTGGTAGGCAGGGTTCTTATTGATGTAGCATTAATTAAACATGAGCCACCCACTTTTTGATTTGTACCACCTGTTGTAAAATATGAGGATATTAGAAGTCACCTTGAAGATCCATGAATCGGCCTTCAGCCTCATGGTTGGTACTTTATTCACTATATAATATACAAGAGACACAAATAACCTTTATATGGCCATGGAACTCCCCGGGGACTTATAATATCCCTATATTTTACAATAGGGAGCACTTTATTCACTATATATTATAAGGAACTCCTCTGTGACTTATAAAATCCCTAAATGTTACAATAGGGGGTACTTTATTCACTATGTCTATGAAGATTCTCATTCATCCAGGTCATGATATACAGTATCTAGTAGAATTAAGTCTAAAACAACTGGACTTTTCTGAGTTTTTCTTGAAAACGTTTCACTACTCATCCGAGTGGCTTCTTCAGTTCAAATGACTGGTAGGGAATTCCCCGATATTTAAACTCTTGATGGTAGTAGAGTCACAGACATCCAATCACAATGGTTCCATTGAACTTGTTCAGTTAGGTGTTAGCTGAAACTGACAGGTGTAAGAAGGTATGATCCAATCACAATGGTACCAAGATTCTCATTGATAAAGGTGTTAATCCTTCAAAGTACATGACTGGAAGTGTGAACTGTTGTGAAACTGCCGGGGTAAGGATGTCAACGCGCCATTGTATGTTGGTGACAAGCGGTGTCTCAGGCCCCCTCCTCTGTTCAGGGATGGTTTTTCCAGGTTGGCATAAATGGCCTCTTTCACACCTCTTTCAAACCATCTGTCCTCTCGGTCCAAAATATGCACGTTACTGTCCTCAAAAGAGTGACCTTTTTCTTTGAGGTGTAGATAGACCGCTGAGTCTTGTCCTGAGGAGTTTGCCCGCCTATGTTGGGCCATTCTCTTACAGAGAGGTTGTTTTGTCTCCCCAATGTATAAGTCTGAGCACTCTTCACTACACTGGACAGCATAGACCACATTACTTTTCATGTGCTTGGGTGTTGGGTCTTTCGGGTGCACCAGCTTCTGTCTCAGGGTGTTGCTGGGTTTGAAAAACACAGGAATGCGATGTTTGTTGAAAATTCTCCTAAGTTTTTCTGATGTTCCAGCAACATATGGAATGACTATGTTGTTTCGCCAGCTGTGTTCCTCCCTTCTGTTTGTAGGTCTGGTCTTTCTGTTGGTCTTTGATTTGGTTTTGATGAAGGCCCAGTCTGGGTACCCACAAGTTTTCAGAGCTCCTTTTAGATGTTTATATTCTTTCTCCTTGGCCTCTGCATTGGATGCCACAGTTTCAGCCCGATGATGTAGAGTCCTAATTACACCCAGTTTATGTTCCAAAGGGTGGTGGGAATCAAACAGCAAGTACTGGTCTGTGTGGGTGGGTTTCCTGTATACTTCAATATCCAGGTCCCTCCCCTCTTTGATAACTATAGCACAGTCCAAAAAAGCCAGTTTGCTGTCTTTCACATCTTCCCTTGTGAACGTGATGTTTTTGTCCACCGAGTTTATGTGTTTGGTGAAGGCTGGAACCTCGCGTTCTTTAATTTTGACCCAGGTGTCATCCACATATCTGAACCAATGACTTGGTGTTGTTCCCTTGAAGGTGTCCAGGGCTTTCTTTTCCACTTCTTCCATGTAAAGGTTCGCTACAATTGGAGACACAGGCGAACCCATGGCACAGCCATGTTTTTGTCTATAGAAAACGTCCTTGTGCTTGAAGTAAGTGGTATTGAGACATAGGTCCAGTAAGGAACAAACTTGTTCTGGGGTCAGCTTTGTTCTGCTGCTGAGGGTGGTGTCTTGTTTCAGCCGTTTCCTCACTGTATCAATTGCCTCGGCAGTGGGTATGCATGTGAACAGAGATGTTACGTCATAGGACACCATTGTATCATCGATCTCCAGCTTTAACTCCTTCACTTTTTTGACAAAGTCCATGGAGTTCTGAATGTGGTGTACTGTGTTTCCAACTAAGGGGGCTAAGATGTTGGCCACGTATTTAGCAATGTTATAAGTCACACAGTTAATGCTGCTGACAATTGGCCTCAAAGGGGCTCCTTCTTTGTGTATTTTTGGGAGTCCATATAGGCATGGAGTGGCTTCGCCTGGGTAAAGGCGACGGTACAAAGCTGGACTGATGACCTTTTCCTTCTCAAGGTGCTGCAAGCAGTCTATAACCTTCTTCTTGTAGTTGCTTGTTGGATCTCTCTTGAGTTGCTCATATGTGTCTGAATCGTTGAGCAGTTTGGACACTTTGGCATGGTAGTCTGATGTATTCAGTACCACTGTACACCTTCCTTTATCTGCTGGCAGGATGGTGACACTTGAGTCCTTGGCAAGTGATGTCAGAGCCCTCCTCTCTTGCAGACTTAGATTGGAAGGGGGAGCTTTAGCATTAGCTAGGGCTGCTGATACTTTTAACCGGATGTTTTCAGCCTCATCCACTGGTATCTTATTGTTGTGGATGGATGATTCTGTGGCTGTGAGGAAGTCTACCACTGGTACATACCGTGGGGCCACTGCAAAGTTCAGTCCCTTGGCTAAGACATCCTTCTCTGGTTCTGTGAGTTCCCTGTCTGATAAATTCTTTACCCACAGATCCTTGATGTTCTGGCATGTCTTGTTTTCATCTTCCTTCCTCCCTGTTGATTATTCACTATATATTATAAGGAACTCCTCTGTGACTTATAATATCCCTATATGTTACAATAGGGGGTACTTTATTCACTATATATTATAAGGAACTCCTCTGTGACTTATAATATCCCTATATGTTACAATAGGGGGAACTTTATTCACTAAATATTATAAGGAACTCCTCGGGGACTTATAATATCCCTATATTTTACAATAGGGGGTACTTTATTCACTATATATTATAAGGAACCCCTCTGTGACTTATAATATCCCCTATATGTTACAATAGGGGGAACTTTATTCACTATATATTATAAAGAACTCCTCTGTGACTTATATATCCCTATATGTTACAATAGGGGGTACTTTTTCACTATATATTATAAAGAACTCCTCTGTGACTTATATATCCCTATATGTTACAATAGGGGGCACTTTATTCACTATATATTATAAGGAACTCCTCGGGGACTTATAATATCCCTATATTTTACAATAGGGGGTACTTTATTCACTATATATTATAAGGAACCCCTCTGTGACTTATAATATCCCTATATGTTACAATAGGGGGCACTTTATTCACTATATATTATAAGGAACTCCTCGAGGACTTATAATATCCCTATATGTTACAATAGGGGGAACTTTATTCACTATATATTATAAAGAACTCCTCTGTGACTTATATATCCCTATATGTTACAATAGGGGGTACTTTATTCACTATATATTATAAAGAACTCCTCTGTGACTTATATATCCCTATATGTTACAATAGGGGGCACTTTATTCACTATATATTATAAGGAACTCCTCGGGGACTTATAATATCCCTATATTTTACAATAGGGGGTACTTTATTCACTATATATTATAAGGAACCCCTCTGTGACTTATAATATCCCTATATGTTACAATAGGGGGCACTTTATTCACTATATATTATAAGGAACTCCTCGGGGGCTTATAATATCCCTATATGTTAAAATAGGGGGTACTTTATTCACTATATATTATAAAGAACTCCTCTGTGACTTATATATCCCTATATGTTACAATAGGGGGCACTTTATTCACTATATATTATAAGGAACTCCTCGGGGACTTATAATATCCCTATATTTTACAATAGGGGGTACTTTATTCACTATATATTATAAGGAACCCCTCTGTGACTTATAATATCCCTATATGTTACAATAGGGGGCACTTTATTCACTATATATTATAAGGAACTCCTCGGGGACTTATAATATCCCTATATGTTACAATAGGGGGAACTTTATTCACTATATATTATAAGGAACCCCTCTGTGACTTATAATATCCCCTATATGTTACAATAGGGGGAACTTTATTCACTATATATTATAAAGAACTCCTCTGTGACTTATATATCCCTATATGTTACAATAGGGGGCACTTTATTCACTATATATTATAAGGAACTCCTCGGGGACTTATAATATCCCTATATTTTACAATAGGGGGTACTTTATTCACTATATATTATAAGGAACCCCTCTGTGACTTATAATATCCCTATATGTTACAATAGGGGGTACTTTATTCACTATATATTATAAAGAACTCCTCTGTGACTTATAATATCCCTATATGTTACAATAGGGGGTACTTTATTCACTTTATATTATAAGGAACTCCTCGGGGGCTTATAATATCCCTATATATTACAATAAGGGGTACTTTATATACTATATCATATTCTGTTGATCAATCAATCTGGGCGCCTGTCTTTTCATCTTCTTAACACTATTAAACACATACAATGTTTCACTATATTAACAGGACACGATACTTTACTGAAATATAGTTTCTTTTAGGCTAAACCACTAGGATAAGAATAAAACAGAATGTGTATTTTCCTTTTTTGCTTAAAATTTCTCTAAATATTTAGATATTGCAGCAAATACAGTTTAGTGTTCAGGCCTTCAAACTCCTATTTACATCTCCCTCATTTCCTTGCTCGTATTACTGATTCAAACTCAGATATCTCAGGAATAATGATCCTTTTTCATGTTCTTCAGTGAAGAATAATCGGAAGAAATATACATATATTTATGTCACTCTTCTGATGAAACCGACATGTTTGCGGTTAAGAAATAAATAAAGAAAAATAAACCTTGAACATAAGAAACAAGAGACTCAAAATTACTTTTAAGTGGAATCTACTTTCCGTCTAGAGAATACTGATATCAACAGAAGCAGCGAGTATAGATATAGATTCAGCAGGCGTCAATTCACAGCGAAAACTTCCATTAAATTTTGCTGCAAAAAAAATGTGGTCACGTCAAAAAAAGGCGCAAGAAGTGTAAGAAGTTGCCTGGGTCTAAAAAGTTGAAAAGTACCAGACCCATGCAAAGGTTTGGCTGGTTGGCTGGTAACACTTAAGGTGGCCATACACGCTAAGATCTGCTCGCTTGGCAGGGTCGCAAAGCGAGCCAATCTTCTGATATTGTGGGATAACAATTTAATTAGAACGGCGGGTATGGACAATCTAATTAGAATGGCGGGTATGGAGGCCTGTCGGTTTGGGGACGAGCCAATGCAGTCCCCAATCCAACGAAAAATCAAACCTGCCCGATCGAGATCTGCCCGATTTGAGGCCAGATGTCAGTCATGCAGGCCCGTCGTTCATTGGTCTAAAGGACCGATAACGGCAGCTAGAATGCTCTGAGATACAAAAATTTTGGATTGAAATATTACATGTAGTGATGAGCCAATCTGTCCCATTTCGCTTCACCATTAAATTCGCGAAACGGCAAGAAAATTCGCAAACCGGCGAAAAATTTGTGAAACGCATTTTTTTGCACAATTTTTTTTGTTGCCCTGGTATTTTTTGTCCCCTCATCCGTTTTTGTTTTCAGTTTTGGCATGACCAGGCCCAATTTTGGCATGACCAAGCCCAATTTGACACGACTGTGCCCTTTTTTGATGTGACCAGGCCCAATTTTGACACAACCATGCCCAATTTGGTGCGCTGCAAAAGTTTCGTGAAACAATTCGCCAATGGCGAAATGAGGAAATTCGCTGCAAATCTATGCCTGATGAGATTGACAAAGACCCAGCAGTGATTCTTCTTTACCACAAAGTGAAGCCTGTCCCGTCTTATAAGAAATCACTAACTCAATATGCTTTTAATGCAGCCAAACTCTTAACTCCCTGTAAATGGAAATCTACTTCACTACCCACTATTTCTGAATGGATCTCAGAAATGGAGGACATTCGTAAGGTTGAGGAATTACCGACTCGTACAAAACATTTGCTTATAATGGAGTCTATGGGAGATGGCCATGGACTTTCTGGATAACGAATTTCCAAATAATGGATCCCATACCTGTACTAGCATAAGTATGCCGCTGTTCTACGCATTATTGGCAAATTCTTCATAATTGGACGGTGAAATGTAAATTAACGGTTATCATGATAAGGGAGCATAATGCCGTAAAGTCTTTTTTAGAGTGGTTCTTTAAATGTAGTTTAGCAAGACTCAGGACTCACGGAGTTAAAACTAAATTATTTAATAAATCACATAGGAGACAAGTATGAAGACAATATCATTATACTTATTATACTTGCTGCAACTGAGAACCTGCACATTCCAACTACCGGTATTTTGTAAGATTTAGCAATAGACCATGCCAAGATACATTTCTGAAGAAAGTCTATAGCTTTCAACGTTGTGCAATTATCTGTCCATTTTTACTGGGTCCCGCTGCCTAGGCTGTACTTTCAAGACCCAAAGGAAAATGCTGAGGCTGGCAAATAAAAACACATTGCCTCAGAGTTCTGATTTATTTTTTCACCTGGTAAGAACAGTGGATGCTTTCATAACTTAAATGCCTCTTGGGCAGCTCGTGTACATGCAAGGCCTGTTTCTACAAAAAAAAATATGTGGCCGTTTCAAGTATATCTTCTGGATATTCCATGAGCTAAACTTAAACTATTAAGGAAGTGGTTTTGGTCATTTACGGCTACCCCGAAAAATATAATATTCCAAGAAAGCTAATTCTACTATCCAAAAATAATTTTTACTTTAGATGTCCTTCATTTGGCTGAGTGATCAGAAGAAGAGAAGAAGGAGAAAACTTGTTTTGACAATGTGTAATTATTTGGCTATGGGTCGCGGCAAATGAATAGCAAATGTACTTCAAAAAAGTAAATAAGCCACAGTCAATATATTCTTAAGCCAGTAAGTAATGTTTCCACTTAGTCCAGTTGGTACAGTATATTTCCTTTGGTTTATTTGCCCATAAAAACATGGGCATGTCCCCAATGGACCACAGCAGGATGCCAGCTGCTGATCAGAACATGACATGCACATTCTGTTAAGTTCAGCAACATTTGTAAGGGTTATCAAGGCTCAAACACTATGGGGGGGGGAAGAGATTATTCTTAGGCAGGTCTTTAGTGTAAAACTTCCTCCACAGTGAAGGACTGATGGTTAAAGAACCAGATATATTACTATTTGGCTAACTGAGTGGGTTACTCGATACCGATTCTCAGAACATATTCAGCAGCTGACCTGTGTTTCTTGAGTGCACAACTTACATAGTTACATAGGGTTGAAAAAAGAGTCTATCAAGTTCAATAACATAAAAACGATCAACGCACCAGAGCCCCCCTCCCTTTAGATTAAAGAGACTGAACTTCCATTTGAAGCAGCGTAGGGGGTTTTTCACAGTGAGGGCAGTGAGGTTGGGGAATGCCCTGCAGGGGGATGTTGGGTAGGGGGTTCCTCACGGTGAGGGCAGTGAGGTTGGGGAATGTCTTGCTGGGGGATGTTGGGTAGGGGGTTCCTCACAGTGAGGGCAGTGAGGGGGTTGGGGAATGCCCTGCCGGGAGATGTTGGGTAGGGGGTTCCCCACGGTGAGGGCAGTGAGGGGGTTGGGGAATGCCCTGCCAGGGGATGTTGGGTAGGGGGTTCCTCACAGTGAGGGCAGTGAGGGGGTTGGGGAATGCCCTGCCGGGAGATGTTGGGTAGGGGGTTCCCCACGGTGAGGGCAGTGAGGGGGTTGGGGAATGCCCTGCCGGGGGATGTTGGGTAGGGGGTTCCTCACGGTGAGGGCAGTGAGGTTGGGGAATGCCCTGCCGGGGGATGTTGGGTAGGGGGTTCCCCACGGTGAGGGCAGTGAGGGGGTTGGGGAATGCCCTGCCGGGAGATGTTGGGTAGGGGGTTCCCCACGGTGAGGGCAGTGAGGGGGTTGGGGAATGCCCTGCCGGGGGATGTTGGGTAGGGGGTTCCTCACGGTGAGGGCAGTGAGGTTGGGGAATGCCCTTCCTAGAGATGTGGTAATGGCAGATTCTGTTAATTCCTATAAGAGGGGCCTGGCACAATCAGAATATCCAAGGCTATTGTGATACTAATATCTACAGTTAGTGTTAGTGGTTGTATATATAGTTTATGTATGTGAGTGTATAGATTGTATAGATTGAACCTCCCCTATCTGCCTATAATCCCCTCTAATGTACTTGTACAGAGTAATCATGTCCCCTTGCAAGCGCCTCTTTTCCAGAGAAAACAACCCAACCTTCAGAGATGACAACCCCAACCTTGACTTATCACGCATTTATGTATTCATGTATACTATGAAAGGCCAGGGGGGGGGGGTCTCTGTTGACTACCCATAGATGTGGGATACTACAATACTGTCATCCTCCCTTTACATATAGACAACCACCCCCAGCAATAAAACACACTAGACCTTCTTTATAAATAGTCAAATGCTCAAATATTAGACCACCATAATTTTTTTCCAGGGTATTAACATCTGGCAAATACAAAATAATAATAATTCTTAACAGCTTAACATGATATACCCGGTTTTAACCCTAACTATTTCTAAACCTATCATAATTCTCTTTGGGCAAATAGTCCTGGGATTGCAATGCTGTACATTGTACCTATCAATTGCAGTACGCCAACTCGGTAGTATCAATGGTACTCTACTAGAGGATAAAGAGTTGGCTCATTACACACTGTCCATCCATCCAAAGCACTCTGACTCTCACTTACCCTTGGACAATCCTACATAGTCAGAGAGGGTGGACCTGTTTCTGCCACAAGCTACCACAGGTGGGAGGAGGAACTTGATCCCCAAGCCTAACCTTCTCCCAGGTGAAATAGCCTCTATTGTACCAGTCATTCTGCCCTTCTATCAATACATCGGACCTATTTCTGCCACAAGCTACCACAGGTGGGAGGAGGAACTTGATCCCCAAGCCTGACCTTCTCCCATGTGAAATCGCCTCTATTGTACCAGTCATTCTGCCCTTCCATCGATACATCGGACCTGTTTCTGCCACAAGCTACCACAGGTGGGAGGAGAAACTTGATCTCCAAGCCTGACCTTCTCCCAGGTGAAATTGCCTCTATTGTACCAGTCATTCTGCCCTTCTATCGATACATCGGACCTGTTTCTGCCACAAGCTACCACAGGTGGGAGGAGGAACTTGATCCCCAAGCCTGACCTTCTCCCATGTGAAATCGCCTCTATTGTACCAGTCATTCTGCCCTTCCATCGATACATCGGACCTGTTTCTGCCACAAGCTACCACAGGTGGGAGGAGAAACTTGATCTCCAAGCCTGACCTTCTCCCAGGTGAAATTGCCTCTATTGTACCAGTCATTCTGCCCTTCCATCGATACATCGGACCTGTTTCTGCCACAAGCTACCACAGGTGGGAGGAGGAACTTGATCCCCAAGCCTAACCTTCTCCCAGGTGAAATTGCCTCTATTGTACCAGTCATTTTGCCCTTCTATCAATACATCGGACCTGTTTCTGCCACAAGCTACCACAGGTAGGAGAAGGAACTTGATCTCCAAGCCTGACCTTCTCCCAGGTGAAATTGCCTCTATTGTACCAGTCATTATGCCCTTCCATCGATACATCGGACCTGTTTCTGCCACAAGCTACCACAGGTGGGAGGAGGAACTTGATCCCCAAGCCTAACCTTCTCCCAGGTGAAATTGCCTCTATTGTACCAGTCATTCTGCCCTTCTATCAATACATCGGACCTGTTTCTGCCACAAGCTACCACAGGTGGGAGAAGGAACTTGATCTCCAAGCCTGACCTTCTCCCAGGTGAAATTGCCTCTATTGTACCAGTCATTCTGCCCTTCTATCAATACATCGGACCTGTTTCTGCCACAAGCTACCACAGGTGGGAGGAAGAACTTGATCCCCAAGCCTGACCTTCTCCCATGTGAAATCGCCTCTATTGTACCAGTCATTCTGCCCTTCCATCGATACATCGGACCTGTTTCTGCCACAAGCTACCACAGGTGGGAGGAGAAACTTGATCTCCAAGCCTGACCTTCTCCCAGGTGAAATTGCCTCTATTGTACCAGTCATTCTGCCCTTCCATCGATACATCGGACCTGTTTCTGCCACAAGCTACCACAGGTGGGAGGAGGAACTTGATCCCCAAGCTTAACCTTCTCCCAGGTGAAATTGCCTCTATTGTACCAGTCATTCTGCCCTTCCATCGATACATCGGACCTGTTTCTGCCACAAGCTACCACAGGTAGGAGAAGGAACTTGATCTCCAAGCCTGACCTTCTCCCAGGTGAAATTGCCTCTATTGTTCCAGTCATTCTACCCTTCCATCGATACAGTCTCCAGAGTTCCTGTCCACTTTGCCTATGTAACTCCAATTTGAAGCCTGTGGGTTAAATATTTACGGCTTTGCATATTACTTAAAGACTCAGCATATGCATTTGAAAGTAAAATCCTTAATATCAGCATCACAAGGAGAATTTTTCTGCCAAAAATATTAATCTGGAAAATTGTTCCAGCACAATATGGCTTTGTGAATAACAATGGTTTTAAACCACTCAATGCAAAAAAAAAAATCCATAATTACAGTCATAGAGAGTATAGTTATGCAACATTTGCTGCCCTTTAACAATAGACCTAATTTGAGAGAAAGCAGTTTTGGACTCCGCAGAAATGTTTTGTATGAATATTTCAATATAATGGTAATGGATATAAAAGAGTACGTCTTTGTACACAATTACATGGTTCCTTTAGAACAGAAAAATGCTGCCCAAAATGCTGTTACCACTTGTAATTCCTCACTAGGAACGTGTTTTATTCCCATATATGACTTTGTATGGCTACTGCTTATATGATGAAACCATCAGACTAGAACATTTATCCATCTATGAACTGCAGGAAGTCTATTATACATGCCCGGGTCAGAATGCAGTGCCAAAAGGGGATGGAAAACATGGCTACTGGTCACTTATTGGTCACCTCAAACTGTATTGCAGATGTACAAGGATTCTCTATAAGAGTTATTTCTACTCTCTCTATATAAGTTATCTCACGGTAATGTAGTGTAAGACTTTTGTTTGTCAGTATTACACAGTAATGATGAAAACCTCACGGTCCACAATCCACAGTACAGGTAAAGGACCCATTATCCAGAATGCTCGAGACCAAGGGTATTCCGGATAAGGGGTCTTTCCATAATTTGGACATAATTTGGATCTCCATACCTTAAGTCTACTAAAAAAACAATAAAAAATTAGTTAAACCCAATAGGATTGTTTTGCATCCAATAAGAATTATTTATATCTTAATTGGGATCAAGTACAGGTACTGTTTTATTATTACAGAGAAAAGGGAATCATTTAACCATTAAATAAACCCAATAGGGCTGTTCCGCCCCAATAAGGGGTAATTATATCTTAGTTGGGATCAATTACAGGTACTGTTTTATTATTACAGAGAAAAGGGAATCATTTAACCATTAAATAAACCCAATAGGGCTGTTCTGCCCCCAATAAGGGGTAATTATATCTTAGTTGGGATCAATTACAGGTACTGTTTTATTATTACAGAGAAAAGGGAATCATTTAACCATTAAATAAACCCAATAGGGCTGTTCTGCCCCCAATAAGGGGTAATTATATCTTAGTTGGGATCAATTACAGGTACTGTTTTATTATTACAGAGAAAAGGGAATCATTTAACCATTAAATAAACCCAATAGGGCTGTTCTGCCCCCAATAAGGGGTAATTATATCTTAGTTGGGATCAAGTACAGGTACTGTTTTATTATTACAGAGAAAAGGGAATCATTTAACCATTAAATAAACCCAATAGGGATGTTCTGCCCCCAATAAGGGGTAATTATATCTTAGTTGGGATCAAGTACAGGTACTGTTTTATTATTACAGAGAAAAGGGAATCATTTAACCATTAAATAAACCCAATAGGGCTGTTCTGCCCCCAATAGGGGGTAATTATATCTTAGTTGGGATCAATTACAAGGTACTGTTTTATTATTACAGAGAAAAAGGAAATCAGTTTTAAAATTCTGAATTATTTGATTAAAATGGAGTCTATGGGAGACAGGCTTTCCGTAATTCGGAGCTTTCTGGATAATGGGTTTCCAGATAAGGGATCCCATACCTGTATTATGAAAAGCCATGATTTACCAGATTTAATTTTGAATTATCATAGTTAATGTATTAGCACATATGAGAAGGCGCCCGCCCACCTCGACTGCCCCCGCCCCCGTGCATGAGCGCCACTTAACTCATACGGAGCAGTGGGGAGAGGACGTGCTAAAGTTTCTGCACGTCCGGTCCCCATTGCTCTGTATGTGAGCAAAATTCCAGTGCGGCTGGGTGGCATGCTGCCCCTAAATTCTGCCGCCCTAGGCCCCAAGCCTCACCACAAATCCAGGCCTGGCTACACTACCAACTTGTACCTGAGCAGAGAGTCTTGGCAACCAATTACATTTTTGCTTTCATTGTTTATCTACTGCTGATTGAACAGAGCTAATCACTGATTGGTTACTGCGGGTTACTGCCTTAGGAGCAAATGTTCCCAATATGTGTAAATAAGCCCAAGTGAATATAAATTCTCTCGCCTGTACTACGACTGTAGCATTTAGCCAAACAAACAAAAAGAAACAAAACCTAATCCTTAATGTCATTAAAGGTCCCCATACACGGGCCGATAGAAGCTGCCGATATCGGTCCCTTGGACCAACTCAGCAGCTTATCTGCCCGTGTAGGGGCAGAAACGAGCGGGCTGGCCGACCGATATCTGGCCTGAAATTGGCCAGATATCGATCGGCCAGGTTAGAAAATCCAGTCAGATCGGGGACCGCATTGGCTCGTTGATGTGGTCCCCGAACCAACTGCCCCATTTCCGCCTACATAATCCGGTCGTTTGGCCCCAGGGCCAAACGATCGGATTATTTTTTTTTTTAACTTCAAGCTCCCTGATATTGCCCACCCATAGGTGGGGATATCAGGGGAAGATCCGCTCGCTTGGCGATCTCGCCAAGCGAGCGGATCTTACCGTGTATGGGGACCTTTAGTTGTAATTAGCGATGAGCAAATTTTTTCGCCAGGCATGGATTCGCAGCAAATTCCCGCATTTGCCATTGGCAAATTGTTTTGTGAAACTCGCGTGAAAATTCGCAGCAGAACAATTAGTCGTGCATCAAATAAAGTCATGGTCATGTCAAAATAAGACACAGGCGACAAAAAAGTAACGAGACAAATGCGTTTTGTGGATTTTTCACCATTTCATGAATTTTGTTGTCGTTTTGCGAATTTTATGGTGAAGCGAAATTGCATAGATTCGCTCATAACTAATGTAATGAGGTGGGTTTATGAGGGTAAGACTTTTTTCAGTTACAAATGCAGTCGTCTGTGCTCAAATCTGATTTTTTTTTTAGCAAAATCCAAAAGTGATGAATTCAGTGTATCGACACTTCTAAGAAACAGATGTGGAGTTTGGATTTTGTATTCACTGTTTAATTTATGTTATGGCTTTTGATACCCCTAACACTCTCGGAGGTCTATTTGCTTACACTTAAAAGGAAAAATATGCAGGATGAAATAAAAATTGGGTTTTTGTGCTAATTTGAGCATATTTATTTGCCTGCAGGTATATTTTATAACTGTGTTGTCAAGAACAATTCTGTAATTCAATTTTCCGTAATACTTCTCTTCTGTAGTCTTTCAGGCCTAACGTTTCCTGCCTGGAGGTGGTGTAACCCATTATACCCCAAGGGAAGGTTGCTGTCATTCTTACCGCGTTCTTTTATTTATCTTTTTTTTATATATATCTTTTAAAATATTCATTTGAAATGCCGCCAATACATTTTTCAATCGGGATTTTTAGATTTTTTTTTTTTTTGATTCATTTTTTGATTGCTTTTGGGACTACAAAAAATTCCCACTTTTTAAGTTAATTACACATCAAAAGGGGCTCATTCCCTCCTTTCCAAATGCTTTTTTCTAATCTTTTGCAGTTTTTTGCAGTCGCCTTTAGGGATGTAGCGAACCTAAAAAAAAAAGTTCGCGAACATACGCCAAAACCCGCGAATATTCGCGAACTTTGCGAACCCCATAGACTTCAATGGGAAGGCGAACATTAAAAACTAGGAAAGCCATTTCTGGCCAGAAAACTGATTTTAAAGTTGTTTAAAGGGTGCCATGACCTGGACAGTGGCATGCAGGAGGGGGATCAAGGGCAAAAATTTCTCTGAAAAATACTTTGTTGGCACAGAGTTGCGCAAAAAATGCAAGCTATTCTAGCGAAAATACACGGCTTTTTTGCTATGTCGCACTTAAACACCATGAAAACGGGATTTGCGGAAAAACGGCATGTGTGACTTGTGCGGCGTATTGTACAATACTTTTGCGACGATAAAAAATGCGGCGGAAAACGCGGCGCGAACCCAAACTGCGAACATACGCGTTCGCGAACACCCGATGTTCGCGCAAATTTGTTCGCCGGTGAACAGTTCGCTACATCTCTAGTCACCTTAATGAGACACAGATGATAATAGTTTCAACTAAAGGACATGTGAGATATTTGAGATCTTATTTAATAATGCAAGCCCAAGTGCAAAGTACTGGATCAGCTGCACAGCTATTCACAATAATACTTATACCCTTACATGCTCCTTACTAGTGATGAGCGAATCTGTCCCGTTTGGCTTTGCCAAAAAATTTGCAAATCTTTGAAAAGATTCACGAAAAGGCAAAAAATTTGAGAATCATTGAAAAGATTTGCAAAATGGCAAAAAATGATCAAAATTTGAAAATGTTGTTCATCAAAAAAAATTGTTGTAGGACGATTTTTTGACACACCACACATTTTTTCACTCGTTTCACAACCAGTGATGAGCAAATCTGTCCCATTTCGCCATCAAATTCGCTAAACAACAAGAAAATTCGTGAAACGTCGGAAAATCCACGAAACGCATTTGTTGCACGACTTTTTTGTCGCACACGTCTTTTTTTGTCGATCCCTCCCGTTTCAACGCAACCGTACCCAATTTTGAAGTGGCCGTCCCAATTTTGACGCAACCATGCTCTTTTGGCAGTGAATGCACCCAACTTGATGTGGACACGCCCATTTTTCGGGACCACGCCTTTTTTTGACACACAACAAATTTTTCTGCTGTGAATTTTCACAGAAGTTTTGGAAAACAATTTGCCAATGGCAAAATGCAGAAATTTGCTGTGAATCCATACCTGGCGGAAATCATCACTATTCATGACAAAATCCACTAAGGGCAAAACGCAGAAGTTTGCCGCAAATCCATGCCTGCCGACTTATTTCGCCCATCACTAGTCCTTACAATTTTTGACGAGTGCCATTGAACTTCAGGGAATCATGGAACTCCCACCAGCAGTTGCAGGGTTCCCCTAGTACAGGGGTCCCCAACCTTTTTTTTTTACCTGTGAACAGCATTTAAATATAAAGAAAGTTGGGGAGAAACACAAGAATGAAAAAATGTCACGGGGGTGATCCATATGGTCTGTGATTGGTTATTTGATAGCCCAATGTGGACTGGCAGTCTACTCAAGGCTCTGTTTGGCAATACGAGTGGTCCAAAACTTGTCTCCAATTCAGAAATTAAAAATAGGCATCTGCTTTGAGTATTCGGTAACGATGAGCGATTTTTTTCGCCAGGCATGGATTCGCAGTGAATTTCCGCGTTTCGGCATTGTCGAATTGTTTTGCAAAACTTCCGTGAAAATTCACTGCGCAAAAATTTGTTGTGCAGAATTTTTTTTTGTTGCGCGTCAAAAAACACGGTGGTCACGGCAAATCCGGGCGCGGTCACCTAAAAAATGGCGTGGTCACAACAAAACTGGGCACAGTCGCGTCAAAAAGCGTGGGCGACAAAAAATTTATACTCGGGGGACAACAAAATATCGCATTTCACGAATTTTTTGTCTTTTCTCGGACTTTCTTGCCGTTTCACAAATTTTATGGTGAAGCAAAATGGGACAGATTCGCTCATCGCTAGTCCTCTGTGAGCAACATCTAAGGGGTTGGTGGGCAACATCTAAAGGGTTGGTGGGCCTGTTAGTCTGACATCAGTAGTAGGAAAGCTTCTGGAAGGGGTAATAAGGGATAGGATAGTTGAATACATTGCAGTTTACGATACTATTAGTTTGTGCCAGCATGGTTTTATGCGTAACAGATCTTGCCAGACTAATTTAGTTGCCTTTTATGAGGAGGTGAGCAGGAACCTTGATGCTGGAATGGCAGTTGATGTCATCTACTTAGATTTTGCTAAAGCGTTTGATACAGTACCTCACAGAAGGTTAATGATCAAATTGAGGAATATTGGCCTAGAACATAATATTTGTAATTGGATAGAAAACTGGCTGAAGGATAGAGTACAAAGAGTGGGGGTAAATGGAACATTTTCTAATTGGGCCAGTGTGGTTAGTGGAGTACCGCAGGGGTCATTCCTTGGTCCTTTGCTTTTTAACTTGTTTATTAATGACCTGGAGGTGGGCATAGAGAGTACTGTTTCTATTTTTGCTGATGACACTAAATTGTGCAAAACTATAAGTTCCATGCAGGATGTGCCGCTTTGCAGAGCAATTTGACAAAATTGGAAAACTGGGCAGCAAACTGGAAAATGAGGTTCAATGTTGACAAGTGTAAAGTTATGCACTTTGGTAGGAATAATATAAACACAAACTATCTACTGAATGGGAGTGTGTTGGGGGTTTCCTTAATGGAGAAGGATCTAGGGGTTTTTGTAGATCACAAGTTGTCTAATTCCAGGCAGTGTCATTCTGTGGCTACTAAAGCAAATAAAGTGCTGTCTTGTATAAAAAAGAGCATTGACTCAAGGGATGAGAACATATTTTTGCCACTTTATAGGTCCCTGGTAAGGCCTCACCTTGAGTATGCGGTGCAGTTTTGGGCTCCAGTCCTTAAGAAGGATATTAATGAGCTGGAGAGAGTGCAGAGACGTGCAACTAAACTGGTTAAGGGGATGGAAGATTTAAGCTATGAGGTTAGACTGTCGAGGTTGGGGTTGTTTTCTCTGGAAAAGAGGCGCTTGCGAGGGGACATGATTACTCTGCACAAGTACATTAGAGGGGATTATAGGCAGTTGGGGGATGTTCTTTTTTCCCATAAAAACAATCAGCGCACCAGAGGTCACCCCTTTAGATTAGAGGAACGGAGCTTCCATTTGAAGCAGCGTAGGTGGTTTTTCACGGTGAGGGCAGTGAGGTTGGGGAATTCCCTTCCTAGTGATGCTGTAATGGCAGATTCTGTTAATGCCTATAAGAGGGGCCTGGATGAGTTTTTGAACAAGCAGAATATCCAAGGCTATTGTGATACTAATACCTACAGTTAGTATTACTGGTTGTATATATATAGTTTATGTATGTGAGTGTATAGATTGGTTAGTATAGGTTGTGTGCTGGGTTTACTCGGATGGGTTGAACTTGATGGACAATGGTCTTTTTTCAACCCTATGTAACTATGTAACATTTTGCCCCTGAGCCACTGGTTGGGGATTACTGCCCTAGTGGGATGTGTACATGGATTTAACTAACTGGCGTCAAGTGAATCACTTGCTAATGGGGCTACCAATGACATACACATTGATACAGTATGTTGGAAGTAATGCCACTATTCACAAAAAGTTGCTGGTACCTTGTGCTCATTTTGGGGATACCTGCAATTAAGCTGAAAATCTGGGGGTTGCATTATGGATAAAAGAATATGGAATTATTAAATAAAACTATCCTTGCCTTTTGCTTAGGAAATGAGCCCTTGGATATTTGTTACCTGGCTATAATCTCTATAAAAGTAGTTAGTTATATTTTTGGATCAACTTGATTAGACTGAACAGTTTCTAGTCATTTGTAACACTCCGACATTCATCAGGTACGAGACAACATTTTCATTTTCTGCTTCCAGACAAAGTCATCTCTCGGCGTGATTGTTCCGTGCAGACAGTAAAATATGCCCCAACACCTCACTGTCTGTTTATGGCAAAATAATTTGAAGATTAAACCCTACTTATTAATCAGGTCTATATTCCCTTTAGTATTTTAAACTCTGATTACTTTTGTATCCTCGTTCCGCGAAACACAAAACATGTTCTTGTGCCTTGATTAATTAAATTTAAAGCATACTGTAAATTAAACAAAGGGTTTGACAGATAATAATAAAACCTGGGTACTTAAAATGTCATGTACATAGACTAGGGATGTGATTGATGAATCGCTTCAACCTTACAATACACCCCTGTTATTATGAAGACATTATAAATTGCAAAGTGATTCTTTGTCTTTACTCAGCAGGAGATGCCAATAGTACGTACGGCAGGAATGATTCATTTTTAACCATAACCATGAATTTGGAGTGCTATGTTAGGTGTTAGTAAAAAGGAATGATGTGCATGGAATTCATTAGCAAACCTTGTCTTGAACATATTCTTTTTTTCCCTTCAAAAGCTTCACTATGTCTTAAAGAAGGTGAAGTTGTATCTATCAAACGCTGTTAATTTGTGGAGGTGATTGCTACTGGAAGCAGTGCTCCTGCATCAAATGCCGACTGAGGGCTCACGAGTAGATAACAAGTTGTCTAATTCCAGGCAGTGTCATTCTGTGGCTACTAAAGCAAATAAAGTGCTGTCTTGTATAAAAAGGGCATTGACTCAAGGGATGAGAACATAATTTTGCCCCTTTATAGGTCCCTGGTAAGGCCTCACCCTGAGTATGGGGGGCAGTTTTGGGCTCCAGTCCTTAAGAAGGATATTAATGAGCTGGAGAGAGTGCAGAGACGTGCAACTAAACTGGTAAAGGGGATGGAAGGGTTAAACTATGAGGTTAGACTGTCAGGGTTGGGGTTGTTTTCTCTGGAAAAGAGGCGCTTGCGAGGGGACATGATTACTCTGTACAAGTACATTAGAGGGGATTATAGGCAGATGGGGGGGGGTTCTTTTTCCCCATAAAAACAATCAATGCACCAGAGACCCCCCCTTTAGATTAGAGGAATGGAACTTCCATTTGAAGCAGCGTAGGGGGTTCCTCACGGTGAGGGCAGTGAGGTTGGGGAATGCCCTGCCGGGGGATGTTGGGTAGGGGGTTCCTCACGGTGAGGGCAGTGAGGTTGGGGAATGCCCTGCCGGGGGATGTTGGGTAGGGGGTTCCTCACGGTGAGGGCAGTGAGGTTGGGGAATGTCCTGCTGGGGGATGTTGGGTAGGGGGTTCCTCACGGTGAGGGCAGTGAGGTTGGGGAATGCCCTGCCGGGGGATGTTGGGTAGGGGGTTCCTCACGGTGAGGGCAGTGAGGGGGTTCGGGAATGCCCTGTCGGGGGATGTTGGGTAGGGGGTTCCTCACGGTGAGGGCAGTGAGGTTGGGGAATGCCCTGCTGGGGGATGTTGGGTAGGGGGTTCCTCACGGTGAGGGCAGTGAGGGGGTTTGGGAATGCCCTGTCGGGGGATGTTGGGTAGGGGGTTCCTCACGGTGAGGGCAGTGAGGTTGGGAAATGCCATGCTGGGGGATGTTGGGTAGGGGGTTCCTCACGGTGAGGGCAGTGAGGGGGTTGGGGAATGCCCTGCCGGGGTATGTTGGGTAGGGGGTTCCTCACGGTGAGGGCAGTGAGGTTGGGGAATGCTCTGCCGGGGTATGTTGGGTAGGGGGTTCCTCATGGTGAGGGCAGTGAGGTTGGGGAATGCCTTGCCGGGGGATGTTGGGTAGGGGGTTCCTCACGGTGAGGCCAGTGAGGTTGGGGAATGCCTTGCCGGGGGATGTTGGGTAGGGGGTTCCTCACGGTGAGGCCAGTGAGGTTGGGGAATGCCCTGCCGGGGGATGTTGGGTAGGGGGTTCCTCTATGGTCTAATTCAATTGTTTGGCCCAATGGTGTAAAAGATAGAATTAAACCAGAGGGTATAAGCAACGATTCAAGGTGGTCCCCGATGCAACGGAAAATCAAGCTTGCCCAATCTAGATCTGCCCAATTTTAGGCCAGATCTTGGTCAGGTAAGCCCAACTGGGGTGCCCATATAAGGGCAGATAAGCTGCCGAATCGGTCTAAAGGACCCGAATCATGTATGGCCGCCTTTAGTTAGTGCTGAGAGATAAGAAGCTCTTTATAAAGAACTACTTTCTTCCTCTAATTAATGTCTCTGTTTTAGACCTACAGAAAAGGAGTTGTTTATTGTAAAAGGAGTTTTATGGGGAGGGAAATAGCCCCCTTCCTATCCAATTGCACTAAAAAGCAATGGGTTCCAGGAAGTCATGGATAGCAGCCCATCTTGGAGGAGGGGCAGCATGACCCAAGCTCAGCCGATGCAGGAGCCCAATAGGTGGGGTTAATTAAATGGGAAGGGCTGATATGGGAGGGAGGAGTAGGTGGCCATTTCAGTTTGAGGTGAGGTTAACTTGCCACCATTTTACGGTAGCAAGCAGAAAAGCAAAGTTTAGATGGGGGTGGTATCCATGGTCTGGTTTGTTGTTTTCTTAGATGTCACAAATAGGGCCAATGAGCACTGGGGTAAATGAGTTTATAGTTAGTTAGTGTCAGGATAGGCAAATCTTGGTGGGATGGTTTAACCCCTAAGGTGGGTGGCCATTATTGTGGATGCATTCCAGGGGAAGAAAAGGTGATGGCGGGGGGGCTCCAGGTTAGGTGGAGTCTCTTTTATAAGTACGGTTGGGCGGCCTATCCTCTGGGCTAGAAGGCTTTACGGCTGGAGGATAGTGCTTCAGGTGAGGAAGGGCAGACTGACAGAGGTTCAAGTTATATGGATCTTATACATTTGTACAATATTTACAAGGTTTAACATGTTTTGATATTGCTGTTATAAATAATGTAATGAGAAGATGGATATTGTATATTACTAAATTGTAATGTTTTGGATTCTATTGCTAAAAAATGAATAAAGCTGTTGCACATTGGATAAAATTATATTTATACTTTTTCCTAAATATAATAAAACCATTTTTAATTATGGAAACCCCTGGTTTGTAAAGTCTTTTCTAAGGAACCACACGACAACATTAAACCAGTTTCATTGAATCATTGGCAGCTCCTACTGATATTAATTAAAGAAAAAATGCATAATAGTCAAATGACCGTATAAATAGCACAAACAATTAATATTTTATACACAATATGAATATTTCATTAAGCTTTGATAACTAAAACTGTTTATTAAGATGCAGTAAGACATATTGGTGACCAACAGCTATAAACGTTAAATGCACAAAATGCCCAATGAATAAAATAAAACGTTATGTATGACAGCCACTGTTTTATTTACATGGTCAGATGCGGAGAACAACAGGCATCACAGAGACATCCAGAGCGCTTAGCCTAACATGCACGGAACAGGAACTGTCTACCTGTCTCGTATCTCACACATGGAACTGTGCTGGAAATCCCTTGCAATCCGCACTTTCAAGATTACTTGACACATTGAGAAAAAATAAAAGTATGAACCCAATATGTCATTCTAACATATGGCTGCTCAGAGCAGCAATCTTTCGAGACACACTCCTGTTCCCTAAGAGCCATCTTCACCGGTCTCTTGATGTATGTTCTAGGTGTTTGTATACATGCACTTCTTTAAAATCTTATCCGGTGTGTACTTATATTGTCGTTTCAGCTATACGCTCGCTCAGAGGAGGGGGCGGAAATAAAAAAATAAATCTTTCATGCTCTACGGACCGCTACGGCGTTTCCAGGAATAGCATTTGCCTCCCTGGAGTCCAATGAACTAAAAGCTTATCAGCAGTAGTTTTACCAGTAGATTTATTCTGGGATGAAACTTGTGAATTTATTGAGGTGAAATCTATAGAATCTACTTAGATTATGTAAAATAGAGTCTCTTATATAGAGATATATAGATAGATAGATAGATAGATAGATAGATAGATAGATAGATAGATAGAGAGATAGATAGATAGATAGATAGATGATAGACAGATAGATAGATAGATGATAGATGATAGATAGATAGATAGATAGATAGATAGATAGATAGATAGATAGATAGATGATAGATAGATAGATAGATAGATAGATAGATAGATAATAGATAGATAGATAGATAGATAGATAGATAGATAGATGATAGATAGATAGATAGATAGATAGATAGATAAATGATAGATGATAGGTAGATAGATAGATAGATAGATAGATAGATAGATAGATGATAGATAGATAGAAATATGATAGATAGATAGATAGATAGATAGATAGATAGATAGATAGATAATAGATAGATGATAGATAGATAGATGATAGATAGATAGATAGATAGATAATAGATAGATAGATAGATAGATAGATAGATAAATGATAAATGATAGATAGATAGATAGATAGATAGATGATAGATAGATAGATAGATAGATAGATAGATAGATAGATGATAGATAGATAGATAGATAGATAGATGATAGATAGATAGATAGATAGATAGATAGATAGATAGATAGATAGATAGATAGATAGAAGATACAGGTGTGGGTGCTCTAAAATGGAAGTGGGAAGTGTCCAAAGTGCACCTTTGGGGGAATTCATTCCCCCAATAAGGGGTAATTATATCTTAGTTGGGATCAAGTACAGGTACTGTTTTATTATTACAGAGAAAAGGGAATCATTTAACCATGAAATAAACCCAATAGGGCTGTTCTGCCCCCAATAAGGGGTAATTATATCTTAGTTGGGATCAAGTACAGGTACTGTTTTATTATTACAGAGAAAAGGGAATCATTTAACCATGAAATAAACCCAATAGGGCTGTTCTGCCCCCAATAAGGGGTAATTATATCTTAGTTGGGATCAAGTACAGGTACTGTTTTATTATTACAGAGAAAAGGGAATCATTTAACCATGAAATAAACCCAATAGGGCTGTTCTGCCCCCAATAAGGGGTAATTATATCTTAGTTGGGATCACGTACAGGTACTGTTTTATTATTACAGAGAAAAGGGAATCATTTAACCATGAAATAAACCCAATAGGGCTGTTCTGCCCCCAATAAGGGGTAATTATATCTTAGTTGGGATCAAGTACAGGTACTGTTTTATTATTACAGAGAAAAGGGAATCATTTAACCATTAAATAAACCCAATAGGGCTGTTCTGCCCCCAATAAGGGGTAATTATATCTTAGTTGGGATCAAGTACAGGTACTGTTTTATTATTACAGAGAAAAAGGAACCATTTTTAAAAATATGAATTATTTGATTACAGTGGAGTCTATGGGAGATGGCCTTCCTTTAATTTGGAACCTATAGGCAGGTTAATTGGCTCTTAATAAAGTTAACCATGGTTTGTGTGTCCGTAGATTGCAAGCTTCTCTGGGGCAGATACTGATGCGAATGATGTACATGTCTAATCTCTGTAAAAGCATTGCAGAATATAAATAATGGATAATAATATACTGGCAGTTACAATCCGGCAAATTTGAGCAACACTGTTATGGAAGGTTTATGTCTCCTTTAATTGCATGTCTTTATAAATATATATATAGAAGAATCAAGAATACGGCTGATGCATGTTTATTGATTATACGCTTTGCATTTCAATAATGGTACTAAATTATGTAGCGCCGAAACCAAGTATATACACTGTTGTGGCTTTGAAGTTTAGACTTGAAAAGAAAATCAGTGCAGAGCCGGGGAAATTACTCATTTCCAACTCGGGGATGGTTTCTTGTCAGTTTAATTTCTGTTTGGGCCCAGTATCGCTATAATATGTCACTGGTGTGAAACAAAAAAAGGCATCTGAAGTGAGAAATCTGGGGAAAAAAAAATGTGTATTCACATACAGTTGTATGGATGACTTGGTAGATAGATGTGCTCCAAGCCTGACAATGTGTTTCATTAACAAAGGGCATTAGAAACAATACACTTTATTCTAAGAGACTGATGTGAGCAATAGGGACAGTAAAGAAATGACACAGGAACACACAGTGATAATGCAAACACGGAACGAGCAATAATAATAATAATAGAATATACCGATAGAGAACCGGGGATCCCAAGCAATCTCTCAGCATACCCCTAGGTAATTAGATTTTGTCTAAATTGGATTTATAAGGGTTAATTTGATTAATCGGCTCAGTATATGTTGCACTCTACTGGGATTAGGACAGCAAAGATGTCTCTAGTATCTTCTGCCATCTGAATTTAGTAAACCTCTAGAGAGCGAGCTATAACCATATACTCACATCTGTACCCCTATTTTTAGAAATACACACCAGAAATAAAAGAAATTGATTTCATGTAATTATCAAGGCACGAGGCTACATGATGAATTGAACATTTTTAATCAGTCATGTATCATAAGTGGCAATGTACCCCCTACTGTAAATAATAAGGATAATAGAAGTCACTGAGGGGTTCTGTGCCCCCCATATAAAGGCACAAGGCTGCAGGCTGAGTTATACAGGGAACTCTGAGTATCACTCATGTATTATAAGGGATAATGTACCCCCTACTGTAAATGATAAGGATATTAGCAGTCACTGAGGGGTCTGTGCCCATATAAAGGCACAAGGCTGCAGGCTGAGTTATACAGGGAACTCTGAGTATCACTCATGTATTATAAGGGATAATGTACCCCCTACTGTAAATGATAAGGATATTAGCAGTCACTGAGGGGTTCTGTGCCCATATAAAGGCACAAGGCTGCAGGGAGCTGAGTTATACAGGGAACTCTGAGTATCACTCATGTATTATAAGGGATACTGTACCCCCTACTGTAAATGATAAGGATATTAGCAGTCACTGAGGGGTTCTGTGCCCATATAAAGGCACAAGGCTGCAGGCTGAGTTATACAGGGAACTCTGAGTATCACTCATGTATTATAAGGGATAATGTACCCCCTACTGTAAATGATAAGGATATTAGCAGTCACTGAGGGGTTCTGTGCCCATATAAAGGCACAAGGCTGCAGGCTGGGTTATACAGGGAACTCTGAGTATCACTCATGTATTATAAGGGATAATGTACCCCCTACTGTAAATGATAAGGATATTAGCAGTCACTGAGGGGTTCTGTGCCCATATAAAGGCACAAGGCTGCAGGCTGAGTTATACAGGGAACTCTGAGTATCACTCATGTATTATAAGGGATGTATAAGGGATAATGTACCCCCTACTGTAAATGATAAGGATATTAGCAGTCACTGAGGGGTTCTGTGCCCATATAAAGGCACAAGGCTGCAGGCTAAGTTATACAGGGAACTCTGAGTATCACTCATGTATTATAAGGGATAATGTACCCCCTACTGTAAATGATAAGGATATTAGCAGTCACTGAGGGGTTCTGTGCCCATATAAAGGCACAAGGCTGCAGGCTGAGTTATACAGGGAACTCTGAGTATCACTCATGTATTATAAGGGATGTATAAGGGATAATGTACCCCCTACTGTAAATGATAAGGATATTAGCAGTCACTGAGGGGTTCTGTGCCCATATAAAGGCACAAGGCTGCAGGCTAAGTTATACAGGGAACTCTGAGTATCACTCATGTATTATAAGGGATAATGTACCCCCTACTGTAAATGATAAGGATATTAGCAGTCACTGAGGGGTTCTGTGCCCATATAAAGGCACAAGGCTGCAGGCTGAGTTATACAGGGAACTCTGAGTATCACTCATGTATTATAAGGGATGTATAAGGGATAATGTACCCCCTACTGTAAATGATAAGGATATTAGCAGTCACTGAGGGGTTCTGTGCCCATATAAAGGCACAAGGCTGCAGGCTGAGTTATACAGGGAACTCTGAGTATCACTCATGTATTATAAGGGATAATGTACCCCCTACTGTAAATGATAAGGATATTAGCAGTCACTGAGGGGTTCTGTGCCCATATAAAGGCACAAGGCTGCAGGCTGGGTTATACAGGGAACTCTGAGTATCACTCATGTATTATAAGGGATAATGTACCCCCTACTGTAAATGATAAGGATATTAGCAGTCACTGAGGGGTTCTGTGCCCATATAAAGGCACAAGGCTGCAGGCTGGGTTATACAGGGAACTCTGAGTATCACTCATGTATTATAAGGGATAATGTACCCCCTACTGTAAATGATAAGGATTTTAGCAGTCACTGAGGGGTTCTGTGCCCATATAAAGGCACAAGGCTGCAGGCTGAGTTATACAGGGAACTCTGAGTATCACTCATGTATTATAAGGGATGTATAAGGGATAATGTACCCCCTACTGTAAATGATAAGGATATTAGCAGTCACTGAGGGGTTCTGTGCCCATATAAAGGCACAAGGCTGCAGGCTAAGTTATACAGGGAACTCTGAGTATCACTCATGTATTATAAGGGATAATGTACCCCCTACTGTAAATGATAAGGATATTAGCAGTCACTGAGGGGTTCTGTGCCCATATAAAGGCACAAGGCTGCAGGCTGAGTTATACAGGGAACTCTGAGTATCACTCATGTATTATAAGGGATGTATAAGGGATAATGTACCCCCTACTGTAAATGATAAGGATATTAGCAGTCACTGAGGGGTTCTGTGCCCATATAAAGGCACAAGGCTGCAGGCTGAGTTATACAGGGAACTCTGAGTATCACTCATGTATTATAAGGGATAATGTACCCCCTACTGTAAATGATAAGGATATTAGCAGTCACTGAGGGGTTCTGTGCCCATATAAAGGCACAAGGCTGCAGGCTGGGTTATACAGGGAACTCTGAGTATCACTCATGTATTATAAGGGATAATGTACCCCCTACTGTAAATGATAAGGATATTAGCAGTCACTGAGGGGTTCTGTGCCCATATAAAGGCACAAGGCTGCAGGCTGAGTTATACAGGGAACTCTGAGTATCACTCATGTATTATAAGGGATGTATAAGGGATAATGTACCCCCTACTGTAAATGATAAGGATATTAGCAGTCACTGAGGGGTTCTGTGCCCATATAAAGGCACAAGGCTGCAGGCTAAGTTATACAGGGAACTCTGAGTATCACTCATGTATTATAAGGGATAATGTACCCCCTACTGTAAATGATAAGGATATTAGCAGTCACTGAGGGGTTCTGTGCCCATATAAAGGCACAAGGCTGCAGGCTGAGTTATACAGGGAACTCTTAGTATCACTCATGTATTATAAGGGATAATGTACCCCCTACTGTAAATGATAAGGATATAAGATGTGGAGATAATGCAAGAGAAACCATAGAAGCGGAGCTCAGGGTTAGGCTATATATATATATATATATACAGAATTTATCCAGATGATATATTTATTTTTCTAACCAGCTTCAAAATATAACAATAGAACCCATCCGTGTTTTCTCATAAAAGATGTGATTTGTTTAAGGTCACTGTCCCATTATGTCCATCAGCCTTCAATTATTTTACATTTTTATTACAAGCCTGCAATGCCCGGCATTATTTGTAATGATTTCAGAGTTAAAACAAATTGAGTGCAATATCCCCATGAAGGACAAATCGCTATCATGCAGCTACGGAATTTTCAAGCTAATCTTCCTTCTCCAAGGCCAGTTTCCGGGTGAATTATGGAATTTTATAAATGTTAAAGTATTGTATTTTATAGTCTAGATTCAATAAAAGTCTTACATGGAGCAAAGTTTCAATGCAAGACCGAAAAGTGTCAAACGTTCCTTTTTTTAAAATGCATGATACTTAAGAGTATAAAGCTTATAAAATATATAAGCAATCTGTTATCTGCAATACTAGGAAGCTATGGTTTCTGCATAAGGGGTTTAGGTGCTTCAGAATAAAGAATTGCACCCAACAAAAAGTCATACAAGTATAGGACCCGTTATCCAGAATGAGGGGTAATTATATCTTAGTTGGGATCAAGTACAGGTACTGTTTTATTATTACAGAGAAAAGGGAATCATTTAACCATTAAATAAACCCAATAGGGCTGTTCTGCCCCCAATAAGGGGTAATTATATCTTAGTTGGGATCAAGTACAGGTACTGTTTTATTATTACAGAGAAAAGGGAATCATTTAACCATGAAATAAACCCAATAGGGCTGTTCTGCCCCAATAAGGGGTAATTATATCTTAGTTGGGATCAAGTACAGGTACTGTTTTATTATTACAGAGAAAAGGGAATCATTTAACCATGAAATAAACCCAATAGGGCTGTTCTGCCCCCAATAAGGGGTAATTATTATCACGGGGGGGTACGTTGGTTGATGAAAACGGGGAAAAAGCTGAAATTTTGAACTCTTATTTTTCATCTGTCTATACATCTGAGGAGCCAGATAATGAAGGCTTCCCTTGTAATATGCCCAGTTCTAGTAATTTAGCTACTGACGCATGGGTCACTCGGGAGGAAATTCAAAAGAGACTTGAACATGTAAAGGTAAACAAAGGTCCAGGGCCGGATGGGATTCATCCCAGGGTATTAAATGAGCTGAGCGCTGTGATTGCCAAACCTCTTCACTTAATTTTTCAGGATTCATTGAGGTCTGGCATGGTGCCAAGAGACTGGCGGATTGCTAATGTGGTGCCGTTATTTAAAAAGGGATCCCGTTCTCAGCCTGAAAACTATAGGCCTGTTAGTCTGACATCAGTAGTAGGAAAACTTTTGGAAGGGGTAATAAGGGATAGGGTACTTGAATACATTGCAGTTCACAATACTATTAGTTTGTGCCAGCATGGTTTTATGCGTAACAGATCTTGCCAGACTAATTTAGTTGCCTTTTATGAGGAGGTGAGTAGGAACCTTGATGCTGGAATGGCAGTTGATGTCATCTACTTGGACTTTGCTAAAGCGTTTGATACAGTACCTCACAGAAGGTTAATGATCAAATTAAGGAATATTGGCCTAGAACATAATATTTGTAATTGGATAGAGAACTGGCTGAAGGATAGAGTACAAAGAGTGGTTGTAAATGGAACATTTTCTAATTGGACCAGTGTGGTTAGTGGAGTACCGCAGGGGTCAGTCCTTGGGCCTTTGCTGTTTAACTTGTTTATTAATGACCTGGAGGTGGGCATAGACAGTATTGTTTCTATTTTTGCTGATGACACTAAATTGTGCAAAACTATAAGTTCCATGCAGGATGCTGCCGCTTTGCAGAGCGATTTGACAAAATTAGATAACTGGGCAGCAAACTGGAAAATGAGGTTCAATGTTGATAAGTGCAAAGTTATGCACTTTGGTAGAAATAATATAAACGCAAACTATCTACTGAATGGTAGTGTGTTGGGGGTTTCCTTAATGGAGAAGGATCTAGGGGTTTTTGTTGATAACAAGTTGTCTAATTCCAGGCAGTGTCATTCTGTGGCTACTAAAGCAAATAAAGTGCTGTCTTGTATAAAAAAGGGCATTGACTCAAGGGATGAGAACATAATTTTGCCCCTTTATAGGTCCCTGGTAAGGCCTCACCTTGAGTATGCAGTGCAGTTTTGGGCTCCAGTCCTTAAGAAGGATATTAATGAGCTGGAGAGAGTGCAGAGACGTGCAACTAAACTGGTTAAGGGGATGGAAGATTTAAACTATGAGGTTAGACTGTCGAGGTTGGGGTTGTTTTCTCTGGAAAAGAGGCGCTTGCGAGGGGACATGATTACTCTGTACAAGTACATTAGAGGGGATTATAGGCAGTTGGGGGATGTTCTTTTTTCCCATAAAAACAATCAACGCACCAGAGGTCACCCCTTTAGATTAGAGGAACGGAGCTTCCATTTGAAGCAGCGTAGGTGGTTTTTCACGGTGAGGGCAGTGAGGTTATGGAATGCCCTTCCTAGTGATGTGGTAATGGCAGATTCTGTTAATGCCTTTAAGAGGGGCCTGGATGAGTTCTTGATCAATCAGAATATCCAAGGCTATTGTGATACTAATATCTACAGTTAGTACTAGTGGTTGTATTTATAGTTTATGTATGTGAGTATAGATTGGTAGGTGTGGGTTAGGTGTGCTGGGTTTACTTGGATGGGTTGAACTTGATGGACACAGGTCTTTTTTCAACCCTATGTAACTATGTAACTATGTAACTATGTAATTATATCTTAGTTGGGATCAAGTACAGGTACTGTTTTATTATTACAGAGAAAAGGGAATCATTTAACCATGAAATAAACCCAATAGGGCTGTTCTGCCCCAATAAGGGGTAATTATATCTTAGTTGGGATCAAGTACAGGTACTGTTTTATTATTACAGAGAAAAAGGCAATCAGTTTTAAAATTCTGAATTATTTGATTAAAATGGAGTCTATGGGAGACAGGCTTTCCGTAATTCGGAGCTTTCTGGATAATGGGTTTTCAGATAAGGGATCCCATACCTGTACAACCTTATTGGGTATACAGTTTGCTAGTTGCACCTCCTTTGTTATGTAAGCTTATGGTAAATTGGTACATATATATATATATATATATATATCAGGCGTTAGATATTACATATATAGGAGGCCAGGGTGTTGTGCTACTATAACTCTCACAAAGAGCAATGCCAATGGATCTAGAACTTAAGCATTAAGTTTTATTTAACTCAATCTACATAGAAGTAAAAACAAAAAGAAATGCAGAATTCACTTATAGCATTGATCTGGTATTCTCATAAGACTGGGTCAATGAGACTCTATCCCCACAGGGTCAATCAGGCACAATATGTAGCAGCATAAGTATAATGGGTTACCCCCAGCTTTCAGGAATCTCCTTCCAAGTAGAACCTAGGGAATTCTTAATCTAGCACCGCGTCTATACAAATTGTTCCCTATAAGTAAACCCAGGATCTTAATCCCACTAACAATCCTCATTGGAGCCAAGAGCTGCTCACTAACTAGTAGTAATAACGATCTTTCGTGTGACCATTGGTCGCACAAAAGATCGTTCCTACCTTCCACTGACGTTTAGGGCTGAATCGTCAGATATGGAGGTAGAAACAATTCTACCTCCTTCTGACGATTCAGCCCTAAACGTAGATTTTGCTCGGGCGCCATCAAAATCTTTTATCCTGGCCGATTGACAAGTCGACTGATATCCGCAGCCTTCTGCGACATCGGTCGTCTCTTTGAGCTGCCATACGCACACCGTATATTATACAAAAGGAGGTTTTGTACAATAATATTGGTGTGTGTGTATTGCTGTCTTAACTGTCTGTCGCTCCTTGTGTGACCTATAACATAGTATATGCTGATCTAACTAGGCCCCTACCAGACCTAGGTTCCACTGTTGTCCCAACCTGCCTGTTCAGGTGGGATTTTGCACAAAATGGACCCAGAGCACATGTTCTGCCTTATATAAATTACTACACATTGCCATGGCCAAACTAGAGAACTACATTGGTCATAATTTGACCCAGAAAAGGGGACTACCTTCCCTTCTAGACTGAGGATCCCATTAGGTGTCTAAATCACTAGAGGACTGCTAAAATAAAGGGGCAGCCATTTTATCAGTCCCTTCAGTTGCATGAGGTACTTGGTTCTAGATGTAACCTTAACTGCAAAGAAAGCCATGTACCTGCCTTGACCAATTGGCATGTACAAGGCTCACTTTGTACATTTACTTATAAGCACTTGCTGTTCTGCCACTAGAATTGTGTGCTGCTCAAGGGCATAAAAAGACTTGTTTGATTTGTATTTCAAGAAATGTTTCATTGTGGTTAAATGTGGACTTTAGTATATTAGCCCTTTTGCCTGACATTTGTCCAATTAAGTTATAGTAAACGATATGGGAATCTGAATGATAAATACTTAGATAATTGCCTCTGCTGCTCTCTCAGAACAGATGAGATTTAGGTTTTTCGGTCCTAAGGGAAAATATTTCAGCACCAAAAGAGTTGTTTACAGCTGCTGCTTTGATGACCACTTTAGATATTTGGTGGGAATATTTTTTTAAAAAATTGAATTTTGAAAGCTTCACTTATTTCTAAGCCACTTATTTCCCTGCTCGCCCAAATGTACAATGATGCTTTAATTTGTCATTTTACACTTGAATCTCTGCAACTTCAGTAATGCAATGAATTCTCCGCAGATGGACAGAAGTAAAAACAGAAATTTCAGAGCTAAATATGCTCCAGATCCATTGCTGTTGTTCTCAGAGCCTTGGCCTGGAAATTAAATACCCCAGAGAACATCAAAAGGCACCATATATAACTGTACATTCACCCTTGAGCAAAAGGAAAGCTAGGCTTCCAGCCCGACTGCTGGACATTCCCCGACTCCCAGCATGCACAGGTTTAGGACTTAAGGGAAGTGACACAATTAATGGCGGCCATGACAATGTTGGAATTCCTCAAACTTCTTTGGGGAAAAACGTTTTTGCAGTTCACCTCATCTCACTGAGCACCATCATTAGTGAAAAGGTAATGTACATGGATTTTGTTCTTGTTTTGTTCTTGGTATGATGTAGATATTGGTGTTCTGAGACAATTTACAGTTAGTCTTCATTTTTTATTTTCTATGGTTTTCCAGTTATTTAGCTTTTCATTTGGGAGCTTTCCAGTTTAGTATTCCATCAGCTATCTGGTTGTTGGAGTCTTGTTTACTAGGGATTAGCAAATCTCTCCTCTTTCGCTTCGCCATAAAATCCGTGAAACGGCTAATAATCCTCATATCCAAATAATCCTATTTTTTGGTCTTATTTGTGCCAGAAATGTCTTTTTTTGATGCAACTGTGCCCAATTTGACACGATCGCGACTTTTTTTGACACACAACACATTTTTCCATGATGAATTTTCACGGAAGTTTCGCCAATGACAAAATGTGGAAATTCGTTGTGAATCCATGCCTGGCGAAAAAATTTCGCTCATCAGTACTAGGGATGCACCAAATCCACTTTTTTTTTAGATTCGGCCGAACCCAGAATCCTTTGTGAGAGATTTGGACGAATACCGAACCAAATCTGAACCCTAATTTGCATATGCAAAATAAGGTACAGAAGGGTTAAAATTTTCAACTTCTGTGTTTATATGACATGATTCGGTTTGGCCAGGAGCGTGGATTCGGCCAAATACGAATCCTGTAGAAAAAGGCAAAAAAGGCTGAATCTTGGCCAAATCCTGGATTCGGAGCATCCCTATTATTTACCCTAGCAACCTGGCAGTGGTTTGAACAAGAGACTTGAATATGAATAGGAAAGGGCCTGAATAAAACATAAGTAACAAAAAAGTTACAATAACAATAAAATTGTAGTCAAAGGTCTAAAGGCCATATTCTAGCTGCCGATATTGGTCCCTTAGGCCAATTCGGGCAGATCTCAGTCGGGCAGGTTTGATTTTTCGTCGGATCGGGGACCCCATTGGCTCGTTGATGCGGTCCTCGAACCGACAGATGCCTAAACCTGTCGTTTGGCCCAGGGCCAAATGACCGAATTAGTCCGATATCGACCACCCATAGGTGGGGATATCGGGAGAAGATCTTAGTGTGTATGGCCACCTTTACAGAGCAAAAGTTATTGATTGCTGTGGTCAGTGACCCCCATTTAAAAGCAGGGGGAAGGCATGTAATTCAAAAACTATAAAAAGTAAATAATCAAAACCAATGCCAAAGTTGCCAGGAATAGAGCATTCAGTAACATACTAATAGTTACATTAATGGGGAACCACCCCTTTAATGATGAGAGCTATGTGGGAGGAGTTTGAACATTAACCTGTTCATGGGCCTCTGTTTTATGTGGGAAAGGGCTACTAGGTATAGAAGGAGAAAGAACAGCTTTATCCCATAAGTAAAATGAAAACAATTTATGCAGTTCAATAACAAAAAAACTCACACTAAAAACAATTGGAAAAAATCCTGCCTTGCTAAAAAAAATGTCCTGCAAATAAACCCCAAAAATGTTGATTTAAAAAACCGGCATAGTTAGTATCTAGAGGCAAAGATAAAATATAAAATGATGAGATTATTATTTGAGCACTATAAGGGAAAGTAAATTAATTTTGCCTCGGGTTAGGAACAGGCAGTACAATTTCAGGGGTTTGGGGAAGGCAAAACGTGTTTAAGCAAAGTACCAAGAAGTACCAAGTTTCAGCAATATTTCATATTTAAGTGACTAGATTGGGAAAGTTAAAGACCATTACAGAACATTTCCTGTTTTTTCCCAAATCTTACTCGGGTTTCTATAAATACTCACTGCAGAAATTACTGGTGTCATACTTTTAAATAAATCCCTGCTGTTATGCAAAAATAGAGCTCGGTACTGTCAGCTCCTTCCTTACACGCATTAACTAATTTCATATTTGGTTCATATGTTACTAACTAATAGCTGGGGCTGCTCCGACTGACAGGTTACCTACCCATCCCAGCATTCTCAGGTTGGGATTTGATAATGGAGGCCATGAGCAGCTGTATGGGTCTATATGTGAGTGTGTGGGTCTGTATGTGAGTGGATAGATTGGTCTGTATGTGAGTGGATAGATAGGTCAGTGTGGGTCTGTATGTGAGTGTATAGATAGGTCAGTATGGGTCTGTATGTGAGTGTATAGATAGGTCAGTATGGGTCTGTATGTGAGTGGATAGATAGGTCAGTATGGGTCTGTATGTGAGTGTATAGATAGGTCAGTGTGGGTCTGTATGTGAGTGTATAGATAGGTCAGTATGGGTCTGTATGTGAGTGGATAGATAGGTCAGTATGGGTCTGTATGTGAGTGGATAGGTCAGTATGGGTCTGTATGTGAGTGTATAGATAGGTCAGTATGGGTCTGTATGTGAGTGGATAGATAGGTCAGTGTGGGTCTGTATGTGAGTGGATAGATAGGTCAGTATGGGTCTGTATGTGAGTGTATAGATAGGTCAGTATGGGTCTGTATGTGAGTGGATAGATAGGTCAGTGTGGGTCTGTATGTGAGTGGATAGATAGGTCAGTGTGGGTCTGTATGTGAGTGGATAGAGGTCAGGTCAGTGTGGGTCTGTATGTGACTGTATAGATAAGTCAGTCTGGGTCTGTATGTGAGTGGATAGGTCAGTGTGGGTCTGTATGTGAGTGGATAGGTCAGTATGGGTCTGTATGTGAGTGGATAGATAGGTCAGTATGGTCTGTATGTGAGTGGATAGATAGGTCAGTGTGGGTCTGTATGTGAGTGGATAGATAGGTCAGTGTGGGTCTGTATGTGAGTGGATAGATAGGTCAGTGTGGGTCTGTATGTGAGTGGATAGGTCAGTATGGGTCTGTATGTGAGTGTATAGATAGGTCAGTGTGGGTCTGTATGTGAGTGGATAGGTCAGTGTGGGTCTGTATGTGAGTGGATAGATAGGTCAGTATGGGTCTGTATGTGAGTGGATAGATAGGTCAGTGTGGGTCTGTATGTGAGTGGATAGATAGGTCAGTGTGGGTCTGTATGTGAGTGGATAGATAGGTCAGTGTGGGTCTGTATGTGAGTGGATAGGTCAGTGTGGGTCTGTATGTGACTGTATAGATAAGTCAGTCTGGGTCTGTATGTGAGTGGATAGGTCAGTGTGGGTCTGTATGTGAGTGGATAGGTCAGTGTGGGTCTGTATGTGAGTGGATAGATAGGTCAGTATGGGTCTGTATGTGAGTGGATAGATAGGTCAGTAATGGGTCTGTATGTGAGTGGATAGATAGGTCAGTATGGGTCTGTATGTGAGTGGATAGATAGGTCAGTATGGGTCTGTATGTGAGTGGATAGGTCAGTGTGGGTCTGTATGTTAGTGGATAGATAGGTCAGTATGGGTCTGTATGTGAGTGGATAGATAGGTCAGTGTGGGTCTGTATGTGAGTGGATAGATAGGTCAGTATGGGTCTGTATGTGACTGTATAGATAAGTCAGTCTGGGTCTGTATGTGAGTGTATAGGTCAGTATGGGTCTGTATGTGAGTGGATAGATAGGTCAGTGTGGGTCTGTATGTGAGTGGATAGATAGGTCAGTATGGGTCTGTATGTGAGTGGATAGATAGGTCAGTATGGGTCTGTATGTGAGTGGATAGATAGGTCAGTGTGGGTCTGTATGTGAGTGGATAGATAGGTCAGTGTGGGTCTGTATGTGAGTGGATAGATAGGTCAGTGTGGGTCTGTATGTGAGTGGATAGATAGGTCAGTATGGGTCTGTATGTGAGTGGATAGATAGGTCAGTGTGGGTCTGTATGTGACTGTATAGATAAGTCAGTATGGGTCTGTATGTGAGTGGATAGGTCAGTGTGGGTCTGTATGTGAGTGGATAGATAGGTCAGTATGGGTCTGTATGTGAGTGGATAGATAGGTCAGTATGGGTCTGTATGTGAGTGGATAGATAGGTCAGTGTGGGTCTGTATGTGAGTGTATAGATAGGTCAGTATGGGTCTGTATGTGAGTGGATAGATAGGTCAGTATGGGTCTGTATGTGAGTGGATAGATAGGTCAGTATGGGTCTGTATGTGAGTGGATAGATAGGTCAGTATGGGTCTGTATGTGAGTGGATAGATAGGTCAGTGTGGGTCTGTATGTGAGTGGATAGATAGGTCAGTGTGGGTCTGTATGTGAGTGGATAGATAGGTCAGTATGGGTCTGTATGTGAGTGGATAGATAGGTCAGTGTGGGTCTGTATGTGACTGTATAGATAAGTCAGTATGGGTCTGTATGTGAGTGGATAGGTCAGTGTGGGTCTGTATGTGAGTGGATAGATAGGTCAGTATGGGTCTGTATGTGAGTGGATAGATAGGTCAGTATGGGTCTGTATGTGAGTGGATAGATAGGTCAGTATGGGTCTGTATGTGAGTGGATAGGTCAGTGTGGGTCTGTATGTGAGTGGATAGATAGGTCAGTATGGGTCTGTATGTGAGTGGATAGGTCAGTGTGGGTCTGTATGTGAGTGGATAGATAGGTCAGTATGGGTCTGTATGTGAGTGGATAGATAGGTCAGTGTGGGTCTGTATGTGAGTGGATAGGTCAGTGTGGGTCTGTATGTGACTGTATAGATAAGTCAGTCTGGGTCTGTATGTGAGTGGATAGGTCAGCGTGGGTCTGTATGTGAGTGGATAGGTCAGTGTGGGTCTGTATGTGAGTGGATAGATAGGTCAGTATGGGTCTGTATGTGAGTGGATAGATAGGTCAGTATGGGTCTGTATGTGAGTGGATAGATAGGTCAGTGTGGGTCTGTATGTGAGTGGATAGATAGGTCAGTATGGGTCTGTATGTGAGTGGATAGATAGGTCAGTGTGGGTCTGTATGTGATGGATAGATAGGTCAGTGTGGTCTGTATGTGAGTGGATAGGTCAGTATGGGTCTGTATGTGAGTGGATAGATAGGTCAGTGTGGGTCTGTATGTGAGTGGATAGATAGGTCAGTGTGGGTCTGTATGTGAGTGGATAGGTCAGTATGAGTCTGTATGTGAGTGGATAGGTCAGTGTGGGTCTGTATGTGAGTGGATAGATAGGTCAGTGTGGGTCTGTATGTGAGTGGATAGGTCAGTATGGGTCTGTATGTGAGTGGATAGATAGGTCAGTGTGGGTCTGTATGTGAGTGGATAGATAGGTCAGTGTGGGTCTGTATGTGAGTGGAGTGGTAATGTGGAGTGGATAGATAGGTCAGTGTGGGTCTGTATAGTGGATAGATAGGTCAGTGTGGGTCTGTATGTGAGATAGGATATGTGAGTGGATAGGTCAGTGTGGGTCTGTATGTGAGTGGATAGATAGGTCAGTGTGGGTCTGTATGTGAGTGGATAGGTCAGTGTGGTCTGTATGTGAGTGGATAGATAGGTCAGTGTGGGTCTGTATGTGAGTGGATAGATAGGTCAGTGTGGGTCTGTATGTGAGTGGATAGATAGGTCAGTGGTGGGTCTGTATGTGAGTGGATAGATAGTCAGTGTGGGTCTGTATGTGAGGGGATAGATAGGTCAGTGTGGGTCTGTATGTGAGTGGATAGATAGGTCAGTGTGGGTCTGTATGTGAGTGGATAGATAGGTCAGTATGGGTCTGTATGTGAGTGTATAGGTCAGTGTGGGTCTGTATGTGAGTGTATAGATAGGTCAGTGTGGGTCTGTATGTGAGTGGATAGATAGGTCAGTATGGGTCTGTATGTGAGTGGATAGATAGGTCAGTGTGGGTCTGTATGTGAGTGGATAGGTCAGTATGAGTCTGTATGTGAGTGGATAGGTCAGTGTGGGTCTGTATGTGAGTGGATAGATAGGTCAGTGTGGGTCTGTATGTGAGTGGATAGATAGGTCAGTGTGGGTCTGTATGTGAGTGTATAGATGGGTCAGTGTGGGTCTGTATGTGAGTGTATAGATAGGTCAGTGTGGGTCTGTATGTGAGTGTATAGATGGGTCAGTATGGGTCTGTATGTGAGTGGATAGGTCAGTGTGGGTCTGTATGTGAGTGGATAGATAGGTCAGTGTGGGTCTGTATGTGAGTGGATAGATAGGTCAGTATGGGTCTGTATGTGAGTGGATAGATAGGTCAGTATGGGTCTGTATGTGAGTGGATAGATAGGTCAGTGTGGGTCTGTATGTGAGTGTATAGATGGGTCAGTATAGGTTTATGTGGGTGCTGAGGTTCATTTGGAATGGTTGAACTTGGATGTTGGTCATTTTTCAACCCAACATGGAGGCCTAGTTATGAATCAAACTCCACATTTCATTTCACAAAAAAAACTTCTATTAAGATGCAATTATAAATTATGATGATTCCGTTCTAACAAGTCTTCTGAAGTTCCAACCTATAGCAGCGGCCGTGACCGACGCACTGAAAATCCTTTTTAGTGAAATACGTGGAAAGTCGGCAGCATTGCTCTGCAAACTTCCTAATTTTATCAGTCGAAAGAATTGTTTTCTAACTCACTTTACCGTCTTTCACACCGAGTAAAAGCAACGGCAAGAGCACGAAATGATATGCCTTTCAAAAACCAATTTAATAGCAAAACTCACTGTTCTAGAAAGAGAAGAGATGATAAAAAACAAAATATTCATACCGTATTATACACAACAAATGCAGAGATAAGAGTCCATTTTCAAAATGACAGCGGGTTTTAATAAAAAAAGGGAGACATGAAAGGATGTAGATGATAGGAAAACAAACAAATCTGGCCGGGGGGGATACAGAACACCCCCACACATGGCGGGTTATGAGGCCTTTGAGCTAATACCTTGGCATTGGCTGTGTTACATTAATCAGTTTTTGGGGTCACAAGGGATTCTTGACACCCAAATAGTTGTTAGTGGGCAGAACAAAACCTTGTTTTCGGAGGAATTAGTCCTAACTGGGACCTCAATGGAATCCTTATTACAATATTACAGAAACAAATACAATGAAATTGTTTTTTTTCACTCCTGTTATTTATCCTTTCTCAAGGATAAATTAAAAAGGACATACTGTGTGAAAAACAATATAGTTACATAGTTACATAGTTTCATAGGGTTGAAAAAAGACCAGAGTCCATCAAGTTCAACCCTTCCAAGTAAACCCAGCACACACAACCTATACTTACCAATCTATACACTCACATACATAAACTATATATACAAATAGAGATGTAACGAACTGTTTGCCGGCGAACTAATTCGCACGAAAATCGGGTGTTCACAAGTTCGTGAACTTTTAGCGATGTGCGCAATTTTGGGTTCGCCTTAGCTGGAGCCAAATTTTGATCTCTCACCCCAGAGCCAGCAGATACATGGCAGCCAATCAGGCAGCTCTCCCTCCCGGACCACTCCCTTCCATATATAAACCGAAGCCCAGCAGCCATTTTACATTCTGCCTGAGTTAGCATAGGGAGAGAGCTGTGCAGGGGTTTGAGGGACAGTTTAGGTAGCTTTGCTGACTAGTAATCTACTTTCTACTGCTCTGTATGTAGCTGCTGGGGACAGCTGTCCTGCTGATCATCTGCTGTAACCCAATAGTCCTTGTAAAAGCAGTTTATTACACAAGTTTAGAAATGTAGTGTGATTTCTGCCCTTTACAGCACAAAACGCAACGCTGTGTCAACAAAGTATTTTTCAGAGAAATTTTTGCCCTTGATCCCCCTCCTGCATGCCACTGTCCAGGTCGTGGCACCCTTTAAACAACTTTAAAATCAGTTTTCCGGGTTTTAAAGTTCGCCTTCCCATTGAAGTCTATGGGGTTCGCGAACTTTTTTTGTGACGTTTGCTACATCTATATATACAACCACTAATACTAACTGTAGATATTAGTATCACAATAGCCTTGGATATTCTGATTGTTCAAGAACTCATTCAGGCCCCTCATTGTGCCAATGAATTGTACTTTAAAAAGTAGTGTCTGGTGCTTATTTATTGAACATTTCTCCAAAAAAAAGACTAGTCCCGCCCATCTGTTCCACTTCCTGCTGTCTCCATTCGCAGACTGTGCAGAGGGGCAATGGCACTCAGTACACGGCACTGTAGGATAGACTGACCTGATAGGGAACTGAAGCCTGTCTGTGCTTGTGTGACTGCAGGGCTGTGATTGGCTACTCCCCTCCTACTGTGCTTCTTGCAGGGACCCTTAGGACACACCCACCCATTGTTTGAAACACAGACAGGGACCTGATAGGATCTATAGGGAGCTCCAGTAAAGGGGACATTTTTACAGATAGAATTAGTTTTTAGCCCAAAGTGAAAAGAGCACCTTATATTATTCATAATTGCCTTCAAAATTAAAGGTTTTTTTTGTTTATCGTATCCTTTAAAGCAAATCATTGGGTCCTCTGCTGTATTATATATTACATTTTCCTTTTATTTGTGGAAGTCTATAAATGAATATAACTTGCTCTTGCTATTTTTTCCCAAGTTAACTTGTGTTTAAGACAATTATGACCCTACTTACTGTAACCTCTGCTAAGTAAGAATTGCTCTTGTTCATTAGCCCTGACTACCTTATACTGTACCTCTGGTGTGTAACATGACAGAATGCTAGTTACCCCATCTTCCCTAAGGAATGGTTGTCATAGTCTCCAAGCTTTTCTTTTATAATGAGGCCTACCTCCTACTCAGATCCACCTCCTGCTATGATGGAGTCCCTAAGACAGTGATCCCCAACCAGTGGCTTGTGAGCAACCCGTTGCTCCCCAACCCCTTGGATGTTGCTCCCAGTGACCTCAAAGCAGGTGCTTATTTTTGAATTCCTGACTTGGGGGCAAGTTTTGGTTGAATAAAACCAAGATTTCCTACCAAATAAATCCCCTGTAAGCTGATAGTGAGCATAGAGGCTGCCTAATAGCCAATCACAGCCCTTATTTTGCTCCTCCATGAACTTTTATGGTGCTTGTGTTGTTCTCCAAGTCTATTTACATTTGACTGTGGCTCATGAGTAACAAAGGTTGGGAACCCCTGCCCTAAGTAATGGTTACCGTAGGATAAACTTTCATAATGAGGCCTACCTCCTACTCAGGTCTTCTGGCAGATCCACCTCCTTCTATAAGCAAGTACAGAAAGAGACTAAAGGTCCCCATACACTATAGGATCCGCTCGCTTGGCGATGTCGCCAAGAGAGCGGATCTTCACCCGATATCGGGCGATATCGGGTAGCAAGTAGCTTAAAAAAAATAATCGAATTACATTTGCGGCCATAGGGGAAACGGTTCAGGGACCGCATCAACAAGCCGATGCAGTCCCCGATCCGACTGGATTTTCTAACCTGGCCGATCGAGATCTGGCCATATATCGGTCAGCCAGGCCCCTCGGTAGTGCCCCTACACGGGCCGATAAGCTGCCGAATCAGTCCAAGGGACCAATATCGGCAGCTATAATCGGCCTGTGTATGGGGACCTTAAGCATGTTTCCTCCATTTTAATCACTAGGGCAGGGCCAGACCCGGGCCTTCTCCCTCCACTAACTGTAGGTACCAGCCCATGTCCTCCCATAGAATCCATAAGGAGGAAGTGTGGTATACAGTGGGGGGAGGGGTTTGACATCACTACTGGTTTGTGGGGGCAATCAGGCACAGTCCTGGTGAAGTTGCCACTATATCCCCTTTTGAAGTTTTAATGGTACCAGGAAAACAGTAGAAACAACAGGAAAAGCAATAACATTTACAAAAGAAACTTTGAAAAACGACATTAAAAAAAATTGCCATCGAGCAGTGGTCATTAAATTGTCTTGCCCAATGTTTTGATGGACAATAATATGAGAATTATCATGTCATATAAAATGCTCTACGGAGCCCTTGAGCAGACGTGAAGCCATACGAATTCCATGTTGGGCTGCCCTGTCTGGGGGTTCATCTACCTTAAAGCAAACCTGTGGAAGTTAGCCATTGCTTGACAAGGGATTACTGCAATTTGTGCACCGGATAACTTCTGTCATTTCTCTGTACATCCTCCTAATGCAGGCTAAAGGGTAAAATACTATTTCTCAACATTCATGATTTTTTTTTTCCCATTTCGACAAACCCGGAACAAAGTAGACCCTTTATACTCGGTGGGCAATACAGAGTGGTGTTTAATGTGCACAGCAATGCAGGAGTTAATTGATATCGTTCTGCCCTCTGGTCTGTGCCACCTGCTGCCAAAATGAATGCTTTATGCGGAAAAAAGAGGGATCAAAAGATCCTACGGTCACGGCCGGTCGCAGCTCCTATGGCTACAGACCCACAGATCAGAATTAGATCAATCAACACTTACCTTGCTGCATGATGGAACTAAAAAATACAGAACCATGCCACATGTAAATGTTTACAGATATAGAGCTTTATATGTAACTAAATTACTAATTTTTATAGAAAAAGATTGCCAAACTCGCACTCAGGGGAGGAAATTGGGTGGGGAACCTTCGGGGGTTAGGGAGGCCCAGCTGAGGCCCCTGCAGGGGGATAGGGAGGCTCAGTGGGGGCCCCTACAGGGGGGTGTGGGGGACACAGCTGACAGGGGCACCTGCAGGTCCTCTGGGGTAGCAGCCCCGGTGGGCCCTGGACCCCCCAGTCCGACCGTGATCACTTCTAATGGCTAACGATGTGCTGGCAATTTTTCTCCTTTTTTTGTGTACAAAAATGCCTCAGTGTAAGTTAGTGCTGGTGGTTTTTTCTGTGGTTCTTGTACAAACTGTAATCAAATATTGCTTCTAGCTGCCATTCAGCCTTTGGAACAGTGATCCCCAAACAGTGGCTTGTAAGCAACACGTTGCTCCCCAACCCCTTGGATGTTGCTCCCAGTGCCCTCAAAGTAGTTGCTTATTTTTGAATTCATGACTTAGATGCAAGTTTCAGTTGCAAAAAAGCCTTATGTAGGCTGCCAGTCCACATAGGGGCTACCAAATAGCCAATCACAGCCCTTATTTGGCACCCCGAGAAACATTTTTCATGAGTGTATTGCTCCCCAACTCTTTTTACATTTGAATGTAGCTTATGGGTAAAAAAGTTTGGGGACCCCTGCTCTAGAACAAGGAACTCCTTACAGGTGGGGCTTAAGAGCTCCCTACTTGCTCAACAGAGCAAGGGTAAGTGCAACATGGTCTTACTACTCACTCGTTGATGCCGTCCCCAAACCGACGGTGCCTATACCTGCTGTTCTAATTGGATTGTTTCGCCCCAAGGCCAAGCGACTGAATTAGCCAATATTGCCCACCCGTAGGTTGGATATTGGAAGAAGCGGATCTTACTGTGTATGGCCACCTTTAGAATTCTACTAGGCAGTGTAGGGGCCTTGATGTGGCACGTGAGCTTACATATTTTGGCCAAAGGGTGGTACTAACACCTTTATAAAATCTTTATAAAAATGACTTCTAAAGGCAAACTGTGCGCTGGCAGTTTTACTCCTTCTTCTCATATTAAACTTGTACTTACATAGGGCCTTTATGTAATGGATACATATTTAAAATATTAATTGAAATGAATAATTAATTCATCCTGGCAGTCTGATGCTATAATGCAGCGTTCCTTCACAGCACTGTTATTTATAGAGTATTCAGATATACTGCAAAATAGCTTGGCTTTAAAGCTTACTAGTCAGACCCTTCTATTTAGCTGGTACAAGTATAGGACCCATTATCCAGAATGCTCGGGACCAAGGGTATTCCAGATAAGGGGACTTTCTGTAATTTGGATCTTCATACCTTAAGTCTACTAACAAATCCATACAACATTAATTAAACCCAATAGGATTGTTCTGGCCCCCAATAAGGGGTAATTATATCTTAGTTGGGATCAAGTACAGGTACTGTTTTATTATTACAGAGAAAAGGGAATCATTTAACCATTAAATAAACCCAATAGGGCTGTTCTGCCCCCAATAAGGGGTAATTATATCTTAGTTGGGATCAAGTACAGGTACTGTTTTATTATTACAGAGAAAAGGGAATCATTTAACCATTAAATAAACCCAATAGGACTGTTCTGCCCCCAATAAGGGGTAATTATATCTTAGTTGGGATCAAGTACAGGTACTGTTTTATTATTACAGAGAAAAGGGAATCATTTAACCATTAAATAAACCCAATAGGGCTGTTCTGCCCCCAATAAGGGGTAATTATATCTTAGTTGGGATCAAGTACAGGTACTGTTTTATTATTACAGAGAAAAGGGAATCATTTAACCATTAAATAAACCCAATAGGGCTGTTCTGCCTCCAATAAGGGGTAATTATATCTTAGTTGGGATCAAGTACAGGTACTGTTTTATTATTACAGAGAAAAGGGAATCATTTAACCATTAAATAAACCCAATAGGGCTGTTCTGCCCCCAATAAGGGGTAATTATATCTTAGTTGGGATCAAGTACAGGTACTGTTTTATTATTACAGAGAAAAGGGAATCATTTAACCATTAAATAAACCCAATAGGGCTGTTCTGCCCCCAATAAGGGGTAATTATATCTTAGTTGGGATCAAGTACAGGTACTGTTTTATTATTACAGAGAAAAGGGAATCATTTAACCATTAAATAAACCCAATAGGGCTGTTCTGCCCCCAATAAGGGGTAATTATATCTTAGTTGGGATCAAGTACAGGTACTGTTTTATTATTACAGAGAAAAGGGAATCATTTAACCATTAAATAAACCCAATAGGGCTGTTCTGCCCCAATAAGGGGTAATTATATCTTAGTTGGGATCAAGTACAGGTACTGTTTTATTATTACAGAGAAAAAGGAATCATTTTTAAAAATTAGAATTATTTGCTTATAATGGAGTCTATGGGAGATGGCCTTTCCGTAATTCGAAACTTTCTGGATAACAGGTTTCCGGATAAGGGATCCTATACATGTACTCTTTCCCCCATATTTATATTGTGCCAGCTTTCTTATTTAAAGAAATAAAATTCTGGACACCGGATCTTTACCAACAGTGGCAGATTTGATTACTGTCAATTAAGAGCAGTAGCTTTAACCTGATCCTAAATGAGTTGCATTGATCCATATTGGCAGCTGGACAGTCCCACTGGGTTTATTTAATGTTTAAATTAATTTTAGCAGACTTAAGATATGGAAAATTCCAGACCCCAAGTGTTCTTGACAATTTCTTTGCAGTTTATCTGCTACTATTGACAAAGTTGTGTACTGTTTTTTTCTGGCCAAGGACTGTTTACTGGTACCTTGTCTGTGCTTTGTGCGGATTCTCCTTGGGTTAAAACGTGTCTATTATAAACCTTGTTCTTACAGAATAGCAATTAAGGGTTCATGTGTTGCAAAGCTTTATATACTTCAGCTACAGCCAATTTCTAACATGAATAGAACGCACTGTACTTGTTTTTAAATGTCAAATTCCTTGGCATTATACATAAAGATTTAAAAGTGTTTATCACAGAGCAATTTCTTACAGCAATACCCACTTTGGCTCAAGTCAAATACATCTAGTAGTATTCATATTTATATACTTGAAATACATAATCATTTTCTATTTTGTCTTGTAGCCAATTAACCCTGATGCTGTCACGCTTCAAACTGGAAAGTATCGGAATGGTTAGAGCTTTTGGTAGCATTAGCTACATGCTTCATATTTAATCAGAAACAAGGAGAAAGCATTGGAAGGGTTACTGCCTGCCCTGCTCTCATTTCCCTACAGAAATAGGGGTTGGTAGCACTAGGTAGGTACCTAATATATAGGGGCAGAGACAGGGGAAAGTGATGGAAGGGTTACTGCCTGCCCTGCTCTCATTTCCCTACAGAAATAGGGGTTGGTAGCACTAGGTAGGTACCTAATATATAGGGGCAGAGACAGGGGAAAGTGATGGAAGGGTTACTGCCTGCCCTGCTCTCATTTCCCTACAGAAAAAGGGGTTGGTAGCACTAGGTAGGTACCTAATATATAGGGACAGAGACAGGGGAAAGTGTTGGAAGGGTTACTGACTGCTCTGCTCTCATTTCTCTACAGAAATAGGAGTTGGTAGCACTAGGTAGGTACCTAATATATAGGGGCAGAGACAGGGGAAAGTGTTGGAAGGCTTACTGCCTGCCCTGCTCTCATTTCCCTACAGAAATAGGGGTTGGTAGCACTAGGTAGGTACCTAATGTATAGGGGCAGAGACAGGGGAAAGTGTTGGAAGGGTTACTGTCTGCCCTGCTCTTACTTCCCTACAGAAATAGGGGTTGGTAGCACTAGGTAGGTACCTAATATATAGGGGGGGAACTTAATGTTTCATAGGAATACCTATTCAAAACCCAAGGAGCTTTTAAAAAGGGGTACATTTATGGTGCTTCCAAACTCTGGCATGGTTTCTTCATCCAAATAGCGCGATTCATGTGAATTGGGTTTTTCTTTCCCCAACCAAAAAAATAAAAAGCTTTGGAGGTTTTAGGTGCAGAGCTTTTTATTTTTGGTGAGGGAATGAAAAGATGGATTTGCACAAATCAGATGAAGAAACCACACAAGAGTTTGGGAAGTCCTGTGTGGTTTCGGGATACGAATGCTCGAGTCCGAAGGTTCGATCGTTCATAAACGTTCCCCTTAATTTTGGAAAATGATGATTGCTAGTGATGAGCGAATCTGTCCCGTTTCGCTTTACCGAAAAATTTGCGAATCTTTCAAAAGATTTGCGAAACAGCGGAAAATTAGCAAAACGGCGAAAATGACGCACGTCAAAAAAAAATTGACGCCCGCGGCTATTATTTGTTGCGCGGCTATTATTTTGTCGCCCGCGGCTAATATTTTGTTGCGCAGCTATTATTTTGTCACACGGCTATTATTTTGTCGCCCGCGACTATTATTTTGTTGTGCAGCTATTATTTTGTCGCGCAGCTATTATTTTGTCGCGCAGCTATTATTTTGTCGCGTGGCTATTATTTTGTCGCCCGCAGCTATTATTTTGTCGCACGGCTATTATTTTGTCGCCCGCGGCTATTATTTTGTCTCCCGCGGCTATTATTTTGTCGCGCAGCTATTATTTTGTCGCACGGCTAATATTTTGTCGCCCGCGAAATTTTCCGCGGTGAATTTTTTCATCCGTTTCGCGAAACAATCCGCCAATGGTGAAATGCGGAAATTCGCCGCCAATCCATGCCTGGCGAAATATTTCACCCATCACTAATGATTGCTCATTTGCCAAATGATCAATATTTGTTTAATGGAAATTTTAAAGTTATTTTTGTTGCCTTAGAAAGCAAAATATATTCATTTTGTGTATACTATATCCCTCTTTGGAAGTGAAGTAGACATCAATGCTTCAGAATATTTTCCCCAAAGTAACTGTATCGTAGCTGTGCCTTATAAATGGCGTTTCCTACATCGTCAGTTCAAATGATGACATTGCTTTCAATGAGAAAGAGCAGCATCTCATAAAAACACAATCTTTTGTTCTAATGCAATCTATCTACCCTTCCATTTTTATCTATTTTCTTGTTTCCCTTTCAGACACTTGAGTTTAATTCTACCTGTGACATTTACACTTTTTGGTGAAGCAAGTATACTTCTGTAATATGAAATTGCATTATATTATGCTGAGAATTTAATTAACCTTTGTCAATATGTCGTACTACAAAATAACAATATTCTGTATATTTTCAGATGCTCTTTTATTCATGAAGACTGAATACAATAAAGTGTAATTCTGTGTTTTTCAATATACCCTTTGTGTAAATACGTTCCCAGTACCTGTTCCAGCCAGTAATGTGACTATTCAAGGATGTTTACAACCAACACCTGTTATAAATATAAAAAAAAATGCAAGCGACAGTTTGTCAAGAAAGATAAAGAGCCATAATGACATATTTGTTGTAAAGAAATTAGAAATGTTTAATATAAATACTAAAATAAATACGAATTGCAAGATGATTAATCATTTTTATACTTCCTGCTTGTTCACATAGGATATAAGTAGTGATGAGCGAATCTGCCCCGTTTTGCTTCGCCATAAAATTCGAAAAACGGCAAGAAAATTTGTGAAACGGGCAAAAAATTGTGAAACGCACTTGTTGCACGTTTTTTTGTCGCATTCATGTTGCCGCATCTTTTTTGGTCGTCCGCGTCTTTTTTTTTTTTGTCGCGTGCGCCCTTTTTTTATGCGACCCCGTCCTGCGTGCAATTTGACGTGCGGCAAAATTTTTTTTACATGGGGCGAATTTTTCCACAGTGAATTATCGCTGAAGTTTCGCAAAATAATTCGCCAGTGGCGAAATACAGAAATTTGCTGAGAATCTATGCCTGGCAAAAAAAATTCGCTTATCACTAGATATAAGCAAACAGAGCTCACTGCAACTGCACTTGTGTAGCGATGAACAACATTTTTCACCGCAAAAGTTCTCCACGGAAAAAATTCACCGCGTGTCAAAAAAGAAAGTTGCGGACGTCAAAGAAATTTGTCACGCGTCACCTTTCACAATGTTTTGCAAATTTTTCGCAATAATTCACAGCACTCAATTTAGGGATTAATATGGAATATACTACAGGCATCTATTCAGAATGAGCAATACATTATGCCCCAACTGCTCACCATTAGTGATGAGCGAATCTGTCTCGTTTCGCTTTGGCCTGCGACTATCCTTTTGCTGCCCGTGGCTATTCTTTTGTCGCGCGCCTATTCTTTTGTCGCCCCCGGGTATTCTTTTGTCGCCCGTGGCTATTCTTTTGTCACACGGCTATTCTTTTGTTGCCCGCGGCTATTCCTTTATTTTCATCCGCTTCACAAAACAATCTGCCAATGGCGAAATGCGGAAATTCGCCGCAAATCCATGCCTGGCGAAACATTTCGCCCATCACTACTCGCCATATTATATTCTATGGTCCAGGTTCAACTTGCCCCAGACCCTGCCCTTGAGTTTTAAATCCCTTGAAAGGTAGGATCTAAAGCCACCCCTTGCACTTCAGCATAGTTATTCTTAGCATCTACATGATCAACCCTTCTATTGACACTGGGGAACCCTAGAGCTTCTGCCCCCCTGAAAGTAGTGGTAGCCCTCGGAATGTTGTGTCAGACTTGCACTGAATCACACACTAAAGCTGGCCAATCAGGTTCAGGTTTTAGTCTTCTCCTGATGAATGTTTGGATATCGATTGAAATGCTGGAGATGCATTGTAGGTCCCCCCAAGGATATTGCAATACATGCACAGATTTTATCGTTATCCAACCAAAATTTTCTAAGCTGACCAATGGACCGAACAACTAATCGGGATTATAATACGGAACCCACATGCGGTCCGAAAATAGTAGGAAACACAGGTTTTTTTCAGTGCAGTATGGCCAACTAAACAACTATCTCATGCCAGAGATAGAAGTGATGTCCCCCTACAATACAAAGGTTTTGGCCACAATTTTCACCCAGTTTACAAATTGATTACAAATTTATGTTGTTGTATCAGTCACAAATGCTGTGAATGCAATGCTGAACTCAATCAATGAACAATTCTGGAATGCTGAACACAAAATTCTGCATTCTAGGTAAAAAACATGACCAATTGTGTCCAAAATTGCACTTCTGCAATTTTGTGTCCAGTAAGACTGGCCTAGTCTTAGCAAAACCAAGGGTTGTCCCTTGGTCTTGCTAAGACTAGGCCAGTATCATTTTGTAACTGAACCCATCCAGTTTTCCCTGCCCCGACCCTCTGAGCTATAATGCAATGTCTCCTGTGATGTTATTGGGAAGAAAAGCTGTGACGTTATTGGGAAGAAAAGTCACAAATGCTGTGAATGCAATGCTGAACTTGACTACAACAATTTTGGAATTGTGGACACAAAAGGCTGCATTCTAGGTAAGAAAACATGACCAATTGTGTCCAAAATTGCACTTTTGCAATTTTGTATCCAGTGATACTGGCCTAGTCTTAGCAAGACCAAGGGTTGTCCCTTGGTCTTGCTAAGACTAAGCCAGTATCATTTCATAACTGAACCCATCCAGTTTTCCCTGCCCCGACCCTCTGGGCTATAATGCAATGTCTCCTGTGACGTTATTGGGAAGAAAAGCTAACCTGTGATGATAGCTTAGACAAGTCTCAAATAAGAAGATAAACCAGTAAAAATAGAGAAAGAGATGTTTTTACCTTAGATAAATAAAAAAAATAAAAAATTAGCTACAATAGTTCATTAAGAACTCAAGGACCATGTAAAAGTAACCATCTTATATAAAAACATCATCAGAAGCAGATCAAGTCTTTCATTTCTCCTACACCTGCATTCTCGGCTGTCTGTACTATGTGATGCTCAGTATTTTATTAATTTCTTGGGTGTTTTTAACTTTCCCTTTTGGAATCGGTGCAGATCTCTGACTTTGAAATAACAGCATGACGCGCCCGTCTCAGGGGTTCCATTACGATAAAACAATAATGCATTTTTAACGGCTGCCACATGTTTAGACTCATAGAAATTGGAATTTTTATATATACTCCTGGGGAAACAACAGACATCAGACAAAGGGGATCAATGTCGAGAGAGAGAGAAAGAAAGACAAAGAGACAGAGGCAAAGCCACATGATAGGAAGTGTTTGTAGCTGTATAGATCAGTATGGATTCCTATAACATAAGGGGGGCTCTTGGAACTTTTTGCTGACTGTATTATGAAGGATAAATCATTTACAAGGAACGGGAATGTGCTTGAAGGACTCTAACTTTATAGAAATTCGAATGAATGTTGTTGTTATTATTATTATTATTATTTATATAGCGCCATCAATTTACGCAACGCTTTACAGAATAGGGGGGTACATAGCAACAATACATATAAACAATTCACAAAAATGGTTTGCAGTTACATTGGATGAGGATTAGAGATAGAGATTTAGCGAACTGTTCGCCGGAGAACTAATTCACACGAAAATCGGGTGTTCGCAAGTTCGCAAGTTCGCGAACTTTTAGCGAAGTTCGCAATTTTGGGTTCGCCTTAGCTGGAGCAAAATTTTGACCTCTCACCCCAGAGCCAGCAGAAACATGGCAGCCAATCAGGCAGCTCTCCCTCCTGGACCACCCCCGGCCCACTCCCTTCCATATATAAACCGAAGCCCAGCAGCCATTTTACATTCTGCCTGTGTGTGCTTGATGAGTTAGCATAGGGAGAGAGCTGTGCAGGGGTTTGAGGGACAGTTTAGGTAGCTTTGCTGACTAGTAATCTACTTTCTACTGCTCTGTATGTAGCTGCTGTGGGCAGCTACTGTAATTTATAGAGCCGAGTGCTATTAGTCTAGCTGTGGGGGACTGGTGTGCTGCTCCTAGTAGTTCACCCCCAGCACCAACCAGAGATCACTTTTTTTTATTATTAATTTTTTTTTTTTTTAATTTAAGTTACTGTTCTTTAACGTGTCCAGTGCTGTTTGCTGTTATTCATAGTAGTGCACCAAACACGTTACACATAGTAGTGACATTGCATTGCAATAAAATCACCTGAGCGATGTTTTTCCACCAACAATAATATATTCCGTATCCACTACTGCGCCGTTTTGTCTTTGCGTGTGAACCGGCTGTAACCTTTACACGACTTGATTGGCATGTAGACGCTGGATGTTTTAAAGCAGTTTATTACACAAGTTTAGAAATGTAGTGTGATTTGTGCCCTTTACAGCACAAAATGCAACGCTGTGTCAACAATGTATTTTTCAGAGAAGTTTTTGCCCTTGATCCCCCTCCTGCATGCCACTGTCCAGGTCGTGGCACCCTTTAAACAACTTTAAAATCAGTTTTCTGGCCAGAAATGGCTTTTCTAGGTTTTAAAGTTCGCCTTCCCATTGAAGTCTATGGGGTTCGCAAAGTTCGCAAAAGTTCGCACTTTTTGGCGGAAGTTCGCTAACGGGTTCGCGAACTTTTTTTGTGAGGTTCGCTACATCTCTAATTAGAGACACTAGGGGGAGGGCCCTGCTCGCAAGAGCTTACATTCTAAAAGGGAGGGCTGAGACTTAAGGTCAGGGTAACTAGCATGGCGTTAGAGTTCATGTAGGTGTGTAAAGTGACAGTAAGTGTGGAGTGAGAGGTGAAAACCAGTGGTTAGTGAATGTTTGGGGGGTTTAGGTTATAGGCTTGAGTGAAAAGGTGAGTTTTAAGAGACCATCTAAAGGCTTGGAGAGTCTGGCAGTGCCTAATGGGACGGGGAAGAGTGTTCCAGAGGTTGGGTGCAGCGCATGAGAAGTCCTGGAGGCGAGAGTGAGAGGAGGTGATGATTGAGGAGGAGAGAAGGAGGCCATGTGTAGAGCTGTTACAAACAATTTGATTTTAATTTCATTTATATGCCAGTCCGGGACTTCGTACAATTTCCAGTACCTTCTAAGCAGTTCTGATATAAATAATCAAGTATGAGGAATATTTCATTCTTTACAAAATATGTTTCATGTTTGTATCCATTCAAATTTGTTTGCCCCACCTAAATACCTTCCAATCTAAACAATTTTGGCCACATTCCTGATCCGCCTGGTGATACCCAGTTGCATAAACGTATGCTCCGTTATCTACTCTGCACTCTTCCCACTATCTAGTAAGCCCTGGCACTTTCAGTGCACATGTACTATTCTACAATGATGTTCTACCATGATGTTCTACCAAAATGTTGCAGGACCATAACCTTTAGAACCCAATGACTTCGCTTATGATGAAGTCCTTCCTATATTACAATAGTCATTCTACAGTGCCTTTCCCTTGCAGCAGCTCATAGCCAATTGACCTAATAGTCATTTCAAAAGAACTCAGGTTAGGACTAGTGATGAGCGAATCTGTCCAGTTTTGCTTTGCCATAAAATTCACGAAACGCATTTGTTGCACAATTTTTTTGTCATCCGCATCTTTTTTGTCACCCGTGTCTATTTTGTTGTCGCCCACGTCTATTTTTTGTCGCCCACACCTTTATTTGACGCAACCGTGCCCTTTTTTGACACGACCGCGCCCAATTTGCTGTGACCGCGCCCTTATTTTTAAATTAAAAAAAATCCACGTGACAAAGTTTCGCGAAACTTCGCCAATGGGAAAATGCAGACATTCACTGCAAATCCATGCCTGGCGAAAATATTCCCTCATCGCTAGTTAGGACCACTGTTTACAGGGTTTACGATAAATTATTACACTGCCCTTTTCTGCTTTACAAAGTCGGTAATATTTACTAGGGATGTAGCGAACATCGCCAAAAATGTTCGCAAACCCGTTCGCGGACTTTCGCCAAAACTCGCGAATATTCGCGAACTTTGCGAACCCCATAGACTTCAATGGGAAGGCGAACTTTAAAACCTAGAAAAGCCATTTCTGGCCAGAAAACTGATTTTAAAGCTGTTTAAAGGGTGCCACGACCTGGGCAGTGGCATGCAGGAGGGGGATCAAGGGCAAAAATTTATCTGAAAAATACTTTGTAAAAAAAACACCAAAAAAAACCCGCCAAAAAATAACACCAAAAAAAACAACCGCAAGCTATTCCTATATATACGCAAAGGCGGAAAAACGAAGCGAAAAAATGCGGCGGAAAAAACCGAGGCGAAAAAACGCGGCGCAAATAAAAATGCAGCGAACCCAAAATGGCGAACATCGGCAAAAGTCCGCGAATTTGCGGACTTGCGAACACCTGATGTCCGCGCGAATTAGTTCACCGGCGAACAGTTCGCTCCATCTCTAATATTTACCCATGTCATCCTTGTTGAAAAAAAATATATTATTGGGGTTGTATGGCAGGACTTTAGAGATTTTGGCCATATTGAAGTTTAAAAAGAAAGCTTAAGCCATGAAAAAGAACAAATCATGTGAATCTTAGGAGAACAAAATAAGGAGAACATTACAGAACATCTAATGAATGTCCATCTTATTGAAAAATAAAAATGCTGATGAGCGCTAGCCTTTGCTATTCCTGTGGTGATATTGAGACCACATATCAGTATAACACAAAAACAAAAAAGAAGAAAATAATGAGTGTTTCAGTAGTAGAATTTATGCCTTCGGTTGCATTTTTACATTGTCCCACATTTTTTTAACAATACATACAGATCTCTGGAGCACAAATTAGAACTGTGTTTGATAAAATCCAGTTTTGGGAGTCAGACATTTGGTTGCGCTGTACGAGATCGAAGTCGAATAAGCAAGAGGCGCATCATTATCAAGGATTCAGGCCGGTACCTTGTGCAATTATTGGTAGGCTCAGCAATTTTTGTACGATTAGTCTTAAAGCGAAGGAAAGTTTTTGATGGTTCAACAATTCCCTAATGTGTGAAAGAAACGGCATAGCTATCCACAGCAAATAAGAGAATAAGAGTAAAACAAAAAAAAGAAATGCTTTAAACTAGTAAATATCAAATACGATTTGACAGGAACAAAGCTGAAAACATATGGGGGAGGGAAAGAATATGTTATAATCATATTTTTAATGGTGGCATGCAAATAAAGATGTGACTAGATCATATATAGTATAACTAGTGATGGGCAAAATAATTTTTTTTTTAAAAATGGTTTCCTTTTTCTCTGTAATAATAAAACAGTACCTGTACTTGATCCCAACTAAGATATAATTACCCCTTATTGGGGGCAGAACAGCCCTATTGGGTTTATTTCATGGTTAAATGATTCCCTTTTCTCTGTAATAATAAAACAGTACCTGTACTTGATCCCAACTAAGATATAATTACCCCTTATTGGGGCAGAACAGCCCTATTGGGTTTATTTAATGGTTAAATGATTCCCTTTTCTCTGTAATAATAAAACAGTACCTGTACTTGATCCCAACTAAGATATAATTACCCCTTATTGGGGGCAGAACAGCCCTATTGGGTTTATTTAATGGTTAAATGATTCCCTTTTCTCTGTAATAATAAAACAGTACCTGTACTTGATCCCAACTAAGATATAATTACCCCTTATTGGGGCAGAACAGCCCTATTGGGTTTATTTAATGGTTAAATGATTCCCTTTTCTCTGTAATAATAAAACAGTACCTGTACTTGATCCCAACTAAGATATAATTACCCCTTATTGGGGCAGAACAGCCCTATTGGGTTTATTTAATGGTTAAATGATTCCCTTTTCTCTGTAATAATAAAACAGTACCTGTACTTGATCCCAACTAAGATATAATTACCCCTTATTGGGGGCAGAACAGCCCTATTGGGTTTATTTAATGGTTAAATGATTCCCTTTTCTCTGTAATAATAAAACAGTGCCTGTACTTGATCCCAACTAAGATATAAGTAATCCTTATTGGAACCAAAGCAATTCTATTCGATTGTTTAATTACTGTTTAAATACATTTTTAGTAGACAAGACAGGAGATACAAATTACAGAAAGATCCCTTATCCGGTACCTGTATATCTGTTATCTTTAACCTGATACTTGGACAGTTTAGACAATAGTCTATAGGTGGTTTCTTTCCTTTTTTTCCATAAGAAAAGTGAATGGCTATGAGTTATGTTGGATATAGCAAAGATTGTACTGAAAACTCAACCTTTGTTTTAGGCAATAATCTATTTCTCATACCTCAAGGTGCACAATTTCCTCTGAATATTGTACCAATTTGCAAAGTTTACTTTTACGTTTTCCCATTACTTTTCCCCAAGACCAACATGTAAACGATAGATGAGACTGAACGTGGATGAAAGCAAAGTTATGCCTCAGAGGTTTACATTTTTTATGTGACTTGGGGGGTATGTTTAACGTTACTCCCCGATGGAGATGAATGTAGAAGTACCTGTGGATCTTACATCTTTTGAGCTAAGAACATTGTTCTGTAATAAAAGAATGACGAGAGGAAAGTATTCTTTGCTTTATGATGAGCTAACAATTTTTCAATTCCAATAATTCAATAATTCCAGGCAGTGTCATTCTGTGGCTACTAAAGCAAATAAAGTGCTGTCTTGTATAAAAAGGGCATTGACTCAAGGGATGAGAACATAATTTTGCCCCTTTATAGGTCCCTGGTAAGGCCTCACCTTGAGTATGGGGGGCAGTTTTGGGCTCCAGTCCTTAAGAAGGATATTAATGAGCTGGAGAGAGTGCAGAGACTGCAACTAAACTGGTTAAGGGGATGGAAGGGTTAAACTATGAGGTGAGACTGTCGAGGTTGGGGTTGTTTTCTCTGGAAAAGAGGCGCTTGCGAGGGGACATGATTACTCTGTACAAGTACATTAGAGGGGATTATAGGCAGTTGGGGGATGTTCTTTTTTCCCATAAAAACAATCAACGCACCAGAGACCCCCCCTTTAGATTAAAGGAACGGAGCTTCCATTTGAAGCAGCGTAGGGGGTTTTTCACTGTGAGGGCAGTGAGGGGGTTGGGGAATGCCCTGCCGGGGGATGTTGGGTAGGGGGTTCCTCACGGTGAGGGCAGTGAGGTTGGGGAATGCCCTGCCGGGGGATGTTGGGTAGGGGGTTCCTCACGGTGAGGGCAGTGAGGTTGGGGAATGCCCTGCCAGGGGATGTTGGGTAGGGGGTTCCTCACGGTGAGGGCAGTGAGGTTGGGGAATGCCCTGCTGGGGGATGTTGGGTAGGGGGTTCCTCACAGTGAGTGCAGTGAGGAGGTTGGGGAATGCCCTGCCGGGGGATGTTGGGTAGGGGGTTCCTCACGGTGAGGGCAGTGAGGTTGGGGAATGCCCTGCCAGGGGATGTTGGGTAGGGGGTTCCTCACGGTGAGGGCAGTGAGGTTGGGGAATGCCCTGCTGGGGGATGTTGGGTAGGGGGTTCCTCACGGTGAGTGCAGTGAGGAGGTTGGGGAATGCCCTGCCGGGGATGTTGGGTAGGGGGTTCCTCACGGTGAGGGCAGTGAGGTTGGGGAATGCCCTGCCGGGGGATGTTAGGTAGGGGGTTCCTCACGGTGAGGGCAGTGAGGGGGTTGGGGAATGCCCTGCCGGGGGATTTTGGGTAGGGGGTTCCTCACGGTGAGGGCAGTGAGGTTGGGGAATGCCCTTCCTAGTGATGCTGTAATGGCAGATTCTGTTAATGCCTATAAGAGGGGCCTGGATGATTTCTTGAACAAGCAGAATATCCAAGGCTATTGTGATACTAATATCTACAGTTAGTATTAGTGGTTGTATTTATAGTTTATGTATGTGAGTGTATAGATTGGTAAGTATAGGTTGTGGGTGCTGGGTTTACTTGGATGGGTTGAACTTGATGGACACTGGTCTTTTTTCAACCCTATGTAACTATGTAACTATATTTCATTTACAGTTTTAATGAAATGTTGGGCAATATTTTTAATGACTTTGTGGATCTATGGATTATAAAACAAGGGGTATAACAGAACCATAAGGAACGAGCTGAAGTGGGATTATGTCTTTAAACATATTATATATAAATATGTACATATCTCTTTGTACAGCTTTGTCAAGATACCGTCCTACCCCGGGAACCGATTTCTAAAGAGGGCCCAAGCAGCCTTTGCCAACAGATTACCGATTCAACTTCAAAGGGATTCAGAGGGATTTTAACTAATACATAAGAACAGTTTTAAATGTAAATGTAGTCTGGATTTTTACTTTGTCGGAGGTCACGGAATAGTCTTAACCGTCTTTCCCTTCTACAAAAATAACATTATTAAAGAGCTGCTTGACATGCACATTGTTTAAATCCTCTAAAACCAATTTGCAATCTTGCTTATGCAAGGGACAATGTTTTTTTTCCTGGGAGATGTGTCAAAAGCAATTTCACTCATAACAATGTCAACCACAAATCCCTTCTATCGTTGTAAGAAGAGGCACAATGAGGTACAAAGTCTTGTGCCTATATTCAGGGTCAGACTGGGGGTACAGGGTCTACTGGGGCTTCTGCTTCAGGGCCCACTGCACCCCCCAATGACACCCGCTGCCTTCACATACCCCCCACTGCAGGGGCCCCCAACACCCTCCAATCCCCTCCCCCAAGCGTGTTGCGGGTGCGCCCCGGGGGGGGTTCGGGTCCGACGCCACCTATATTTACACAAAGTTCTAATATTGGAGCCAATGGCAGGTCTTTTTTTGCCTTTTATCCCATACTAAATGCATTAAGGGGGTTGTTTACCTTTAAATTAACTTTTAGTATGATGTAGATGGGATCCCCAACCTTTCTTACTCGTGAACCACAGTCAAATGTAAAAAGACTTTGGAGAGCAACACAAGCACCATAAAAGTTCATGGAGGTGCCAAATAAGGGCTGTGATTGGCTATTTGATAGCCCCTATATCAGGGGTCCCCAACCTTTGTTACTCGTGAGCCACAGTCAAATGTAAAAAGACTTGGGGAGCAACACAAGCACCATAAAAGTTCATGGAGGTGTCAAATAAGGGCTGTGATTGGCTATTTGATAGCCCCTATATCAGGGGTCCCCAACCTTTGTTACTCGTGAGCCACAGTCAAATGTAAAAAGACTTGGGGAGCAACACAAGCACCATAAAAGTTCATGGAGGAGCCAAATAAGGGCTGTGATTGGCTATTTGATAGCCCCTATATCAGGGGTCCCCAACCTTTGTTACTCGTGAGCCACAGTCAAATGTAAAAAGACTTGGGGAGCAACACAAGCACCATAAAAGTTCACGGAGGAGCCAAATAAGGGCTGTGATTGGCTATTAGGGGCCTCTATGCACCCTATCAGCTTACAGGGGCTTTATTTGGTAGGAAATCTTGTTTTTATTCAACCAAAACTTGCCCCCAAGTCAGGAATTCAAAAATAACTCCTTGGTTTGGGGGCACTGAGATCAACATCCAAGGGGTTGGGGAGCAACATGTTGGGGATCACTGATGTAGAGAGTGCCATCCTGCCTCAATATGCAATTGGACTTTACTTTTTATTCTTCCTAATAGAAAGATAAATAATACAAGGTAACAATAACGATACAATTGTAGCCTTACAGAGGAATAGCTGAATAGTCAGCGACCCCTATTTGAAGTTCGAAAGAGCAAGAAGAGGAAGGTGAATAATTAAAAAAACTATAACAAATGACGACCAATTGAAAGCTAATAATAGGCCATTCTATAACATACTAAAAGTTAACCTGAAGGTGAACCTCCCCTTTAAAGCCAATTGCTGTTTTTTCTTGTGCCAAATGTATTTGAGATTTGCACCAAATGCACTGAAGTCAATGGTGTTTTGTCTTGAAGTCAACAGGTATTTTTTTGAGCAAAATAAAATCCAAGTCAAGATCCTATTGCAGATTGCACCAGGCAAAAACAAACAAACAACCCCCCCCTCATTCTTATTCAGAAGTAAAATTGGATATAGGACATTTTCGTTTTTGTTGATACTTGTCCTTTAAACTATACTATTAAAAAATGAACACAATTATTCAATCTTTAAAAGCCGCTAGATTGCGTTCTTTCTATTTTTTTGTCATGTTTTCTACACTCCTGTTTATGTGCATTTGTGCGCTTGCAGCGTGTAGCCGCTCTCGGAACCTGAGTGTGTCTTGGTAATTATTATGGAGAGATTTTTAAACTTTTGAAGATTACTTTTTAATGTGCCATAAAATTGAGATATACCTCACAAACTTTAACATTTCTCACTTCAGGCAATCATTTCTCCCCAGTCATTAAATATACAGTATCACTTATCCTATTTATTCGTTTAAAAGGAAAATTCTTGAGTTGGATTTTTCAGATCTGCCTAATAACGTAGTCGGGCTAGAAGTTGAGCTTCCATATTTACGCTCGGTACGTTCCATACAAACTCTGAGTTTTGTTTGTCTGACTGCTGTTGCCTAAGTAACTTTATATCTGAGCCCTCGTTGGAAAGGGGCCCGGGGATAGAACGAGGCATGAGTTAAGGGTATGGGGCCATAGGGATTACAGCCATAGGTCGGTGGTAAAGGGGGCTGTGGTGGTTAGTAGTGATGAGCGAATCTTCAAAAGATCCGCGAAACGGCGAAAAATTCGCGAAGCAGCGAAAATGTTGTGCAGCAAAAAAAAAATGTCGCCGCGACTATTCTTTTGCCACCCCCGGCTATTATTTTGTCACACTGCTATTTTTTTGTCGCCCACGGCTATTATTTTGTCGCGCGGCTATTATTTTGTCACCCGCAGCTATTATTTTGTCGCGCGGCTATTCTTTTGTCGCCTGCGGCTATTATTTTGTTGCGCGGCTATTCCTTTGACGTCGGCGACAATTTTTGGACTTGCGGCGAAATTTTCCGCTGCGATTTTTTTCATCCGTTTCGCGAAACAATCCGCCAATGGCAAAACTCGGAAATTTGCCGCGAATCCATGCCTGCCGAAACATTTCGCCCATCACTAGTGGTTAGAGAAAGGGGTTTAATAAATCATTAACATTTATTTATAAAGCGCCAACATATTCCGCAGCGCTGTACAATAAGTGGGTTACATACATTGGACATACAGAGTAACATATAAAGCAATCAGTAACCGATACAAGAGGAGAAGAGGGCCCTGCCCAAAAGAGCTTACAATCTACAAGGAGAAAGGGTTGAGACACAAGGCGTGGGAATGGGCATGACAGAGTTGTGAGAGGTGGGGCACAGGGTATTGCTAAGCTAGATTAGGGTAAGCTTCTCTAAATAAATGCGTTTTATTTGATGGCAGAGAGATTGGGAGAAAGTCTGATAGTTTGTGGGAGTGAATTCCAGAGAAGGGGGGCAGCCCTTGCAAAGCCTTGAATGCGAGCGTGTGAGGAGGGAATGAGAGAGGAGTTGGGGAGAAGGTCAGTAGGGAGCGTAACAAGCGGGTTGGATGGTACCATGTTCTTGTGGTTTGGTTTGTTATTGTAACGTACTAGTTAGGGAGGAACCAGTGTGAGACCGCTAGATGCAAAATCTGACTCTTACGGTACAGCAGGGACTCCCAGCCCTTCCCAGTCTTCACTGACGCCCCGGAACTTTCAAGCTGGGGCCCTGCAAACTTTCAGAGTACAGATGAAAAATACAAAGTACCGGCAAGGTTTAGGCAAAATCGTAGTCGAGATACAGGAAGAGGTCGAGGCAGGCAGCTAGAAACGTAGTCAGGAACCAGGCCGAAGTCAAAACCAGAAATACACAATAACAGGTCAGCTTCATTATGCGCAACCGTGCATGCACTGATCACCGTGCATGTGCAGTTGCGCGTCGCCGTCCACCAGGACGCACAACCGGCCGGAAGCGAAGGGGGCGATTAACGTGCGTCTGCCGGCCCAAGGCCCAAGGCAGGAGACCGCACTGGACCGGCAGAGCGCCACAAAGTTATTCTAATGAAGGGGGGAAGGAGTTGGTGTTGTTGGGAGGGGCCCATCAGATTGACGCTGCCCCTGTCATGGATTAATTCATCGAGTACAAGGTACTGCTTTATTATTACAGAGAATTTTTACAAATTTAGAATTATTTGCTTAACATGTACTCTATGGGATATGGCCTTCCCCTAATTCGGAGCTTTCTGAATAATGGGTTACCAGATAAAGGATCCCATGCCTGTCTGACACTTCCTCTGATGAAGCACCCAATGGTGCGAAACACGTTAGGAGAGTGGGTACCATGAGGCACTGGGATGTACCTTTCCATTGTTTGCTATAGTATGTTTTGTTTTTTGATTTTTTCTGTTTAAATTCTGAGCCAATAAATGGTTGTTTATTTCACTGAACAATGTGTTAAATTAATTGTATGCTGTTTCAGGACCTTTCAGTGTGATATAACTCAGGTTCTCTTTCTCAGTCTATTTCCTTATTGCTTACTGTCTAAATATTACTTTCACTTGGTGTAATATGTGCCTTTGTACCCTGTATGCTATTACTCTACTGTATTTCAGCTAGCTAGAAATCTAGTCCTATTATAGACCAGAACTATTATCTAAATATTCTCATCTCATCCCTCCTCTACAGTAATGTCAGGCTGCTGCATAACAAATACTATCCATTATATGCCCATAGTAATAAATCCAGTGCCCTTTACATTTAATGTCTTCTCCAAAAGCAGTATAAGTTGATATCATAAATTGGCATGACATTTATACACGGGTCTAAGATATGTTCCACATAAAAGTTGAAACATCTTGTTTTTGAGTTTTTGATTTATAGGGTGTCGATTTGGTTTCTGAATTATTTTACCCACTTATTCTGCTGATCGGCATTTGTTTGTAATAGTACTGACAGTTTGGTTTGAGAGTTGTCTCTAACAGATACATTAAATAGGAAATGCAATTAGTTCTAGTAATTAAATCAATTATAGTGATGGGCGAAATGTTTCGCCAGGCATGGATTCGGGGCGAATTTCTGCATTTCTTCATTGGCGGATTGTTTCGCGAAACGGATGGAAAAATTTGTTGCGGAAAAAAAAATGTTGCAAGAATAGTCGCTAGCGTCAAAAGAATAGTCACTAGTCCAAAAATGTCACAACAATAGTCACGGGCTTCAAAAGAATAGTTGTGTGTCCAAAAATTTTCACAAGAGTAGTTGTGGGTGTCAAAAGAATAGTTGCGGGTGGCTATTTTTTTTTGCCTTGCAACATTTTCGCTGTTTCGCGAATCTTTCAAAGAGTTGCACAGATTTGCTCATCACTAATCTATTATGAACTTAAGTAAAATTTTTCCTATCTTGAATATTAATAATATACTCAATTATTATTTTTATTATTATTAGTGATGAGCGAATCTGTCCTGTTTCTCTTCGGAGAAAAATTATTTTTAAAGATTCGCAAAATGACGAAAAAATTGGCGAAACAGCAAAAATGGCGTCCGTCAAAATAAAATTGTCACACGCAGCCATAGTCGTGAAAAAAAAAGTTGCAATCGCGGCAAAAAAGATGCAGGTGACAAAAAAAGACAGGGCAACAAAAAAGTCGTGCGGCAAACACATTTTGTGGATTTTTTCCGAAACAACAAGAAAATTGCAGAAACGGCGATAAATCCACAAATCGCTCATCCCTAATTGGAACATTTTCCAAGAAAGATTAATTAAAAACCCTAATTACATTTTGTTTGAAATATAATTTTATAAATCCCCCATTTAAGTTGCCATTAAAGACATCTCTAAGGGGCTGATTTACTAAGACACGATTTCGAATCCGAATTGGAAAAATTCCGATTGGAAACGAACATTTTGCGACTTTTTCGTATATTTTGCGACTTTTTCGTATTTTTTGCGATTTTTTTCGGCGTCTTTACGATTTTTGCGAAAAAACGCGAGTTTTTCGTAGCCATTACGAAAGTTGCGCAAAGTCGCGATTTTTTCGTAGCGTTAACACTTGCGCGCAAAGTCGCGCCTTTTTCGTAGCGTTAAAACTTAAAAGGCGCGACGTTTCGCGCAAGTTTTGCAATTTTCGTAATGGCTACGAAAAACTCGCGTTTTTTCGCAAAAATCGTAAAGACGCCGAAAAAAATCGCAAAAAAAAAATACGAAAAAGTCGCAAAAAATACGAAAAAATCGCAAAATTACCGATCATTACGAAAAAAAACGCAATCGGACGCATTCGGCCCGTTCGTGGGTTAGTAAATCAGCCCCTAAGTCTCTTTATGCAGTGCCATAGTTAACTACTGATTGTTGATGACTTTGAAATCTGAATTTTTTTACTCTTTAAACTTTTCCCAGGTATATCCTTTCCAAACAATAGCAATTTGCAAATTAGGTTCTGCAATTAGCGACATGAACTATTTTTTTTAATGTAATCAAGAGTACCTGCTTTAGAATAAATGATCTTCATTCTTTAATTTACCGTTGAACATATTTGCATAAATGAAGATAAGATTTCATCAAATTCAAAGATAAAATACTATTTCGAGTGCTCTATCAAATGAAGCCCCCACAACATCATTTTTCCTGTCTTCGAATTTGCGTGTAAATTCATGCATGTATAGTAGCACCCCAGTGACGCTGGATGCTTGCTTAGTGGAAGCCCAACCTTTAGTAACATCAGCAGGTACCAGATGCATCATAGGCACTAGGGATGTAGCGAACCTCAAAAAAAAAGTTTGCGAACGCGTTCGCGAACTTACGCCAAAAAGCGTGAATATTCGCGAACTTTGCGAACCCCATAGACTTCAATGGGAAGGCGAACTTTAAAACCTAGAAAAGCCATTTCTGGCCAGAAAACTGATTTTAAAGTTGTTTAAAGGGTGCCACGACCTGGACAGGGGCATGCAGGAGGGGGATCAAGGGCAAAAATTTCTCTGAAAAATACTTTGTTGACACAGCATTGCGTAAAACCGCAAAGGCAGCTGGCAGACCTAGCGGAAATACGCGGCGCTTTTTGCTATTTCGCACTATTAGCACCATGGAAACGGGATTTGCTTACACCAGTACTAGGCTGAAAAACGCCATGTGTGGCTTGTGCGGCGTTTTTAGGCCGAGAAAAAACGCAACGGAAAAAAAAACGCGGCAAACCCAAATTGCGAACATACGCGAAAAGTTTGCGAACTTGCGAACACCCGATGTTTGCGCGAATTAGTTCGCCGGCGAACAGTTCGCTACATCTCTAATAGGCACCGCACCTTCACCACAGGGGTCATTCTTGACCCTAGGGGGCACAAGTCCAAGAGCGCTCCCCTTAGTGCTCATTTCCTATGCACTTGTGCCACCTACAAGTTGCTTATATGAAGATACAATTTATCCATAGATAAAATACTATTGCAAGTGCTCTATCAAATGAAGCCCCCACAACATAACTTTCCCTGGTAAAGTGTCTATAAGCCCTTCGACTTAGCATGTACAGTAGATTCATGCAAATATAGTAACATCCCAACCAGTGATGAGTGAATCTGACCCGTTTCACTTCGCCATAAAATTCACGAAACGGCAATCAAATTTGCGAAACAGCGAGAAATTCGCGAAACTAAATTTTTTTGTCGCCTGCGTCTTTTTTTGTCACTCGCGGCTATTTTTTTTGTTGCCCGCATCTAGTTTTTGTCATTGCAGCTAATTTTTTTGTCCCCCCACGTTTTTTTTCTGTGACCGCGCCCATTTTGGCACGACCGCACCCTTATTTTAAAGCTTCCATTTTGATGTGACCGTACCCAATTTGACGCGTGACAAAAAAATTTCTGTGCAACGATTTTTTTTTTGCGCCAAATTTTCACGGAAGTTTCATGAAACAATTCGCCAATGGCGAAATGCGGAAATTCGCTGCTAATCCATGCCTGGCAAAAAAATTCGCTCATCACTAGATGTAGAAGGTTCACTCTTGACCCCAAGGGGGGCACAAGTGCAAGAGCCTTAGTGCTCATTCCCTAAGCACTTGTCTACTTGCAAGCAGATCAAAATCCAGTGCTCAGTGCAAAGAGCAGCGCCAGGAGAAGCAGCTTAGCAGTGCCCTAGGGCACCGCCCAGATGAGGGTAGAGGGCAGGATTCATGGCTCCCCCCCCCACTTCTATTGAATAAAGTGCTGCATAATGCAGAGAGCACATTCTGCTCCGTTACAGAGCAGAGGCCCAAGGATATTTGCACACACATAAACACAGTGTTCAAAGTGCAAAAAAATGGCCAAGGTTTACAATTGAGACCCTAGGCCCTCACATTAAATGAACATGTACACTCTACGTGAACCATAATACACAGTACTTTCTTCTGATTATTAGTTGTGCCAATAACTCTTAAAGATTAATGTTTTTCTCCTTATATCTCTTCTTCATTTCTTCTATCACCTCATTCTCCCCTGTTGCTCAGTCCTCTTCCTTTATTCACACACCTTCATCACTACCCCAACATTTGATAAAGGGGCACTTTTGTTGTAGAAATTTTGCATCTTGTCTCGTGCTCCCCCCTATATATATATATTGGACTTTGGCTGAGAGTGCGGCTCTATTGCTGGGGGTTTGATGCATGAGGTCTGGAAGGCTGGGCGCAGAGGACCTATGTAGTCAACTACCCAAACATTTCCCTGTTATTCTTTTCTTTTTTTCCTTTGTCTTGATCAAACCTATTTGCCATTCTCTTGCCTCTCAGCTTCTCTCCGCTTTTTTTTTTTAGTGCTGGCAAAGTTAGACTTTGTTCTCATAAAACATTAACTACATCTCAATGAGCAGAATAATGGAGCTTTGAACGCTCAGTTCAGCATTGTTAGAAGGCATGCTTGTTTATATTAGCTGTGATTTTCTTCATCAGCAAACACTGCTATAAATTGCAAATGAACAGAATACCAATGCAAGGATTAGGAAGGAAAAAAAAAAAGCATAATTCAAAATTTATGCTGGTCATCTACCATCGCTACAACTTGTCTAAATTTGCCTTGATGCTTCTGTCAGAAGGCAATGTTATCCTTATTGTAGAGCAGTCTGGGAGGAATTACTTCATCATTTTTTCCCCATGTACTGTCATCTCATTTATATCTACTAAACGTTACAGCTTAACATATGTGCTACATCAGTTGTGATTATGGACAGAATAAATCAGACACATCTACAGTGTAAATGCAATATGTGCCGCGTGATTGTGCGCTGAGATGAAGATGCGTTGGATTATTAACCTCCCCAAAATACTCTATTGTTTGGTGTTTCCCAAAATAACTGTACTGCCCAACATGAGTAATTAGCGATAATAAAGCCTTTGTTCTGTTTTATTGAGTTTCTGTATAAGGGTGTTACAAAGTAAGCTGCACCTTTATTTGATATTCTCTTGCCCAAATGGGGCGGGTTCTGGCATTATTGCAGTTTTGTTTGTGGTTATGAATTAAAATTATGTTTCTCTCGCCAATGGATATAGAGATATTTTATTGCAATACAAGTGACTAAATTATACAGAAGATGCAGGCTTAGAGGGGTTATGTATAAAGTGCTTACTGAAAGTGCTCATCTGAGCACTTTTGGAAGGCACCAATCTCATGTTAACCTTTTTTTTATGCATTTTTTGCTCCGTTTTGGCTGCAGTCACCAATCAGCCAAAATATAAATGAATAATGACTGCAAGTGGTTTCTGCAGGGGCAGGGTGAGTTATAGGAATTGAAATGAATGTTGGATCTGAAACAATTAATAAAAGAAAGGATCTTTTCAATCTTTTTGGGGGCAAATCAACATAATCCCTTTTACACAATGGACACAAACAAGGGTGCCTATTCAATAATCCATTAGTGATGAGCGAACTTGTCCCCGTTTCGCAAATCTTTTCAATGATTCGCAAATTTTTCAGCAAAACGGGGCAAAAATTGGCGAAAAGGGGAAAATGACGCATGCTGAAAAAAATCGATTTGCGTGCCAATCTTTTTGTTGCACAGTGAATTTTGCCACAACTAATTTTGCCGTCCGTTTTGCTAAACAATCCGCCAATGGTGAAATGTAGAAATTCGCCGTGAACCCATGACGAAAGATTTTGCTCATCTAAACATGCTCTTGCACTTTCATATGGTTGCCAGTGAATCCACCCTTCATCTTCTGAAGAATGACTTGCTGATGAGCGATGATGAGCGAATCTGTTCCGTTTCGCTTCGCCATAAAATTTGCGAAAGGGCAAGAAAATTCTCGATTTTTTTTTTTTTTTGTCGCCCACATCTATTTTTTGTCACCCGTGGCTACTTTTTTTGTGTGACCGCATGACAAAAAAATACAGCACGACAAATTTTACCGCAGTGAATTTTCACGGAAGTTTTGCAAAACAAGTCTCCGATGGCGAAATGCAGAAATTTGCTGTGAATCCATGCCTGGTGAAAAAATTCGCTCATCGCTACTTGTCATGGCAGCAACTGACTCTGAGAAACTGCCGGTGGCCTAACTATAGAGGGGCAAACACTGTTATAGGGGTGTTTGGGGAAACAGGGGTAATGGGAATCTTCTGCTATGAGGGGGGTGGAAAAATATATTTGTGGGAGGGGCCCTGGGTCTCCAATGTTAAACCCCTGGCTACTGCCACCCTACACCTGGCAGTATCTCTATGGTTCTCTATGGCTTTTGCACATTGAATCAAAAGCAAGCACACGTTCTTTAAGATGGAAAATAATAAAAAATACACAAATACAAGAGTATTGTAGAAATGATACCTAACAATAAAAATACATTGCAAGCTTTCGGAGCTCTAAGGCCCCTTCTTCAGGCAAAATACAAATGGAAACATTGCATTATTATTTACAGTTCACTGCATCCATTTCCAACAGACTCTTTTTTCCAAATTACCATAACTTCTATTTCCAAATCATAAATTGGTCAGTTAAATATTGTCAACAAGGGTGGCGATGCTTTCCGACAACAGTGATCATTTTGTAACTAATCTGACATAAGGCGACTTGACTAAACCACCAGACTTATGTTTGCTGGAGAAAAAAAACGACACTTTGTTTTGTATACTATAAATATTTGAAAATCTTCAATTTTCCATGACATTTATGTGTTTGTCAGAGGCAAGTAAAATGTTTTTTTTTTCCCAACAATGAATGTGATGTCTAAGGTACAGCTATGGTTTTATGATTATTTAGCCATGAATCACAACTGAAACAGAAGGTATAATTTAGTATTCAGACCCAACTGAAGACTCAAAAGACCCCTAAAGCACAGTACGCTAGCTGATGGCAAGAAACAGAACATTTATATTTAGCTTTACATTTAACGGTACAGAAATGAAATCACAATAGTTCCGATGTTGTTCTTCAGGGAATATTTATTGTTATTCCAATACACCGATGTTGCAAAAGTTTATTCCCAGCATTATTTTAAAATGTCACTTTGCATCTGTCAGTTCATTTAGATTCTTGTAAACAGGGAGGCCATAATACCATCCAAGTATATGCATTCCATCAACATACATATGCCAATATTTTCTAACCAAAAAGTGGAATAAGGAATAGTATTAAAGGGCACATTTACTAATCCACGAATGTCCAAAAAGCGTCCGAATGCGTTTTTTTCGTAATTATTGGTATTTTGCAATTCTTTCGTAAATTGTCGCGACTTTTTCGCAGCCATTACGACTTTTTCGTAAATTATCGCAACTTTTTCATAGCGTTACGACTTGCGCGAATTGTCGCTTGCGCGAATTGTCACGCCGATTACGAAAGTTTCGGATTCATTCAAGCTTCAGTATTGTGACTTTCCTTGGGCCAGGTTGGAGCTGCAGAGTGCCATTGAGCCCTATGGGAGGCTTTCCTTGGGCCAGGTTGGAGCTGCAGAGTGCCATTGAGCCCTATGGAAGGCTTTCCTTGGGCCAGGTTGGAGCTGCAGAGTGCCATTGAGCCCTATGGGAGACTTTCCTTAGGCCGGGTTGGAGCTGCAGAGTGCCATTGAGCCCTATGGGAGGCTTTCCTTGGGCCAGGTTGGAGCTGCAGAGTGCCATTGAGCCCTATGGGAGACTTTCCTTGGGCCGGGTTGGAGCTGCAGAGTGCCATTGAGCCCTATGGGAGACTTTCCTTGGGCCGGGTTGGAGCTGCAGAATGCCATTGAGCCCTATGGGAGGCTTTCCTTGGGCCAGGTTGGAGCTGCAGAGTGCCATTGAGCCCTATGGGAGACTTTCCTTGGGCCGGGTTGGAGCTGCAGAGTGCCATTGAGCCCTATGGGAGGCTTTCCTTGGGCCAGGTTGGAGCTGCAGAGTGCCATTGAGCCCTATGGGAGACTTTCCTTGGGCCGGGTTGGAGCTGCAGAGTGCCATTGAGCCCTATGGGAGACTTTCCTTGGGCCGGGTTGGAGCTGCAGAGTGCCATTGAGCCCTATGGGAGACTTTCCTTGGGTCAGGTTGGAGCTGCAGAGTGCCATTGAGTCTGAAAGTTTTGCCCGCCGTTTACGAGCGCTCAATACGAAAAAGTTGCAACAATATACGAGCAAGTCGTAACGGCTACGAAAAAATCGCAAATAATACGAAAAAGTCGCAAAATGTTCGTTTCCAATTCAAATTTTTCCCATTCGGATTCGTGGATTAGTAAATGTGCCCCTAAGTGTTATGTTGAAAATATTGTCACAAATTTTTGTTCTCCCTATGGTAACTAGTGAAATATGAGCAAATGTTCTGTTGTATAAAAGGGACAAAGTCTGTAAAGGACATATTTTGAGTTTCTTTTAGGTATCTTGTAATGATAAATGGCAACTCATAAATCAATAGCTAACATATTCCTTGCTACTTTGTCTGAGATGTAGAGGTAATTAAGCATTAGAGGTCATTTATACCAAGGTGAAACCAGATTTCAAAATTAGAAACGAAGGGGACCTTTAGAGAGGCCAGTAATGAGGGTTAGGTCAACTAGCAGTAGCGTAATGCTTGAAAATGTAAACTAGAGACATCATGCTACATTGAAGCAGCAAACTACTGTATTCTACAGAAGCATAAAAAGGTGAACCATCTGGGCTTGCAGTGGGATAGGATGCCCCTCAAGCTGTGATGGTGCAAATCTTGAGTGTTTGTCATCTGTAATGGACAACAGCCAACTATTCAGATGGGAACCTATGTGTCTCTATAGATACAACCTATCATCTGGGAAGTGCTGTCTGACCTTGAAGACTGCATACAATTCTGACATTGAATTGTAACAGTAGACATACACTGGCCCTTCAATTAGAGATGAGTGAACTCTCAAGCTCAGCTATCCATCATACATGGACATTGTTGGAACGACCAGAAGCAGATGTTAAAATAGGTTAGATACTTCTCCAACATGCCAAGTTTTTCCAAAAGATTGCTTTTGCAATCTCTCTGAAGATGTGACAAAAACATTTTTTAGCTTCAAGTACAGGTAAAGTTCTACCTTCTGTTAAAGATTTGTTTAATCTTGACTAAATTATACTTAAATTAGCACACAATTTGGTGAGCGAGAGTAGAAAACGAATTTTACATTATAGCTCAAGTCTTTGAGATAGAGAAGTGGAATTGTTCACTTACTTTGGCTTTGGGGATTGAGTAGAACACTGTCCGTAGACTAGAACACTAACATTTGAGACAGAGTAGAACACATGAAGGGGCAATTTTATCAATGTGTGAAATTAGAGACAAAACAAAAACTCTAGTGCCATGTTAACCAGTGTCAAAAATAATAAAAAAAACACAAATACAAGAGTATTGTAGAAATGATACCTATATAGTCTAACAATAGGAATACATTGTAAGCTTTCGGAGCTCTTCGATTTTGCCTGACGAAGGGACCTTAGAGCTCCAAAATCTTGCAATGTATTCCTATTGTTAGCCAATATGGGTATCATTTCTACAATACTCTTGTATTTGTGTTTTTTTTTTTGTTTTTTTTTTTTTAAATTAGAGTAAAATTCCACCACTCTCTATTCACTTATATGGGGTTTTACATTAGAACCCTCACCTTAATGCTAGATAAGATCTTTGCTATTGCTTCAAAAAGAGTAGAACACTTCTATGAATTAGATGATTCCTAAAAACTAAGGGGGTGATATATCAAATGTCCAGTTTGATTTTTTTTTTCTCGATTCGGGTTAAGGTTTGAAAACTCGAATGTCTGGTATTTACTAAGTGCACAAACCCTAAGAACTCGAATGCAAAAATTTGCCATGTAAAGAGTTTCTATAGAAGTCAATGAGAGTTTTCATAGTCAAGCCATATTCTCAAACTCCAAAATTTGAGAGATTTATGTTTTTTATTCAAACAAATTTTCCTTATTCATAAATAAGCGACCATTTGATATGTTTATTCGATTTAGAAAAAAACTCATGGGTACAACATCATTCAACGCGGCTTCAAAAATGCAGACACAATATATTTCAACTAATGTTGGATGATGTGAGTGTATGTCACAACCTATTTTATTATAAAGCAACACAATAAATGATTAAGCCATTTAGTGTCTACCATATTTATAGCAAACGCCTATAGCGAACGTGGCAAAATACCATCTTAGTTCAAGAAAGCAGAATTAATAACGTAACATTTACACCTGAACAGGTCTGAAAGGTTTTGAGATATGATCATTGTGATAGAATAATGCGGTAATCTCTCCAACATCTGGATGAAACGGAGCCCTGAAGGCTATAAAATCACACACCTTTTGTCAGTTTAATTTCTAATATATCTGAAGACGACAGTAAGAAGTAAGACTCCATTAAAGCTTGGTGTGATTCCTATATTTAAGCAAGGTATGTACTTTCTCTCTCTCTCTTTTTTTTTTAATGGCGATGCAATTTGTGTCAAAATTAGAACATTCTAGAGCTCTTACAGCACTTAGAAGTGAATTTTCAAGATTGCGGTGGAATGCTAATTTTCAGCTCCTAGTGTAGCGGGGAATTAAGCCGGTGTGATAGCAAACCATATCTTGGCTAATCATACCAGAGCAGAATATCCGTAGCTGATATGCCTAGCTTTTTAAAGATTTTCTTCTTGTTGCATCTCAATTTCTAGCTATGAACTGAGAAAAACCTGGTATTTGAATTCTGAGTTCGTCCCACATCAATCAGCCCGATACTAATGCTATACCGTGTATTGAGATATGAGTGAAGAGGTCAGACAAGGAGATTCCGACTAAAATAAAACATGTCTACAAATTCTGACATGAACTAAGATTTATACAAAGTTTCAATAACTTATTTTATAGAAAATGTAATAGTTCTGAAAAGCAAAACTGCACAGGACTATGAGAAACACTAAAATATATGATTTACGACATTTAATTCCTTAAGTAATTATTGGGTGATAATTGAATCATCATAGATTAGTAATATTTACCAGGGGAACTGAAACAAAATGTATTTATTTTAAAATAAATTATATAATTGTTCATAGCATTTTTCAATTAAAAAAATGCAATAATAAAAATCGGTAAATATAATAAAGGTGCAAAGGTGCAAAGTTTACACCAAAAGGGAGCATTCACTAGTCTCCCTTTTAAAGGCAATCATTAGTGATGGGTGAAATGTTTCCCAGGCATGGATTCACGGCAAATTTCCGTGTTTTGCCATTGGTGAATTGTTTCGCAAAACGGATGAAAACACTAGCCTTGGAAAAATTCATCAAAAGAATAGCCGTGCAACAAAATAATAGCCACGGCCGACAAAAGAATAGCCACAGGCAACAAAAGAATAGCCACGGCCGACAAAAGAATAGCCACAGGCAACAAAAGAATAGCCACAGGCGACAAAAGAATAGCTGCAGGCGACAAAAGAATAGATGCGGGCGACAAAAGAATAGCCACAGGCGACAAAAGAATAGCCGCAGGCGACAAAAGAATAGATGCGGGTGACAAAAGAATAGCCACGGGCGACAAAAGAATAGCCACGGGTGACAAAAGATTAGTTGCGGACGACAATTTTTTTTGACGCCTGACATTTTCGCCGTTCCTCGAATTTTTCGCCATTTCGCGAATTTTTTGAAAGATTCGCAAATTTTTCAGCGGGACAGATTCGCTCATCACTAGCAATCATTTGAATGATTGCAATGGCTTAATACATCTGGACCCTTCATTATATTACCCTGAAAGAGTAATGTACAGAAACATGTAACATTCTTCAATATCTGATATTTTTTTACTTAGGTTTAGTGATGAGCAAATCTGTCCAGTTTCGCTTAGCCAAAAAATGTGCGAACCTTGCAAAAGATTCACGAAATGACGAAAATGTTGCACGTCAAACAAAATGTTTTTTTGACGCGTGACAATTTTTTTAAGACGCGTGTTAAAAAATCCATTGTGCGCAACAATTCTTTTTTACGCCGGTGCGCAACTTTTGCAGCGGCAAATTTTTGGCGCCAATTTTGTGAAACAGTCTCCCAATGGCGGAAAGGAAAACGGCCAGCTAAAACCTAATAAGCTTTTACAGATGTCAACGGATGGAGTATTTCCGAACTACTTTAAAATTCTAATTTTTACACAAATGTTTTTAAAAAATAAAAGTAACAACATGATCACAAACACAATCGACTTTTTGAGTTTTCTCTTGAATATGCCAGTTCCAAAAATAGCTTGATCACACAAAGGAACCAATATTTAGATTATTGTATTGTTTTTCCTGCAATTGAGCTTCAGATGAATTGGATTAGGAACTAACTTGCCCCCCCTCCCATTTTAGTTATCATGGAGTGAATCTTTTTTTATCATTTCAATTTAATAGATACAGAATTTGTATCTTACTTTGCACCATAATACAAGTCGATAAGTGGAGCATGAAGCCTAATCCTTAATGCCAAACAATATGGATTTATGAATGTTAAATCTTCATTGCTAATCATAAGAATTGTTTATCAAGTTAAATTTCATAATGCTAACACTATCAAATGAGGATAAAAACAAAAACACCTTCCCTTTGACTTTCATCTCTTCCCTCAGCTGCCTTCTCACTTCACTTCTCACATTTGGCTTCTGCTCTGTTTCCAGTTAGTGTGCGCTAAGGTATTTGTCTGCACAAATTAGATTTTGCTCTCAGAAGTGACACAATTTGGACATCAAGTTTGCTAGCATAAACAAAAATACACATACAGCTGGGTAGTGAACTAACTCTGGTTTTGTATTGCACGGACTGGAGATACTGTACAATGCGAATGGGAAATGAATACCAATTTCTGTAGCCAATAAAAATGAGAATGTGTAGGAATATAATAATACGGAGGTGGGGTAAATGTTTAATTATGCTTGGATTTTTACCCCTTTAGATGTTGCTCTTTAATATTTTTTTTCTTTTGTATGTTTTGGCAGCATTTCTTACTCTGGGAAATACTTTTATAGGTGAAACATTCTTTCATACTGGTATAATAAGGAGCAGCTACTCGAATATGCCCTCTTTGATAGATTCTCCTAAATTCCTTAATTAAAAAAGGGATCTATACACTCTATTAAACTGTCCTACCGCCACCATAGTTCTTGGAAATACTTGACCAAAAACTGCTTATTGTCACGAACAACCTGGTCTAGAACCAGGAACCCACTACTTACTGACCACAGCAATTCCATGCTCAGCCATAGGATGTCTCTGTCTTTGGAACTATGGTCACAGATGAATTTCCCCCTGTCAGTGTTCCCTGGTAACCGATCCAGCTGAAAGCTATAGCCCAATTAATGGGCTATTTAAACCTGCCACATCCAACAACCTGAGCTGGATCATTCGTCCCTTTTTGCTTCGCGAAACGGCGGAAAATTTGAGAAACGCACTTGTCGTGCAATTTTTTTGTCATCCGCATCTATTTTTTTTGTCGCCTGTGGTTTTTTACACAACCACGCCCAATTTTGATGTGGTCATGCCCTTTTAAGTGACCACACCCAGTTTTGGTGCAACTGTGCCCCGTTTAAACACGACCGCGCCAAATTTGAAGCGAATGCACCCTTTTTTTGCCGCGACCCCACCCAATTTGACGTGCAACAAAAAAAAACTCCACGTGACAAATTTTTCTGCTGTCAATTTTCACGGAAGTTTCGCAAAACAATTCGCCAATGGCGAAATGCGGAAATTCGCTCATCACTAGTGACCAACCCTTCAATTTCCTGTTTGTGTCCTTGCTATAGTTCTAAACCCTGTTGATCATGTTCTTGATCTAATTCCAGTTCCTGTATCCTGTAAGTCCTTTTTCTTACCTGTCCTTGCTACCCCATAGTCTGACTCCCTGGTTTTGACCCTTTGTCGGATTTTTGTCTCTGCATGTTTTCTGCCTGCCCTGACCTTCGGCCTGTGTTATTTTGGTTGCTGCCTGCCCCGACCCTGAACTTGAATTTGTTTATTGTCTGCTCTATATACCAACGTTTGTGTTTTTTTTCACATTTTCTATTGAAGATAGAAAAGCAGATCCATGCAAACCAGCTAACCATTCCTAAATGCTTATCTGTATATTGATTTAAATAAGAAACTGGAATATGAATAAAAGAGGGTCTGAATAGAAAGATAATTAAAAAAAATGCATTGTATCAGAGCAATAGATTTTTGGCTGCTTGGGTCAGTAACCCCCATTTGAAAGCAGGAAAAGAAAACAAATCATTCAGAAATAATTATAAAAAAGAAAACATTAATACCAAAGGAAAAGTTGCTTAGAATTAGCCATTCTATAACTTACTACAATGTAACTTAAAGGTGAACAACCCTTTTAATCTTCTCTTCTCTAGTGATGAGCGAATCTGTCCCATTTTGCTTCGCCATAAAATTCGTGAAACAGCAAGAAAAGTCGCAAAACAGTGAAAAATTCGTGAAACGCATTTGTTGAGCAATTTTTTGTCGCCCATGTCTTTTTTTGTCACCAGCGGCTATTTTTTTCCTCTGCGTAAATGTTTTTTGTCGCCCTCGCTTTTTGGCGCAACCGCACCCAATTTTGACACGACCGTGCCCTTTCTGTGACGCGACAGTGCCCTTTTTGACGCGACCGCTGTCCGTTTTGACGTACGACAAAAAAAATCCTTGCGATTAATTTTTTCACGGAAGTTTCACGAAACAATTCGCCAATGGCGAAATGTGGAAATCCATGCCTGCCGAAAAAATTCGCTCATCACTACTCTTCTCTTTATAATGGATCCAAGAGATTTATCCAGACACAGAGAAGAGAAGGAGGGTGGAAAGGGTGTTAGGGTGATGTTTACCAAACGACTCTGCAAGGTTGATAGTAAAACAGCATTCTTATTTTCAACAGCAGTCTATTCTACTAATTAACTCCAATTATTAAAGTTTTTACTACTTAACTTGAAAAAAAAAAGAAGGAAAAGTTCCATCCCAAAGATGTTCTTAGTTTTAACAATTGTTTAAGAATAGATTTAATTAATACAATAATACCCCCCCTCCCTAATTTTTTTCCCTAAATATTCCCTTCTTTAACTATTGTACTTAACATGCAGTAAAGCTGCTTGGAGCCTTTAAAGCAATTATGTTAAATGAATGGAAGAATGAATAAAATTCTAAATTTGGAGGTTTTCCAGGATGAAATGAGTTATGGACCCACTATACTTTCCCATGAAACATTTTAAATTGAAAATGAGAATATATTAAAACAGTCGAGTGGGGGCTTTCATTGTAAAAACGATTAAGAGTAGACATAATAATGGCGCATTGAGTATTTTAGCAAATACGGCTACATATTCTGAGGTTACGTGTGAACTTTTTTTTGCAATTTGTTTTGCAAAAATACCTTCCTCTATTGCTATTCAGCAGAACTACTACAAAACAGGAAGGGGAAATGTGTAATGGTATACAGAGGAAGTAGTATTTCTTGAATTATTATTATTTTTTTATTGTTAACATTTATTTATAAAGCGCCAACATATTCCGCAGCGCTGTACAACAAAGTTGAATTCTAAAAACTATTATATTATCCATCTTTTGCCAGCTATTGCCCACTGGTTTTGTGATCTTTGCTTGTAATGAGCTACAACTCTCATGAGAAGAAATTGGATTAAAGCTATAAAATTGAATATGAACAAATGGGACTCGATACTTGCTCAGCCACTATTTGAAACGGACTGGACAAATATCTGGGATAATGCAAGAAAAATGTCAACATGTGTCAGACAAAAAGAGCACATCTATAAAATCTTGATGTTTTGGTATCATATTTCAAAAAAATTACATAAACTTTTTCCAGACCGTCCCTCCACTTGCTGGAGAAGCTGTAGATTACATAGCTCCTTACAACACATCCTTTGGGACTGCCCCATAATTCAACCGATCTGGAAAGAAAGAGCAAACCTACTGAGCCGACTGTAATCCAGTGAGGTTCCCCTGGACTCTTCCATAATGCTACGGGGGAAACCATTTCCGAAAACACATAACAGCGGCCAAGCGCTAATTAACGAGATGATGTACTTACTGCTACCCGACTGGCCATTGTAGCCAAATGGAAAGCACCCGCTGCACCCACTGTGACTGAGATAATCAATCGGGTGAACTCCAATAGGAAATCTGAATACGGACTAGCTATTCTCCATAACAATATTCCCTAATACCTCAACATCTGGGACATTTGGGAACTACAGTACATGGCCTGGTCTCCTAACTCAATCAAGCTCCATAGGGGACACCCATCCACTTGCCTACTCTCTCTAGTTGCAGATCTGCCACCTTTATCGGCCCTCCCCACCTAACAATCCAACAGCCTACCCTGGTTTTCTAAGATCATTCATCCACTATATAACTAAATCTATGGTTACAGTTTCTTCCTTTTTCTCTTGTTTCTCATAGAAATTACATTACTGTTGTTTATTTTTCTAGACCAATCTCCTCTCTATGCTAAGATTGGTAAGGTTTTTTTTTATAGAAAAAGCAGACACAATGATTAAGACTTATCACTGGTAATATGGCTTTATTGTTTCATTGAAAATTGATACTTAACACATGCTTCTATATTATACAGTATTGTATCTTTCTCCCTGCACAATTAAAAAATAAAACTATAAGTCACAAAAACAAAAGCTATAAAATTGAATAAAACATTAACCACCAAATGTAAAAATGTGGTTAAAAAATGTGATTGTTTCACATTTGATATACGAAATATTAGGAAGAGGGGGAGGGAGCAGTGTGTAATTCTGTGGAAGGTAGGTTAGTAACGGATTAGACTAAACTGTAGTAACTGGCACTCACTCCTTGGAGCACATTTACTTATCCACAAATGCTCCGAGCGTTCGTTCCATTGGTCCATTCGTATTTTCCATGACTTTTTCGTACCTTGCACAACTTTTTTCGCACTTTCGCGACTTTTTCGTATTGTTAGCTTGAAAAAATCGGATTGGTTTTGCTGCTGTTTACAATCGTTCAGTATGAAAATTTTGGGACTTTCGGATTGCCAATACGATATTATCGTGACTATATGATTTTTTCGTAAGCATTTTTGTGATATTTGCGATCTTCAGAAATTTTTGTTTCCTATCCGAATTTTTCCCATTCGGGATTCGAACTTGTGTTTTGATAAATCTGCCCCCTTTAGTCACTATAAAAACATGTCCTTTATTGCAGAAGACTAACCCCTCAGCTAAGGGTTGGCCCCCAACTCATAGCAATAAAGAAACGCACGCACCAGAGAGATATGGTGGCACCGCTGCACCCAGGCCACCGTATCTCTCTGGTGAGTACGTTTCTTCCCTTGATTTTGTCACAATTGGTTGAGATATTGGATTGGAGGTGGAGGGTCTGGGGTTTCCACACCCATACCAATTGTTTTATTGGGTGAGCTACCATTTGGAAGTTTAAGAAAGTGTTCTTCATGTGATGAGCCTGGGGTTTATACAGGCTACGACTAATTCTCAGCACTCCTAAAACCTTTTTCTAAAATGAGCCAATCTTTGTGGTTGTTTATGTATAGAATAGTAACGAAAGATGGGGGTGGATATTGGTAATGGTAGGGAGAACCAGAAGTTGCATTTACACAAGCTACAAGCCGGTATCAGTATTAAATGTATGAAGCCTGACTGGTAAAAGAAGGAGAGCTTGAGGTACTGGACCTAGAGGAGAAAGTAATTGGTGCTGCTGAAACATGGCTGAACTTGTCACTGAAGTTTACCAATTGTATCTCAAACTTAATGAAAAATTAAAAAAGGAAAATCACATTTTTATTAGAAAATCCATATTAAAAGCATTCAAACCCCAAAACACGCCCCCTTACACTTTTCATACCCTAATACTAATTTTTTGGAATTTTTCGTTAAGTTTGGGATATATTTGGTAAACTTGCTTGATTTGCCCTTTAAACTGGGGCTGTATCCCTATTGCTTTGGCCCTGTTTGACTGGCCATTGGGGATCCTTTTTTGATAAAGTGTAAATTGAATTTAACTGGGCAGGAAATATAGTCGGCTATACTTTGTTTCAGAGGGATAGGGGAAATAAAATAGGAGGAAGGGGAGGACTGTTTGTTAAGCAAAATAAAACCCAATATAAAGTGATAGTGGAAAAGGAGAGGACTGAAATCTTATTGGTCAAAATGTGAATATATTGTAAAGCATTGGGTAAATCAATTGTAGGTGTATGCAATAGAACAGGGTGACCAGATCACTTGAACATTCAGGGACATGTCTAAATAAACTGCAATCAGTTCAGCCTTGCTTACTGGATTTTTTAGTATGTGTCCTTGAATTTTCAAGTGATCTGGTCACCCTACAATAGATCCCCTCAAGTTAGTGAAGAGGAAGATGCTCAGATAGTTTGGGGCAAGTCTTGACATTGGTGGATTTTAATAATCTAGGGGGCACATTTACTAATCTACGAATCCAAATGGGAAAAATTCGGATTGGAAACGAAAATGTCGCCGTCACGATTTTTTCATATTTTGCGCGATTTTTTTCATCGCCGCCGCAATTTTTTCGTAGTGAGCAATTGTAAAGGGCGGAAAAACCAATCCGAAAAAGCGTCGAAAAAATTGTGGAAAATATACGAAAAAGTCGTGACGGCGGCGAAAAAGTTGCGGAAAATACGAAAAAGACGCAACGGTGATGAAAAAGTCGCAAAAATACCGATCATTACGAAAAAAACGCATTCGGACGCCTTCGGACCGTTCGTGGATTAGTGAATGTGCCCCTAGATATTGATTAGAGCAATGGTACCAACAGGACAGTTAATGGAAACAGCTTATAAACTTTTTGATGCAACCGCAAAAATTTTTGATGTGACCACGACTTTTTCCTCGCTCTGCAAATTTTTGCAGTTGTTTCAAAAATTTACCACTGCCTACTTAAGAAATAGACTGGTCAAGACAATCATTTTGGGATATACATAATCTGATTGTTTATTTGGGGTCAGCTTTAGAAACAGGAGAATATTTATTGAGAAAGGGGCTCATATACTAAGGGGTAAAGAACAATGTACAATTTTTAGGCTCCTGTTTTGCTTTTTTCTATTTTTTTTTGCACTCAACATTGAAGGAAAAACAAAGAATGACACCTATAGGTGTCCCCATGAACATCCTTTATTTTGTGTCACCCTGTGGACTCACAAGCCTTGTCCTTAAAGGTCCTCATACACTGTAAGATCCGCTCGCTTGGCGAGATTGCCAAGCGAGCGGATCTTCCCCCGATATCCCCACCTACGGGTGAGCGATATCGGGGAGCTTGTAGTAAAAAAAAAAAATAATCCGATCGTTTGGCCCTGGGGCCAAACGATCGGATTATATTGCGGCAATGGGGCAGTCGGTTCGGGGACCGCATCAACGAGCCGATGCGGTCCCCGATCCGACCAGATTTTCTAACCTGCCCGATCGAGATCTGGCCGATTTGAGGCCAGATATCGGTCGGGCAGGCTAGTCGAAAGTGCCCATACACGGACCGATTAGCTGCCGAATCGGTCCAAGGGACCGATATCGGCAGCTACTATCGGCCTGTGTATGGGGACCTTAAGGCCCAGTATATGGCCTTATGCAACAATAACTAAGCCATTATGATTTATCATCGTTATGTTACCATATTCGGAAGTGTTGCACAATAAACATCAAGAATCAAACAATTCCTTTTCATAAAACATAACAATTTTCTTTAAGCGGGCTATCTTTAGTAGGCACATCTAAGCACCAATGTTGCATAATCCTCCTAGTTTTTCCCATGAATAATTAATGTGCGGTAATATAAATAGTGCAAAACATAAATGATAAAAAACACTAAATGCCTTCAAGATATTCTTTATTACATTGTCTAATGTTCCATATTTCATGTGATTGCCATTTTGAATAGCTTTGCATTGATGCATAATACAGTTATTACTTTCTGAAATATAGTGCTTCAATATTTCAGACTCCATAATAACTTTACTGTAGTTCCCAAACTGCTGAAGTCTCTCGGTGAAATATAAGCAGAAAAAATGCACAAGATGATACATTGACACTTTAGTTTGTAACAGCCACAGTTTGGCAGCAATATATTGCCTAGCATATGGCCAGAATCGCTTTGGCTGTTAATACATTGCTGCTAGTTCTGTATGCAGTGTGTTACTAAATTGAGATATTATATTGTACGATCATGTTAACTGTTATGAAGCTCTGGAAAAAGGCAGGCGGAGGAATTTCTTGGATGTTGCCAAGACGGAGACAACCTAATTATGAATGACCATATCGTGGTACAGAGTATGTCTTTTGTGTACAAGAAGCCTGCGTATTTATATATCCACAAACAAACCAAATGAGAAATGCTTCAGATGCAGAAACAACATCTAAAAGCTTACTTAAATAAAATACCTTTACACTTACAGTAGACACTAATGAGATAATCAATAGGGATGTAGCGAACCTCAAAAAAAAAGTTTGCGAACGCGTTCGCGAACTTACGCCAAAAAGCGTGAATATTCGCGAACTTTGCGAACCCCATAGACTTCAATGGGAAGGCGAACTTTAAAACCTAGAAAAGTCATTTCTGGCCAGAAAACTGATTTTAAAGTTGTTTAAAGGGTGCCACGACCTGGGCAGTGACATGCAGGAGGGGGATCAAGGGCAAAAATTTCTCTGAAAAATACTTTGTTGGCACAGCGGTGCGTAAAAACGGGCAGACCTAGCGGAAATACGCTGTGTTTTTTGCTATTTCGCACTATTAGCACCATGGAAACGGGATTTGCTTACACCAGTACTAGGCTGAAAAACGCCATGTGTGGTTGTGCGGCGTTTTTAGGCTGAGAAAAAACGCAGAGAAAAAACGCAGCGGAAAAAAAATGCGGCAAACCCAAATTGCGAACATACGCGGAAAGTTCGCGAACTTCCGAACTTGCGAACACCCGATGTTCGCGCGAATTAGTTCGCCGGCTACATCTCTAATAATCAATAGACACTAATAAGATAATCAGTCTGTTTCTGCTCAAGGTACCCTTGATGGCCCACCTTTGGTCAGGGCCCCACTTAGGTCATAACATGTTTACAGGTATAGTAAATATCAGTGCATCAGCCAATCAACAATAGCTATAAAAGTTACCAAAGTGATGGCAACGGGCTCCAAAAATCGCCACAGAAAAAATTCCCATAGTGAAAAAAAAAAGTCACAACCACGTCAAAGAAAAAGTTGCGGTCGTATCAAAAAAGTTGTGGTCGGGTAAAAAACATTGCAGTCATGTTGACCGATTGTCAAAATGTGGTTGAAATCACATTTTGAAATTTAAGATTTTATGATGTGATTGTTTCACATTTGATATACAAAATATTAGGAAGAGGGGGAGGGAGCAGTGTGTAATTCTGTGGAAGGTAGATTAGTAACGGATTAGACCAAACTAGTAACTGACACTCACTCCTTTAGTCACTATAAAAACATGTCCTTTATTGCAGACAACTTCTTGCAGACTTCTGCAATAAAGAGATATGGTGGCCCCCAAAAATTGTGGTGGAGTAAAAAAGTTGCGGTCATGTAAAAAAAAAAAAGTAGCAATTATCAAAAAAATTGCGCGGTAGCTGTAAATATTTTGCAAAGTGAAATGGGACAGTTTTGCCCATCACTATACGTTTTCACTACATATTGCAACCTAACTGATCATCAAGCTGTGCTTTCAGGTATATCCAGGTCAGGGTTGCCAAATTTTTAGCCCTTAAGATGGATGTCACCCTTCAAAGGTTTTTACGGCTGTTGTTTGCCCAAAGGCTCCGTAGATTTCATCAAAAAATAGTTGACCGGTGCAACGAGTGTAATGCAAGTGGGGCTTAGCCCCTGCGTGCTCATTCAAAGTATAGCAGCAACGTTTCGGGGGCATACCCCTTAGTCATGCCTGACGAAGGGGTACGCCCCAAAATGTTGCTGTCATTTTTTGAATAAACACGCAGGGGCTAAGCCCCACTTGCATTAGACTCGTTGCGCCGGTCAACTATTTTTTGCTGGACTGCACTGAGAGTGCCGACTTTCTGGTCTGTGCACCGAGTAAGAATTGTTGGAAGAGGTAAGGGTGTGCTGGGTGAACTTTCCTTGTTCCATAGATTTCATCTTTATAATTTGATCAGTCCCTCAGGATCTTTATAATGATGATCCGGCCCTTTGATCCCAGAGGGAATCCTTCCCTCACCTAACTGCTTATCTTTTCCTTTGCTCGAAGCCCCCCAATGGGACTACCCCTCCAGTCTAAGAGCTGCTGCTTTATGCCTTCTAATAATTTACACAGTTTGAATATTTAGAACAATACAATAAGACGCATCATGAAATAACTTCACCACCAGAGATGCCAACCTTACAGACCTGTGATTGCCAAGTGAGTACAATATCAGAGAAAATCATAAAAGCTTCTGACATAAGAGAGACTCTAAAAAGAAATCTGAAATAATGACTTGGGTGAGAACCTGCCTTAGGTGTATGAGATATGTTGACTAATTCACCTTTAATACAAATCAGTTTGCTATGCTATAGACTATAGTGTCTTTCAGACTATTTTACACTTAAGGCATTTTACACTTAACCATTATATATATATATAAAAAATCCAGTTATCGGCACTCACCACTCGGTACAGTCAAAGGCCGGGTGCAAACCATTGATCATATTTAGTGATGAGCGAATCTGTTCCGCGAATCTTTGAAAAGATCCGCGAAACGGCGAAAAATTCGCGAAACGGCGAAAATGTCGTGCAACAAAAAAAATTGTCGCCCGCGGCTATTATTTTGTCGCGCGGCTATTGTTTCGTCTCCCGCGGCTATTGTTTTGTCGCGCGGCTATTGTTTCGTCGCCCGCTGCTCTTGTTTCGTCGCGCGGGTCTTGTTTCGTCGCGCGGCTCTTGTTTCGTCGCCCACGGCTATTGTTTTGTCGCGCGGCTATTATTTCGTCGCGCGTGGCTCTTGTTTCGTCACCCGCGGCTATTATTTTGTCGCGCGCTATTGTTTCGTCACCCGTGGCTATTATTTTGTCGCCCGTGACTATTCTTTTTTGACGCCGGCGACAATTTTTGGACGTGCGGCGAATTTTTCCGCGGCGAAATTTTTCATCCGTTTCGCGAAACAATCCGCCAATGGCGAAATGCGGAAATTCGCTGCGAATCCTTGCCTGCCGAAACTTTTCGCCCATCACTAATCATATTCTCTCCATAGAAGACACTCACGGCATACAGGCTATAAGAAAATTCTTTATTGGATGCCCAAATCTTTTGGGCATCCAGTAAAGAATTTTCTTTTAGCATGTAGGCCGTGAGTGCCTTCTATGGAGAGAATATATGTGTATGTATATATATATATATATCTACAAATTAGCCCATCACAAAAAAAAACTATGGGTTTAATTAACCATTTAACACAATTTTTGCCACACCTCCTGAACTGTCCAATCAGCATCTTAAAAATGGCACCTAAGCCCAAAATGCCCTATGCAAGTGCCTTTTCAGGAGTCTTTTGGGAATAGGAAGAAGGTGACCTGTGTAGGATCCCTTTGTTTAAAAAGGATTTATTTCTCCTTTAAAGATCAGAATTCCCTCTATTTACAGATTCTGATTGGAGACAACATATTTAAGGTAGGGCTTAACCACCTCCTATTTGGGCTAAACTGCCTTAATTTCAGACATTACATTCCCGTACGTGCCCATCAAAAGTCTTTAAGTCTAACAAACCCCAAGTAGGGGAATGGAACATCTGCGTTTGTAGTTAAAAACTGCAGATAACTTTAGATTTAACATCTTGCTGTTATACATTAGAACTTAGAACTTTCTTTTATTATCAGGTTTTAAATGTGCTGTTGCCAATAGGCTTCTTTTATACAACCCCCTCATTTAGATCGTATCCCTGTCTGTGATATCAATGTGGAAAGAATAGCTTAATGCAAAGAACCAATGCCCCAGTTCAGGCAAATTAGGTGTTTGAAGGGAACACATCCATATTGGATTTTGCAAATCGATTGGATGTCAGCGAATCCTTAGGCAACAGCTAAAATCTGCATTTCTAGTTGCTGACCCTGTACTAACCGCTGGCTCATGTAATAAAAACACACGGTGCAAGTTAATTGTATTGATCCTTCGGTTAGTTACAGTATCACTAATAAACCGGCATAATAACATTCATTGCAAGTTTATTGTATTGATTCTTGGCAAAAATACACTATATTGGAAAGCCTTTTGAAAATATCAAGCAAAATTCATCATATACAGGTATGGGACCCATTATCCAGAATGCTTGGGACCTGGGGTTTTCCGGATAAGGGATCTTTCCGTAATTCAGATCTCCTACCTTAAGTCTGCTAAAAAATTATTTAAACAGTAATTAAACCCAATAGGATTGTTCTGCCCCCAATAAGGGGTAATTATATCTTAGTTGGGATCAAGTACAGGTACTGTTTTATTATTACAGAGAAAAGGGAATCATTTAACCATTAAATAAACCCAATAGGGCTGTTCTGCCCCCAATAAGGGGTAATTATATCTTAGTTGGGATCAAGTACAGGTACTGTTTTATTATTACAGAGAAAAGGGAATCATTTAACCATGAAATAAACCCAATAGGGCTGTTCTGCCCCAATAAGGGGTAATTATATCTTAGTTGGGATCAAGTACAGGTACTGTTTTATTATTACAGAGAAAAGGGAATCATTTAACCATTAAATAAACCCAATAGGGCTGTTCTGCCCCCAATAAGGGGTAATTATATCTTAGTTGGGATCAAGTACAGGTACTGTTTTATTATTACAGAGAAAAGGGAATCATTTAACCATTAAATAAACCCAATAGGACTGTTCTGCCCCAATAAGGGGTAATTATATCTTAGTTGGGATCAAGTACCGGTACTGTTTTATTATTACAGAGAAAGGGAATCATTTAACCATTAAATAAACCCAATAGGGCTGTTCTGCCCCAATAAGGGGTAATTATATCTTAGTTGGGATCAAGTACAGATACTGTTTTATTATTACAGAGAAAAGGGAATCATTTAACCATTAAATAAACCCAATAGGGCTGTTCTGCCCCCAATAAGGGGTAATTATATCTTAGTTGGGATCAAGTACAGGTACTGTTTTATTATTACAGAGAAAAGGGAATCATTTAACCATTAAATAAACCCAATAGGGCTGTTCTGCCCCCAATAAGGGGTAATTATATCTTAGTTGGGATCAAGTACAGGTACTGTTTTATTATTACAGGGAAAAGGGAAATCATTTTAAAAATGTGAATTATTTGATTAAAATGGAGTCTATGGGAGATGGCCTTTCTGTAATTCGGAACTTTCTGGATAATGGGTTTCCGGATAAGGAGTCTGATGCCTGTATAATACATACAGATTTTCTAGTACCACTTCATCAATATACAATACATGTGCCGCAGATAATTGTCAAATGATATTTTGAGGGTGTGGTATTTTTCTACCAGTGACTTATTTAACTGCTTTCAGAATTGTATGTCAATTCTCCCATAGGCTCCTTTGCTAGAATGATAGATAACAGATCTGCCCAAATCCCCTAGTGGCAAAAATAGTGGATCATTGATCAGCATGTCAACACATAGTAGAGCTTATTTAAAAGCCTAAGGATCTAAATTGCACATGTGTTTGGCAGTAGCGACTAATCAGGTCTTTGCTTTCATTTTTTAACTTGTAGTAGACTGTTTTAAGCTAATTGGTTGCTACAGGCAGCAGAAGTGTAGAACCTACGTTCATAAATCAGTCACGGTGGCTGACTCTGGTCAGTAAAGGAACAGATGCTAGGATCAATTTTTGAATGGATAGATCTGCAGGAGAGCCAAGGGCTGCAAGAGCCTCACGTATTAAAACATCAAGACTTTCATTAGAAATGTGTATGTCAGGTGCTAAAGACCTCTCTATATAATGTCTAATGTTAAACACTGGGTTCCCTTGCACCTTGAATCCCCAAAGCATAACCGAGCTGAAAGAGACACCAACTTGTGGTGTTACAGGGGATGTCCACGTGCAAAACCCTTCCACCACTCCTGTAGGACACACAGTTGAATACATGCAGCATTGAATACAAAAAAAAGACATTATTCTTATTATTTGTTCTCATTTTTCTAGGATTTGTGCCTCGTGGGTCTTATATATTCTTGTTGGGGCAGAAAAAGTGCAATGAGTTTTACACTTTGTACCCTGCTCCATAGGTTGCACCCTTGGGCCTATGCTTAAGACTTTTGACCCCTGTCTCTATCTTTTTATTACTAATGGAATAAAGTTATTGTATTTAAAGCACTTCACAAGAGTCTGCCGGAGCAGGGCCAACGTTTTTTTGAGAGCCCTTTGGCATAGGTCCAAAATAGAGCACAAAGGCCTCTGCTTTTTCCATGAATCCACTGCAGCCTTTTTTTAGGGGCTTAATCTTGTGCCATTTCTGTAAATGGTCTTTGTTGTCTTTTAGCAACCACCTCGAGGACTATATATTTTTGTGGGAGCCATGTTTTCTGTTGAGCTAATGGCTGCTTATAATATAATACCAAACAAAGAGTCCTTGTTACTTGCTTCTCAATGTTCCATGTATTAGAAGTCTACTATCAGTGGTAAAGGCTGCTACCACCCTCGTTCTGTAGCATATCCTAATTAATTCCACTGAAGACTTCTAAAGTATTCTCAGTGCCAGCAGCATAACTAGAGTTTGTGGGGCAAAGTGACCCTTAGGGGCCCCCCTACGAGGAACTTTTATTGCTCCCACTTTTTTTTGACCCAGCAGCAGCAGAGGCGGCAGGCGTTTGTAAGTCCCCTCAGATCCTGGCAGCAGTGGGCCCTTTAGAACTTGGGGCCCCTGTTTTGCGGGGTCTGTGGGGGCCGTATTTACTCCACTGCTCAGTGCATTGCCTTCTTGAGGTTTCAGCACAACATGTTTTGGACTACAATGGATCCTTCATCGGGTGCAAGTTGCACCTGATGAAGGATCCCTAGTGCTCCTAAACATGACCAATAGTCAAAAGTATGACAGCAACCCTCGTTACACTCCTCCTTTTTCTATAATATTCTTGATGGAACAGTCTTGTAAAATGTATAGGTCATGGTCTTATGGGATCTTTTTGTTCCATTTTTCTAAAAATGTAACATTGACATCTTATTTCACCAACACTGGCCCAAAACAAAGAATAATTTACACTCTTTTTAAAATTATTTTTTCAGGAAGACTTACCCCGACAATGTGCTCCTTCATCATAGCCGTCTGTGCAGTCATAGACTCCGTTGCAAAGTTTGCTGTAATGGATGCAGTTTTTTGTTCCCGTGCAGGCCACATGATTCCTGGGACATTTAAATACAATTTTTTCATGACCTGTGAATTAAAGACGTAGATATCAGATATAAAGTTGTATAAAAACAAAAATACAAAATGAAACCTCATTTTCAATAGTAAAGTCAAACAAGGATCAATCGATAGGACACCGAATGATTGCTGCCAATCAGACAAAGGTTAAATAATACCGTAGAAGTTGAGGCTAATAATTGTATATATCTTAGAAAAACAAGAACTGGTTCTTGTTTTGAATTTTATCTTGTATTAGTCTCCTCTACATGTGTTAGTGTTTCCCAAAATGGCCATTTGTACACCTGCCCCGACTCAGCTAGATTCTTATTCTACAGGGAGAGTCTGATGAAGAGCTCAGGGAAAAAATAACAATGTACAAGTCACTGTTTATTGTATATACTGCAATTCCTGGTTTACTCTACCCTTCAGCTTTTGCTACGTCGGCTCATTTCCCGGTGGTCATTAGTGGTATAACATTATATTTTATTGTTACGATGGGCTTGAATTACAGATCAGTGGGATACTGATACACCCAATGGAACACATTGCTTGGGAGGAGAATATTAAAGCTCAGCGGGACAAGGCACTAAAGTGAAATGGTAAAGTAGCAGGGGTATTATTTCTTAATTAATCATATGATCATAATCATTTTGTTATTCCCTTGCAAATGTCTCAAATCAAGGAGAATGTACAACCTTTTAAAAGGTTATAGAGTCCCAATGGCACTAATGGCACTAGCTACTATAAGGCTGATCATATATAGGTAGATTTCTTCATCTCACAAGGTCCTCGAACAACTCCATCCCATCAATTACTGATCAAGCCCCAATCAGATCAAGGCATTCTTTTGGCCTTGTCAATAAGTCAATAAAATAAGGAATAAGTCAATAAAATAAGGAATTGGTCAAGAGCTATCTTTGGCCTGTGAATTGCCAGTTGAAGTCTACCTTGGTCTTCAGTGGCAATATATTTCATTCACACCCCTAGCTTCAGTAGGTAAGGTAAGGGAAATAACATACTGAGCTTAATATGGTTTCTTACAGAAACTAGTAAACAAATTATACAATTATTTGTATAGCAAAATGTTCAGTAGAATCAGAGCATAAAATATCACAGTCTTATATTAAAACACCTGAATACATATACTTCCAGGGGACTTTCATGGATAAAAAAAATGCAATTTGTACTTGTCACATTCACATGAATATATAATGTAAAGTAACAAAAAAAACGAATTCTTGCTATTTTTTGTGGTGTATTTGTATGGAAATCAATGTACATTTGCAGTACATTTATGAGATCCATTATGTGGAAACCTGTTATTATTCAGAAAGTTCCAAAATACTGGAAGACCATCTCCCCTAGACTCCATTATACGCAAATAATTCTAATTTTTAAACGTCATTGATGTAATAATAAAACAGTACCTTGCACTTAATCCTAACTAAGAATAATTACCCCTTATTGGGGGCAGAACAGTCCTATTGGGTTTATTTCATGGTTAAATGATTCCCTTTTCTCTGTAATAATAAAACAGTACCTGTACTTGATCCCAACTAAGATATAATTACCCCTTATTGGGGGCAGAACAGTCCTATTGGGTTTATTTCATGGTTAAATGATTCCCTTTTCTCTGTAATAATAAAACAGTACCTGTACTTGATCCCAACTAAGATATAATTACCCCTTATTGGGGGCAGAACAGCCCTATTGGGTTTATTTAATGGTTAAATGATTCCCTTTTCTCTGTAATAATAAAACAGTACCTGTACTTGATCCCAACTAAGATATAATTACCCCTTATTGGGGGCAGAACAGTCCTATTGGGTTTATTTAATGGTTAAATGATTCCCTTTTCTCTGTAATAATAAAACAGTACCTGTACTTGATCCCAACTAAGATATAATTACCCCTTATTGGGGCAGAACAATCCTATTGGGTTTATTTAATGGTTAAATGATTCCCTTTTCTCTGTAATAATAAAACAGTACCTTGCACTTAATCCTAACTAAGATATAATGAATCCTTAATGGAGGCAAAACAATTCTATTTCAGTAGACTTGAGGTATAGGATCCAAATTACAAAAATACCCCTTGTCTAGAAAGGCACATTCTGGATAACAGGCCCCATACATGTACATTAACAAAGTCTGTACAAAACACAATAAATAAAAATATATGGATCCTCACAAAAAATGAAGAAGGTCCCCTCCCCATAGAGCAGGGATCCCCAACCTTTCTTACTCGTGAACCACAGTCAAATGTAAAAAGACTTGGAGAGCAACACAAGCACCATAACAGTTCATGGAGGAGCCAAATAAGGGCTGTGATTGGCTATTAGGCAGCCTCTATGCACCCTATCAGCTTACAGGGGCTTTATTTGGTAGGAAATCTTATTTTTATTCAACCAAAACTTGCCCCCAAGTCAGGAATTCAAAAATAACTCCCTGGTTTGGGGCCACTGAGAGCAACATCTAAGGGGTTGGGGAGCAACATGTTGCCCCTGAGCCACTGGTTGGGGATCACTACCATAGAGCTTGCAATGTTTGTAGAAGCAGAAACATAACTTCATATATTTTTGTTAGATTTATGATTTTTTTAGATATATATATATATATATATATTTGTTTTCTTTTAATGAACAGTTATAAGTCACCAGAAGAAAGTTCTTCTGAAATGCGAAAACAAATATTTTCAGCCGATGCTACCCTAAACACTTTGCAGTGGTCGTGGGTCAGCTATATAAATAATCTAAATTAACTTGGAGTTTGCGTATAACTAGGTAGGGAAGACTAATTAAAGTGAAAAGCATAACAGCATTTTATATCTCCCAGAGCGGTAATTCCATATAGCTGGGAAGCTTTACTCAAAAGTGCTGATTTAGTGGCACATTGCTGACTAAGTGGCTTTTACAGATCCTCACTGAAGACCGAAGATGGGTAATTTGTGTCTTTAAGGCAACAGTAAAATATCATTATATCTTTATGTCCACAGACATGCAGTACAACACATGGAAAAGGCTGTTAGACGACTGGTAAATATAATCTTAGTGCCCACAACTTGCAAAGATTTTAATGGTGTAATGGACCCCATAATTTTTTCCAACGGTTATGTATCGGAAACAAAAAGGGATAATGGTCAGACTGTAAGATGTTTATTATTTTAAAAAATTCTCATAAAACATTTTATACCTTTCTGCTTACACATGACCAATATCCATGGACAGGCACATTTAAGGGCATAGAATATGTATAACAATTAGTGATGGGCGAAAAGTTTCGGCAGGCATGGATTTGCGGCGAGTTTCGCCATTGGCGGATTGTTTCGCGAAACGGACGGAATATTTCGCTGCGGAAAAATTCGCCGCACGTCCAAAAATTGTCGGCAGCGTCAAAAAAGAATAGTCGCGGCCGACAAAATATTAGCCGGGCGACAAAATAATAGCCACAGGCGACGAAACAATAGCCGCGCGACAAAATAATAGCCGCGGGCGACAAAATAATAGCAGCGGGCGACGAAACAATAGCCGCGTGACAAAATAATAGCCGCGGGCGATGAAACAATAGCCGCGAGACAAAATAATAGCCGCGGGCGCCGAAACAATAGCCGCGAGACAAAATAATAGCCGCGGGCGACGTAACAATAGCCGCGCGACAAAATAATAGCCGCGGGCGACGAAACAATAGCCGCGAGACAAAATAATAGCCACGGGCGAAAAATTTTTTTTTGTCGCACGACATTTTCACCATTTTCGCGGATTTTTCGCCGTTTTGCGGATCTTTTGAAAGATTCGCAAATTTTTCGGCGAAGCAAAACGGAACAGATTCGCTCATCACTAATAACAATGTGTAAAACGTTTAAACAAACATAAAGGACATTGATGTAGAATTGTAAAGTAAAGGGTATATTTAAGAAGCTCAGTTGTTCCTACAAGTCAATAAACATGCAATATATCCATTTATAATAATAACCATTACAGCTAATATTATATTGTCAAAGGCATACTTTTTTTGAACAGGCTAATGCCACTCTATTCATGAAAGTTACGATAATTTCTGATGATCGCAAATATCACGAAAATGCTGTTGTTCTAGGAATGCCAAAAATACATATAGCAGTGCAGTGGTTTCTGGTAAATATGTTTGTTTTGGTTATTTTATGGTTGGAACCATTGGTTTGATCATTATGGACCCATCCAGATCTTTCTGTTTACTCTGCACATTTGCACAAAATCACATCTGGGCTTATGCTGCTAGGTTAATGTTTATTAAATAGCTGTGAAAATTCAAAGCTAAGCTATCATATCTGTTGCTATTGTGTCCTTTTTTAATTGAGCCTTAATGTTATCCATCTTTGTTTTAATCTAGGAAGCCTTGTAACCTTTGATCTTTTGCCTCTATACAGGTCAGGGGAGTCTGCTAGGGATGCACCAAATCCAGTTTTTGGGCAAGATTTGGCCTTTTTCATTGGGATTTGGATACGGCAGAATCCACGGTCCTGGGCAAACCGAATCCGAATCCTAAAAATCATGTCACTTTTTGTAACGTAAACACGGAAGTTAAAAAATTTTCGGCACGAATTAGGATCTGAATTCGTTTGCAGCAATCAATCCTTACAAAGGATTCGGGGCTTCGGCCGATTTCCGAAAAAGTCGATTTGGTGCATCCCTAGTTTCTACTAGTCATTAATTTAAGATTTTAAGGTTCAACCATTAGCTTAAGGGTTCCTGTGAATCTTGGTGGGTCAATAAAAGCTGATAGACCACAAATTGGGCACCCAAATTTTCCTTTTCTTGGAAAATGAGGTTGTGATTCAAGTCAATGGCAGGTACAGATGTAGCGAACCTCACAAAAAAACTTTTGAACTTCTGCCAAAAAGTGTGAACTTTTGCGAACTTTGCGAACCCCATAGACTTCAATGGGAAGGCGAACTTTAAAACCTAGAAAAGCCATTTCTGGCCAGAAAACTGATTTTAAAGTTGTTTAAAGGGTGCCACGACCTGGACAGGGGCATGCAGGAGGGGGATCAAGGGCAAAAATTTCTCTGAAAAATACGTTGTTGACACAGCGTTGTGTTTTGTGCTGTAAAGGGCAGAAATCACACTACATTTCTAATGAACAACAGCAAACAGCACTGGACATGTTAAAGAACAGTAAGATAAATAAAACATTTTTAAAAAAAAAAGTGATCTCTGGTTGGTGCTGGGGGTGAACTACTAGGAGCAGCACACCAGTCCCCCACAGCTAGACTAATAGCACTCGGCTCTATAAATTACAGTAGCAAAGTAAAAAAACACAAATGAAAAAAAATGATGTGAATGTGAGGTTGGTGCTTAGTGCACTACTATGAGCAGCACACCTGTCTCCAACACACACAGACGCACACAATGAAAAGAAGAGTAACAGTAATCAGAAAATAAAAGCAGTCCTTACAAGGACTATTGGGTTACAGCAGATCAGCAGGACAGCTGCCCACAGCAGCTACATACAGAGCAGTAGAAAGTAGATTACTAGTCAGCAAAGCTACCTAAACTGTCCCTCAAACCCCTGCACAGCTCTCTCCCTATGCTAACTCATCAAGCACACACAGGCAGAATGTAAAATGGCTGCTGGGCTTCGGTTTATATATGGAAGGGAGTGGTCCGGGGGGGGTGGTCCAGTAGGGAGAGCTGCCTGATTGGCTGCCATGTATCTGCTGGCTCTGGGGTGAGAGGTCAAAATTTGGCTCCAGTTTGCGAACTTGCGAACACCCGATGTTCGCACGAATTAGTTCGCCGGCGAACAGTTCGCTACATCTCTAATGGCAGGCAGTACAGACCATGACTTACAAAAGAGTGGATTAATAAATTGTATAAATGTAGTACACTTGGCCATATCAGTTACACTTTTATTGTACTTATATTTTACTAAACCCTAGATTGCTTCAAAAAAAACCTTTGTGTATCTTGGTATAAACCATGACAGATAGAAATGCACTGGTGTTATATGCCTAAATGGTGAAGTATTTATTTATTTTATTATTTTTATTTAAGTCCTTATCGTGGCTTCCTATTAAACAAAGAATATTTTAAAAACTCCCTTTCTTAATCTTCAAAGCCCTCCATTCCTCTGCTCCTCACTACATCTCTTCCCTTGTGTCTCCGTATGTTCCTGGCCAACTGCCCCTTACATTGGGAATGCCCTCCCTGATGTCCTCCGGAGAGAATCCTCCCCCAGTCTTTTTAAAACTAAACTTAAAGACTCCCTTTGGGAGCACTCACCCAGCACCTGATCTGGGAACTGGCACTTATATTGTAGTGTCACCCACTGTGACCTACAGCACTTATATTTGCCTATTTGTGTCTGTTAGTTACCCTCCCATATAGATTGTAAGCTCTACGGGGCAGCGACCTCCATCCTCTTGTGTCTTTGACTCTTAACTTATTGCAACTGTACCTTGTATTTACTGTATTTATTGTTATACTTTGGGGCTGATTTACTAAGACACGATTTCGAATCCGAATTGGAAAAATTCCGATTGGAAACGAACATTTTGCGACTTTTTCGTATTTTTTTCGATTTTTTTTCGGCAAAAATCGGAAAGACGCCGAAAAACTCGCGTTTTTACGCAAAAATCGGAAAGACGCCGAAAAAATCGCAAAATTACAGATCATTACGAAAAAAACGCAATCGGACGCATTCGGCCCGTTCGTGGGTTAGTAAATGTGCCCCTTTGTATTTATCTATTATCTTAATAACCCCCTGTTTGTATTAATGTATTCTACTGTACAGCGCTGCGTACATAAGTAGCGCTTTATAAATAAAGATATACATATATACATACAACAAGTATAACCCTCCTGTTCGTCTGATAATAATATTACAAGAAACCAATATGGGGAGCAACCTAATCAAGACATCAGGGTCTGGTTTCATAATGGCAGTGGATATCCAAAAAGCAATTGGAGTGGGATTATTGTCCCCTACCGTGAAACCATAGAACATCAATATTCACAAAATAAACTTAATAATGAAAGGAATTTGTTATAGAATCTTTGGGGGAAAAAAAATTAGATAAAAAACAACGATTTCGAAATACAAAGCCGTTCATTGAAGAATGCAGCTATTATTACAACTTCCTGAAGTTGACATTGTAATTATCGTTCTTAAGCTTGAAACAGAAGTTTTGAAATATATAAAATAATTAACTTTGGCACTGATTTAAATTGATGTTAAAAATAGAATTAAGTTCTTCAACTGAATTTTGGTTTGTAAGTTTGCTAGTGAAGTTTAAATTATATCCTGCCAGGCTAGTACCAAAAATGTCCCGTATCTGTAATTAAACACAGCAATACCTATCAGATTACATATTAAAAAAAAACATAGTGTCTCCGCCTCTTTAATTTAACACATTGCATGCCACCCCCACTCTTTCAATAATATTTGTGAATAATCACACACTCTAGAACTTTAGAACTTCAGCCGCACTTTGTGTCTGGATATTACCCACTCTCTTATATTAGTTGAAGTTGATTAATGGCTGTAATTAAGAAAAATAGCATAGTATTAAAGATAGAATGACTAATCTATACACCTCCCGTTAGCTTTTTTTTTTTTTTCAAGATTCAATTAAATTAACTTTCATGACTTTAATAAACATCCTGGAAATAAATTCCATCATTAGCATGCGTTCATGAGTTTAATAATGCAGAATGACTGACAAACGCTTCCTGGACTGCCATTCAAACCAAGACAAGCTGTTGGGAACTTGAAGACAATGAAAGGGTTATTTATAAACAAAGTTGGGTTAGAACCTAATGTCAATGTATAATTATATATTATTTAATAATTTGCTCAGGTTTTTAGCTTCTTTCTGTCTTGCTTTTGTTTTGCCTATGGAATCAATGCTCATTCTTTTGTTTTATGCAAAATGTTTTTGAACACTTTGAAGAGCTATGGAAGGTTAAGGAAGCTGTTGGCCCAATATACTGAAAATAACAAAGGTTCCTATTATGAATACATTTTCATTTTCAGAATAGAGGGCTAACCGCTTCCTTAACCTTTCATAGCTTTTCAATATTCAAAAACACTTTACATAAAACAAAAGGATGAGCTTGGACTTCTAAATTGCATTTATGGGTGCCGATCTGAGCGCAGACGTCAGCATCAATTCCAGTGGGAACTGCTTATCAGCTATACTATGTATAGGGAGGCTTGGATCAAGATTCAAATTGTCACGGTCGGCACCCTAAACCAGAACTGATGCCAAGTTCCTTGGTCTCGGCTAGGCTTCACCAGTAGTGGAGGAGCCCTCAGCTACTCAGATGCCACCTGGATTTAACGAGAGGAACAAGGCAAGGAGTTCTGGCAAGCAAAGGGGCACGACTGTAGTTAAAGTCAGCTAGGCCGAAGCTCACGGTACAAAAGGATTCAAAAAGGATTCAGGCAAGGGTCAACCCGGATGATCGAACAGCAGGATGAGACAAAATCGGAGTCAAAGTACAAGCCGGAGTCAGGTTACGGATATCAGAATAGTCAGGAGCAGGCCGGGTCAAAAACAGGAAAACACTAGCAGGAAATACAAGAACAAAATGCACAAGGCTCAGGAAGGCACCAGGAATCAAATCCTATCACGGGCAATGAAAAAGTGGCAAAGTCCCTTTAAACACTTTTGAATTTCGCACCATTGCCGCAGACGTCATCATGCCAGCGCGCATGCGCCTAAACTTGCGGAAGTGCGCGCGCGCACTAGGAGGAAGCCGGCGCAGGGAGAGGACGGCACGGCGGGCGTCCCCGCCGTGCCGGTAAGGATTTTTTTATTACACAAATGCTCAATATAAGTGATAAACGTATCTGCCCCATTTTACTTTGGCGAAAAATTCGTGAAACAACAGGGAAATTCATGAAATGGCGTAAAATCCATTGGAATGCATTTGTTGTACAACTTTTTGCCGCAACCGCGTCTATTTTGACGCAACCACGCCCATTTTGACCCAACCGTGACTTTTTTTTGCAGCAAATTTTTGGCGAAATGCAGAAATTTGTTGTGAATCAATGCCTGGCAATAAGATTTGCTCATCACTACTCATTATAAAATAAAAGGTTGGAATAATTAATTCTGCATTTGTTTGATTTGCTTGATTTACTCTCATTTTCTACAAAATACTGTTTGTTCTACTAGGTTAAAGAGCATGTAAATACATCAACAAACACTTTGCACCCCCAGCTCAACAACATTCACCCAATATGATGCAAAAACGATTCTACTATATCAGTCTTTTTGTGCGTTTGTAGACTGCCGATCATGTAAAGTTTACGGCCAGAATTACCAAAACTCAAACTTGAAGACAATGAAAGGGTTATTTATAAACAAAGTTGGGTTAGAACCTAATGTCAATGTATAATTATATATTATTTAATAATTCGCTCAGGTTTTTAGCTTCTTTCAGTCTTGCTTTGGTTTTGCCCATAGAATCCATGCTCATTCTTTTGTTTTATGCAGAGTGTTTTTGAACATTGAAGAGCTATGGAAGTTTAAGGAAGCTGTTGGCCCAATATACTGAAAATAAATAAGGTTCCTATTATGAATAAATTTTCATTTTCAGAATAGAGGGCTAACCGCTTCCTTAACCTTTCATAGCTTTTCAATATTCAAAAACACTTTGCATAAAACAAAAGGATGAGCTTGGATTTCTAAATTGCATTTGTGGGTGCCGATCTGACCGCAGACGTCGGTATCAATTACAGCGGGGACTGCTTATCAGCTATACTGAGTAGGGGAGATAAACAAATCTGTCCCGTTTTGCTTTGCCGAAAAATTCGCGACACGACAGGGAAATTCTTGAAACAGCGTAAAATCCACAGAATGCATTTGTTGTGCAACTTTTTGCTGCAACCGCATCTATTTTGACACAACCACGCCCATTTTGACACAACCACGACTTTTTTTTTTGGTGCGCAAAGAATTTTTCTGCAGTGAATTTTCGAAGAATGGCGAAATGCGGAAATTCGTTGTGAATCAATGCCTGGCAATAAAATTTGCTCATCCCTACACATTATAAAATAAAAGGTTGGAATAATTTATTCTGCATTTGTTTGATTTGCTTGATTTACTCACATTTTCTACAAAATACTGTTTGTTCTACTAGGTTAAATGGCATGTAAATACATCAACAAACACATTGCACCCCCCAGCTCAACAACAGTCACCCAATATGATGCAAAAACGATTCTACTATTTCAGTCTTTTTGTGCATTTGTAGACTGCCGATCATGTCGGCAGTCTACAAAGTTTACGGCCAGAACTACAAACTAATTTCCATGAATGTCTGATATTTACTAAAAGGTTTGAACTTAAAAAGTATGTGCGGGGAAAAAGTTGCAGAAAAGACATGAATTTTTTGAATTGTCGCACAGAAAAGTCACTGAACTGTGACTTTTCCAAATTGTTGCACAAAACACAGTGTCAAAAATCATAAACTTCTTAAGTTTCAAACAAAGAAGGATCCTGCAGGGAAGGGACATCTGCCATTGACTTGTACATGATCTCGACAAGGTTTAGCTGGCAAACTGTTGGACTTTTAGCTGTTTTGTCACACGGGAAAACTTTTTTCTTGCGACTTTTAGTGCTAAAAAAAATTGACTCATGAAAGCAAATGTGACTGTAAGTAAATTGTCCAATAAATGTTTGATGCTAGAAAAGAAAGATAATTGAATGTTTCCAGATAAAAAATCAGGAACAAACAACGGGGAGTTGGGTGTACACAGGGCAGGAAGTTTGAGGATGCTCCTTCATTCTTTGGGCAACTACATAGCTAAAACGTTTCTATTATAGTGTTGGTTTAAAAACCCAACCCTGATGCTGCTGGACTAATTCTCAGATTTTTTTTCCAATTTGAATTTTTTAGCTATAAAAGTTGCAGAAAAAAGTTGAATTTTTTCAAGATCAAATCAGAATTCCACAATTCGCCAGTAGAGATGTAGCGAACTGTTCGGCGGCGAACTAATTCACGTGAACATCGGGTGTTCACAAGTTCGCGAACTTTTCGCGTATGTTCGCAATTTGGGTTCGCGTGGCATTTTTTCGCTGTGTTTTTTCTCGGCCTAAAAACGCCGCACAAGCCACACATGGCGTTTTTCAGCAAATCCCGTTTCCATGGTGCTAATAGTGTGAAATAGCAAAAAACGCCGCGTATTTCTGCCAGGTCTGCCAGCTGCCTTTGCGTATACATTGGAATAGCTTGCGTTTTTACGCAACGTTGTGTCAACAAAGTATTTTTCAGAGAAATTTTTGCCCTTGATCCCCCTGTCCAGGTCGTGGCACCCTTTAAACAACTTTCAAATCAGTTTTCTGGACAGAAATGGCTTTTCTAGGTTTTAAAGTTCGCCTTCCCATTGAAGTCAATGGGGTTCGCAAAGTTCTCGAACTTTCGCACTTTTTGGCGTAAGTTCGCGAACGGGTTCGCAAACTTTTTTTATGAGGTTCGCCAGCTTAAACTTGTTAAGATCATGTAAAAGTCAAAGGAAAATATCATTTTCCTTTGAAACCTTAGGTTTTCACATTTTTGACACTTCAATTTTCTTTTTGTGCTTCAATTCGGAAAGGAAAAGGTTTTGGTGCGACAATTTGAAAAAGTCACGGTTTAGAGATTTTTCTTCAACTTTTTCGTTTACAATATTTTCCAATTCAGACTTTTTAGTAAGGGGCATATTAACTAAAACTCTAACATTTCTCATATTTTTATTTTTAAAAAATCAACTCATTTTCACAAATGTCTACTAAAAAATATCTGGTGAATTGTCGAATTTGGATTTTTAGCCGTTTAGAGGTTTAGTAAACCTCAGAAAAGTCGCAGCATTTTTTTCTCTGCAACTTTTTAGAAAAAAATCCAAATCAAGTTTAAATGAAAAATTGATGGTTATTAAATAAGCCCCTTGATGACCAGTTTAAAAAAGCAGTTATAAAGGGTTTACATCCACCAGAAAGTCTGGTGTTTGTAGGTCTCTTTATTTCACGGGTTAAAAGAGAGAGTCTGCCAAGCTCAATTCCTTTTTTGAATTGCAGAAGCCTAAAATCTAGCTCTTTGCTTCTTACCATCTACGTACAAAGCCAATTTGATGTCTCCCTTGATCAGCATTCTACATTCGTTTTAACCCAGAACATTCTGCTTATCCAATTAGATATCTAACCACTTTGAAGCCATTAAGGGTAACTGTCATTCCCAACACAACCATTCCCAAAAGCAAGAACAGAAGTCACTTTTCCTCTTCAGAGATTGCCTTTTGTTTCCTCCAAGTACATATTTCCCCAGAGGTTAATATGTTGCCATATAAGCACCTCTTTCTAGAAAAACCCAATTTAACAGCGCTTCTACATAATTAAAATGATTCAGTAGCCATACTGACCCTGCTGCTCTTCTCTACTCAAGAAGAAGAGCAGAGTATGCTTGAAAGTGCCAACTAGAGACCAATCTTCATTTAAAAGTGGCAAAAAACAATTATTTAATTTGTATTTCTCGTTAGTAAAGTCATTCTTCCATTTAAGGTAAAATCAGGTTTGAGTGCAAGTATTTCGAGTATTGAAACCCCTGCAAACACACTCATGGGGTACACCAAGGGGCTGATTTACTAATCCACGAATGCGACTGCGAATGGGAAAAATTCGGATTGGAAAACAAACATTTTTCGACTTTTTCGTATTTTTTGCGACTTTTTTGTAGCCGTTACGACTTGCGTGAATTGTTGCGACTTTTTCGTAGCCGTTACGACCTGGGTGAATTGTCGCGACTTTTTCATAGCCATGACAAATTTCGTGAATTGTCGCGACTTTTTCATAGCCATTACGAATTTCGCGAATTGTCACGACTTTTTCGTATTGAGCGCTTGAAAAAGTCGCAAAATACCGATCTTTACGAAAAAAACCGCATTCGGATGCTTTTCGGACATTCGTGGATTAGTAAATGTGCCCCCAAGGGTATTAGGAGGAAAACCTAGGGACTGTATGTCAATAATATTATTTGTGTATCTGATTGCATCCAAACATATCTCAATATGAATTTAATGAATCCTAAAGCCCTATCAATTTATCACTCATGATGTGTAACCACAGAAAATATTGCATTCGGTGAAATGCAGAAATTTTGCAAATTGACCATTTTTTATTGCATCAAATGCACGGAAGTCAATGGGCCTTTCTTTCTTGTGCCAAATGTATTGGCACCAATAGGTGTTTTTTCTTGAATTTTTTCCTAGTGTGAAAAAACTTTTTTTTTTTTTAGGTGAAAAAACCCCAGTATACTGTAAAATTCTAGTTCAGATTTACAACATTTTTGCCACTTATGAAAATCTTAATTTTGCTGTAAATCTGTATTAGGTAAAAAAAAAATGTGATCATCACTGATTATCACCCCAAGAAACATTACGTTGTTCATGACTTCATAGTTCATAATATGGAATAGTATAACATACCATTAATATGTGCTATACTAGTGGGGAGTCTAATACTGTGTGCAGCTATTTAGCAGAGCAGATTCAAGTGCAGCTCAAGCAGATTGGATCTATTGTACATGGCTATGAGGTTAACAGATGATTTAGACCTGCAAGGTTCCAGACCTCAACATAGCATTTTCACTGTCCGACCATGCTGCAGTCCAGTGATCCCCAACCAGTGGCTCTTGAGTAACATGTTGCTCCCCAGGACCTTCTGATGTTGCTCTCAGTGGCCTCAAAGTAGGCGCCATTTTTATATTTTTTTATATTTATATATATAAATTTTGGAAGCACAGAGACACAGTTTTACTCCAGCCAGAATGTCCTGCACTGCCAATCACAATGCTTATTTGGCTTCCCCAAAGAACTTTGTTCATGCTTGTGATGGGTTGCAGGTTGGGGATCCCTGCTGTAGAGTTAAGGTCCCCATCCAGGGTAAGAGTTAAGGTCCCCATCCAGGGTAATTCAATCATTTGGCTCTGGGGCCAAACGATCGAATTATAATGATGGGCATAGACAAAGTCGGTCCGGGGACCGCATCAACGAGCCAATGCTGTCCCCGATCTGACTAGATTTTCTAACCTGCCCAATCGAGATCTGGCCAATTTCAGGCCAGATATTGGTTGGGCAGGCCCGTCGGGAGTGCCCATACACGGGCCAATTAGCTGCCGAATCGGCAGCTACTATCGGCCCGTGTATGGGGACCTTTATGGCAAGTTTGTTATCTGCATATATCCCAGTTTTCATAGTGTCCTAAACTAATTTGGCTCTATGGTTAATTGGCTGGATCTCATTTGGATCTTATTTGCACATGCGTAGACATCTTAGGGGAACTCCACCCAAACACAACTTGAGCTTTTTGAAAAGTAAACATACTTTCAAGCAACTTTGCAATATACATCACATTTTTCAGGATTTTTTTAATGTAATAATATGGTTTGGAACAGTTCCCTAAGCCCCCTGTTCCCCTGCTGATCTGGCTGACTAAAAAAAAAGGTAACAGTAGTCACTTGTCCTCAGCCTGCCTTCAGCCTGCATCCTCCCAATCCCATAATTCCCTTCTCACATCATGTCAATAAGGAAAGGAACATCCCAGGTCAATGCATTGTGGGTTATGTAGTTCCTGCGTGCTGTCTGTAAGCTCTGGAGAAGTTGTTACACTTTGTAACATCAATGTTTTAGTCCCTCCTCCCCTGCCAGGATTTTAAATGATGCAGAAAGAGAAGAACTGTTTTGCAAGTGGATATCAGCGTATAAAAATGGTATTTATTCCTACTTTTTTTTAAAGATTAAAGTGAAAAGGGATATTAGGGGGTTTCTGTGTTGCGTGGGGCGCTTTAACAAATGTTGCTTCTGAAGCCAGAGTTCCCCTTTAAAAATTGGAGCGTTTTTTTTTCTTTAAAAATGCCCCACTGACAAAAAAAAGTATCTTATTTAAAGCAAAAAAAAAAGTCAGTACGGAAGTCACGATCATTTATATCATTTATACACTTAAAACAATGACAATCAGTGACGATATCTTAAACGTCTACATAAGATACTGCTTGAGATGCATATTCACTTTGCTATGGGAAGTATTAAAGTAAATTGTGTTAGGGCAATGATGATCCTGCCAGCGGAATATATTTTCAGCCCATTTGCGCTGTTTGGAAGACAGTTTGAAGACAGTGCCATTAATTATCTACCCATCTCACACATTAAAGCTCTTTTGCTTTCTTGTTCCAGAAATTCATATGATACTCTGGCTCACTGATCTCCGACAATATCAAATTTGTCTTCAACTCTCTTCATGGGAAATGATAGGTTATGGAGAGTGCTTAGGTGCTATTGTTAGTTTTGTTTTATTATAGGCTTTCTATATTATTGTTTTTATTTAGTATTTATATTTTTTTATGTAGCAAGTATACAGGGTGGGGGTTACCCCAAAGCCAACCTCTTTTGATATACAGGTATAGGACCCATTATCCAGAATGCTCTGGACCAATGGTTTGCCGCATAAGGGGTCTTTCTGTAATTTGGATCTTGATACTTTAAATCTAGTAAAAAACATTAAAACATAAATTAAACCCAATAGGATTGTTTTGCATCCAATAAGGGGTAATTATATCTTAGTTGGGATCAAGTACAGGTACTGTTTTATTATTACAGAGAAAAGGGAATCATTTAACCATTAAATAAACCCAATAGGGCTGTTCTGCCCCCAATAAGGGGTAATTATATCTTAGTTGGGATCAAGTACAGGTACTGTTTTATTATTACAGAGAAAAGGGAATCATTTAACCATGAAATAAACCCAATAGGGCTGTTCTGCCCCCAATAAGGGGTAATTATATCTTAGTTGGGATCAAGTACAGGTACTGTTTTATTATTACAGAGAAAAGGGAATCATTTAACCATGAAATAAACCCAATAGGGCTGTTCTGCCCCCAATAAGGGGTAATTATATCTTAGTTGGGATCAAGTACAGGTACTGTTTTATTATTACAGAGAAAAGGGAATCATTTAACCATGAAATAAACCCAATAGGGCTGTTCTGCCCCCAATAAGGGGTAATTATATCTTAGTTGGGATCAAGTACAGGTACTGTTTTATTATTACAGAGAAAAGGGAATCATTTAACCATTAAATAAACCCAATAGGGCTGTTCTGCCCCCAATAAGGGGTAATTATATCTTAGTTGGGATCAAGTACAGGTACTGTTTTATTATTACAGAGAAAAGGGAATCATTTAACCATTAAATAAACCCAATAGGGCTGTTCTGCCCCCAATAAGGGGTAATTATATCTTAGTCGGGATCAAGTACAGGTACTGTTTTATTATTACAGAGAAAAGGGAATCATTTAACCATTAAATAAACCCAATAGGGCTGTTCTGCCCCCAATAAGGGGTAATTATATCTTAGTTGGGATCAAGTACAGGTACTGTTTTATTATTACAGAGAAAAAGGAAATAATTTTTTAAAAATTAGAATCATTTGTTTAAAATGGAGTCTATGGGAGATGGCCTTTCCGTAATTCGGAACTTTCTGGATAACAGGTTTCTGGATAACGGATCCTATACCTATATATATATATATATATATATAAATATATATGGTGCTTGATGTGGCTCAAAATCATCACTGGGTTAATTCTAGCTGTGAAAAAAGTACATATATATATATATCACACAATGTCACAATGTGCATCTATATTTCAGAAAAAGCATAAACAAATGACTAAAATTAAAAAAAAATGTGTTTTTATTTTTGTGAGACAAAATGAAACATGTCCAACATGGTATCACACTGGTAGATAATGTATGAAACACGATAAAAAACGATTCAATTTATGTTACATCTGTTTGCTTGGAAAGTTGCCTGTAGATAGACATGGAGTCTGCTGGTCCTACAGTATAGAAGCATTTTCATTTGTCTGAAATAAATTATATATGTTTTCTCCACGCACCGCTATGCATGAGTTACCCCCGCAGACGTACAGTGTTTCTCTTAATGTTTATTTCAGATAACTGGAAATTGTATTTTAAGCCAAATGTTGGCGCTGAATGTGAAAGTGCTTTTCTTTAGAAATTGGCACAACAAATGGACTGGAGTGTTGTTTCATTTTTCTAATGCCTTTATATTTATTATAATCGGAGCCAATAAAAGCACTTTTTTTCAGTAACTTTTGGTTGCGAAGGTCTGCTTTCAAGGTTACTTTTAAATTAAAAAAAGATCACTCAAGTGACGGAAGGGGAGAGAACGTTGAATGCAGGTGTTTATATATAAAAATGGCAATTAGCGTGCTTTATAATGAATGCTTGACGAAGGGGCCTGCCCCCCAAAACTTTGCATTCCATGTAATTAACACACAGGGTTTCTGGTTGCAATTTCTCTGTTATGCTGGTTTCTGCTAATTGTTTTAATTATATACAGGTATGGGACCTGTTATCCAGAATGCTTGCGACCTGGCATTTTACGGATAAGGGATCTTTCTGTAATTTGGATCTTCATAACTCAAATCTGCTAAAAACCATTTAAATATTGAATAAACACATTAAGCTTGTTTTGCCTCCAATTAGGGATGCACCGAACCCTCCCTTTTCTCTGTAATAATAAAACAGTACCTGTACTTGATCCCAACTAAGATATAATTACCCCTTATTGGGGCAGAACAGTCCTATTGGGTTTATTTAATGGTTAAATGATTCCCTTTTCTCTGTAATAATAAAACAGTACCTGTACTTGATCCCAACTAAGATATAATTACCCCTTATTGAGGGCAGAACAGGCCTATTGGGTTTATTTAATGGTTAAATGATTCCCTTTTCTCTGTAATAATAAAACAGTACCTGTACTTGATCCCAACTAAGATATAATTACCCCTTATTGGGGCAGAACAGCCCTATTGGGTTTATTTAATGGTTAAATGATTCCCTTTTCTCTGTAATAATAAAACAGTACCTGTACTTGATCCCAACTAAGATATAATTACCCCTTATTGGGGGCAGAACAGCCCTATTGGGTTTATTTAATGGTTAAATGATTCCCTTTTCTCTGTAATAATAAAACAGTACCTGTACTTGATCCCAACTAAGATATAATTACCCCTTATTGGGGGCAGAACAGCCCTATTGGGTTTATTTCATGGTTAAATGATTCCCTTTTCTCTGTAATAATAAAACAGTACCTTGTACTTGATCCCAACTAAGATATAATTACCCCTTATTGGGGGCAGAACAGCCCTATTGGGTTTATTTCATGGTTAAATGATTCCCTTTTCTCTGTAATAATAAAACAGTACCTTGTACTTGATCCCAACTAAGATATAATTACCCCTTATTAGGGGCAGAACAGCCCTATTGGGTTTATTTAATGGTTAAATGATTCCCTTTTCTCTGTAATAATAAAACAGTACCTGTACTTGATCCCAACTAAGATATAATTACCCCTTATTGGGGGCAGAACAATCCTTTATTTAATGGTGAAATGATTCCCTTTTCCCGAGCATTCTGGATAACAGTTCCCATACCTGTACAAAACTTCCATACAATAAAAGCTGTCCAAGCTCCAATATCTGTGTTTTTCAAAGAGCTATATTCTATAGATTACACCTTTCCTATATTTATTACTGAATAAAGAAAAACAAACACTGATACCATTTTTAACTATAGGGTGGGATTAAACCCAGTTATAATACATCCTAGTAATAAACAGTGTTGAACTCCAAGTGTGTCCTGGAATATAGCCAGCCTGGAGTTGGTTTTACATTGACTGGCACCCAATGAATCACATGATAACAAGTGCTGCAAACACAGCTGTGTCTAAAATGGCTCAATTCACATCAACAGTTAAGTCATGAGTGAATGAACATGTGAATTACCAACATTAATGAAAGCATCTGCATTGGTAAATCACATACACGTTTCAGCACAAGCTACTCGATGGGCGTCCATGACTAAAAATGGAATTCTGGCAAATAACACGGCATGCTGGGTAGAAAACGTGGCTCATTGTGTGCGTTTTTTTGCATTGTACTTATTTCATTTGATTGTTAATGAGCCCTACTCATTGACCCTTATATACTATTACAGTCACAGGTTTGCGCTTATGCAGAAAACCAGAGCTACCACTGATTAAATCATGTTAATTAGTCAACTGTAATTAAAGGCATAAACACAAATGCCTATTAGTAACGGCTCTGGCGTATATATTTGCAACTTTGCCTATAAATGAGCCCTTTTTCATCAGAGAGTCAGAATGTGCTTCGTTTTTTGAATTACAGATTCAATTTATTTGCATCCCACGGTTAATTAATGCCTGCTTATAGGTCAGGGATTAGACATGGCAAGGAAAAGGATGAAAAACCCAAGGCGTTTGAAGTGTTTAAACATGTTGACAACAGCTACAGTTACATGAACCTTTTCTGCAGTATAGTAACCACATTGGGGCACCATTTCGTATCATCTAATATAGTCTAATACTTTCTTTGATCTTGAAAATTACATATTTTTAGGGACATTAAGAACTCATTTCTGTGTAAGCCTGAGCGTGATTCAGAATAATACTTGGACCAACTGGTAAAAATAACAAGGGTTCAGGTCTTGAATAACCCAATGTAGGTGCATGGTGTGTTTTGCATTATAAAACAGTTAGGTACAGGTATGGGATCCCTTATCGGGAAACCCATTACATGGTTAAATGATTCCCTTTTCTCTGTAATAATAAAACAGAACTTTGTAATTGATCCCAACTAAGATATAATTACCCCTTATTGGGGGCAGAACAGCCCTATTGGGTTTATTTAATGGTTAAATGATTCCCTTTTCTCTGTAATAATAAAACAGTACCTGCACTTGATCCCAACTAAGATATAATTACCCCTTATTGGGGGCAGAACAGCCCTATTGGGTTTATTTAATGGTTAAATGATTCCCTTTTCTCTTTAATAATAAAACAGTACCTGTACTTGATCCCAACTAAGATATAATTACCCCTTATTGGGGGCAGAACAGTCCTATTGGGTTTATTTAATGGTTAAACGATTCCCTTTTCTCTGTAATAATAAAACAGTACCTGTACTTGATCCCAACTAAGATATAATTACCCCTTATTGGGGCAGAACAGCCCTATTGGGTTTATTTAATGGTTAAATGATTCTCTTTTCTCTGTAATAATAAAACAGTACCTGTACTTGATCCCAACTAAGATATAATTACCCCTTATTGGAGGCAAAACAAGCCTATTGGGTTTATTGAATATTGAAATAATTTTTAGCAGACTTAAGTTATGGAGATCCAAATTACGGAAAGATCCCTTATCCGGAAAACCCCAGATCCCGAACATTCTGGATAACAGGTCCCATACCTGTACTTAAAATTAATTAATTTGTCAGAATAAGTTGGGGGTAAAATCACAGACGGTAGGAAATAAATATGGGCTTGTTAGAAGTTCCTTATATATGTGAACATTCCTTTATGGTCTATTTAATGCAGTTACTTGTAATGAGAACTGGGAACAATTAGCAGTAGGATCCAGGTGCCTAGTATTGTTATTTAATGTTTTCAAGTTTATGTTGTAAACAAAGGATTTTATGATTCTATCAGAAGCAACTCAGCAACACATTTTTATAAGCCTTCTGTAACCTACAGAGCAAGAAATATAACTATAAATGTTTAATATGGTAAAAAGGTCCAGTCCTATTAAAAAATAAAAAAAAACCATAATAACTGCCCACTTCAGTAGCTCAGTAGGCACTTTGTTTTAACATTACAAGTGCGCCCTTATTAAAGCACATCTTTGACCTAGTAACAGCTTGATTGGCTAATCGGTGACCTGGAATGAGGTTTAATATGTACTTTAGATGAACCCTGTGCATAAACTCCTTCTAAATTTGGTAGCTGAATTACTTCTTCCATTTTCCTCAATGCTCAAGAGCAATAAAGAGAAAACCAAGCATGCATTTCATCGGCTGACTAATGTACATGAATTTATTTACAATAGAGCACATTTTCCCAACCTTGTTACACTTGAAACTTGACCTAATGTGGACTAATGTGAAGTCAAAGGACAGCGAAGATGAAATGGATTCATTTAAAAGGCCAAACTAACCAGCTATATTGTATTTATTCATTAAAAAACAACTGATCCAATGTTTATAGACAATGTTTAATCACGGACATCAGTGGAGCTTACAAAGACCCTACACCAAAGCACATGAAAAGTAATGTGGTCTATGCTGTCCAGTGCAGTGAAGAGTGCTCTGACTTATACACTGGGGAGACAAAACAACCTCTCTGTAAGAGAATGGCCCCATAGGCGGGCAAACTCCTCAGGACAAGACTCAGCGGTCTATCGACACCTCAAAGAAAAAGGACTCTCTTTTGAGGACAGTTAGGTGCATATTTTGGACCGAGAAGACAGATGGTTTGAAAGAGGTGTGAAAGAGGCCATTTATGCCAGCTTGGAAAAACCATCCCTGAACAGAGGAGGGGGCCTGAGATACAGCTTGTCATCAACATACAATGCCGCTTTGACATCCTTACCCCGGCGGTTTCACAACAATTCACACTTCCAGTCATGTACTTTGAAGGATTAACACCTGTATCAATGAGAATCATGGTACGATTATGACTGGATCATTCATTCTTACACCTGTCGGTTTCAGCCAACACCTAACTGAACAAGTTCAATGAAACCATTGTGATTGGATGTCTGTGACTGTACTACCCTCAAGGGTTTAAATGCTGGGGAATTCCCTACCAGCCATTTGAACTGAAGAAGCCACTCGGATGAGTGGTGAAAGGTTTTCAAGAAAAACTCAGAAAAGTCCAGTTGTTTTAGACTTAATTCTACTAGATACTGTATATCATGGCCTGGATGAATGAGAATCTTCATAGACATAGACATAATCCAAGAAACACCTCTTTCTTGACCCTTCCACTTGACACCCAATGAAGAAATGTAAGCTAATAAAATAGCTTTCTATACTTCTAAGTGGGTACTCTCTTCTCTACTCTTTTCTACTTTTCTCTACATTCTCAACTCTACAGCATGGTTAGTGTAATAAAAATTGGGTATTTATCGGTTCATAAGGTTTCTAGTTCACAAGTTGGGTGGGCTTTGTCTTTAATCCAAGAAACACCTCTTTCTTGACTCTCCCACTTGAAACCCAGTGAAGAAATGTAAGCTAATAAAATTGCTTTCTAAACTACTAAGTGGGCACTCTCTACTCTACCCTTTTCTACTTTCAACTACATTCTCAACTCTACAGCATGGTTAGTGTAACCAAAATTGGGTATTTATCTGTTCATAAGGTTCCTAGTTCATAAGTTGGGTGGGCTTTGTCTTTAATCCAAGAAATACCTCTTTCTTGACTCTCCTACTTGAAACCCAGTGAAGAAATGTAAGCCAATAAAATTACTTTCTAAACCACTAAGTGGGCACTCTCTACTCTACCCTTTTCTACTTTTAACTACATTCTTAACTCTACAGCATGATAGTGTAACCAAAATTGGGTATTTATCTGTTCATAAGGTTTCTTGTTCATAAATTGGGTGGGCTTTGTCAAGAAAGACCCTCCCACTTGAAACCCAGTGAAGAAATGTAAGCTAATAAAATTGTTTTCTAAACTACAAAGTGGCAAAACCACCAGTATTATGGTGGAGGATGCAGCATTCATATATTCACTCCTTTGGCAAGCAATCTCAATATGCAACATAACGAGGAGTAATGGTCATCTTTGGAGAATCCTTGTGCATCTTTAATTAAGTTTGGACACAGGGAATAGAACAAATCTTCAGGTGGAATTTTCACTACATCTGTTTATGGAGCAGTAAGTTAAAATTTACATGGACATACACCAGTGCAAAACAAAGTACTGAACAATAAAGCCTAATGAATTTTACGCTGCATGGTTACAGAAATTGTTCTAGAGATATTTACAGGTATATTATCCTAACAGCAGACACCAAGGTTGATTAAGCAGATCACTTTACAGTGTATGTAGTATAATGGTTGAATAAAAACAAGGTTGCTCTCTTTGCCATTTAAGGAAGTCTTCTATAAACTATATAGAGATGTAGCCAAAGTTATCCCAAAGAGATACCCCAGGCCATATATATATATATACCAGCACAAACACACACACGCCAAATCCCCCAACCACTCACTCACACATAGAGATGTAGCGAACTGTTCGCCGGTGAACTAATTCGCACGAACATCGGGTGTTTGCGAGTTCGCAAGTTCGCAAACTTTTCGCGTTTGTTCGCAATTTGGGTTCGCGTAGCGTTTTTCCCGCTGCGTTTTTTCTCGGCCTAAAAATGCCGCACAAGCCACACATAGCTTTTTCAGCAAATCCCGTTTCCATGGTGCTAATAGTGCAAAATAGCAAAAAACGCTGCGTATTTCCGCTAGGTCTGCCAGCTGCCTTTGCGGTTTTACGCAACGCTGTGTCAACAAAGTATTTTTCAGAGAAATTTTTGCCCTTGATCCCCCTCCTGCATGCCACTGTCCAGGTCGTGGCACCCTTTAAACAACTTTAAAATCAGTTTTCTGGCCAGAAATGGCTTTTCTAGGTTTTAAAGTTCGCCTTCCCATTGAAGTCTATGGGGTTCGCAAAGTTCGCGAATATTCGCCCTTTTTGGCATAAGTTCGCGAACGCTACATCCCTACTCACACATACTGTACATAAGGTGATTACAAATAGCTTTGGTCACAAAATTTTCGGATCCGAACAATCGTAAACGGCGTGAAAAATGTACTGTATGATTTTTGAAGTCTTCCATAGGACTCAATGGCACTCTACAGATCCAACCAGGCCAAAAGATACCAAAGCTTGAATGAATTCCGCAATGGTCGTAGTTAGTGATGAGTGAATTTTTTCGCCAGGCATGGATTCACCACTGGCGAATTGTTTAGCGAAACTTCCATGAAAATTCGCAGCAAAGAATTCGGCACTTGCATCAAATTGGGTGCAGTCATGTCAAAAAGGACACGTTCGTGTAAAAAAAGGGTGGTCGTGACAAAAAGCGTGGGCGACCAAAAAAAACCGCGAGTTAGAAAAAAACACAAAAAAATTACTCGACAAATGTGTTTTGCAAAATTTTCACTGTTTTGCGTATTTTCTTGCCATTTCGCGAATTTTATGGCGAAGAGAAACGGAACAGATTAACTCATCACTAGTCATAGGGGCACATTTACTAAGACACGAATTTGAATCCAAATTGGAAAAATTCCGATTGGAAAACGAACATTTTGCGACTTTTTCATATTTTTTGCGAATTTTCGGCGCCTTTACGACTTTTCGGAAATTGTCGCGACTTTTTTGTTACCAATACGATTTGCGCGAAAAAACGCGAGTTTTTCGTAGCCATTACGATGCGCTCGTATCTTGTCGCGACTTTTTCGTATTGAGCGCTCGTAAGCGGCGGGCGAAACTTTCAGACTTAGCATGATTTTGGAAGCCTCCCATAGGACTCAATGGCACTCTGCAGCTCCAACCCGGCCCAAGGAAAGTCTCCCATAGGGCTCAATGGCACTCTGCAGCTCCAACCTGGCCCAAGGAAAGTCTCCCATAGGGCTCAATGGCACTCTGCAGCTCCAACCTGTCCCAAGGAAAGTCTCCCATAGGGCTCAATGGCACTCTGCAGCTCCAACCTGGCCCAAGGAAAGTCTCCCATAGGGCTCAATGGCACTCTGCAGCTCCAACCTGGCCCAAGGAAAGTCTCCCATAGGGCTCAATGGCACCCTGCAGCTCCAACCCGGCCCAAGGAAAGCCTCCCATAGGGCTCAATGGCACTCTGCAGCTCCAACCCGGCCCAAGGAAAGTCTCCCATAGGGCTCAATGGCACTCTGCAGCTCCAACCTGGCCCAAGGAAAGTCTCCCATAGGGCTCAATGGCACTCTGCAGCTCCAACCCGGCCCAAGGAAAGTCTCCCATAGGGCTCAATGGCACTCTGCAGCTCCAACCCGGCCCAAGAAAAATCACCATACTGAAGCTTGAATGAAAACGAATCTTTCGTACTCGGCGCAAAGGCTACGAAAAAGTTGCGACTTTTCGCGTAAGTAGTAACGCTACGAAAAAATCGCCAGATTTTACACAACATTCAGAATGGCAACGAAAAAGTCGCGACAATTTTCCGAAAAATCGCAAAATACAGATCATTACGAAAAAAACGCAATCGGGCGCATTCGGCCCATTTGTGAGTAAGTAAATGGGCCCCATAGTCTTTGCTAAAAATGCAACTTTTTTGTGCAAGTTAACGCCAACCGTGGAAAAGTCCCACAATTTTAACGATCAATCTATAAATTAGAAAAAATACTGAAAAAAAAAATCGTGCTTTCATGAATGGTGCATCGTAACTTTGGGAGAATAGGCAAAAACTGTGAGAATGCCATAGGGTGACAGGGAGACCAGGGGGAGAGGAGCAAAAATACGGTAACTCCTGAAAAAATAAGGGCGGTTGATAGCTCTGCAGTATGCTGTTCTGAAACTAATAAAGCATCAAAGAGCTGATGTATGTAAAACTCACTGGGGAAAGTTTGCAAACATACCATGTACCACTCTAATAAGACTTATACACCATCCCATAATTAACTTTAGCCGGTATTTGTAAACCAAATAAATCAAATTCCTGATTAGTTGCTATGGTTTGCTACATTGCTTTTAAGTTGCACTAATGAAATCGCATTCCTGATTGGTTGCTATGGTTGACTCCATTACTGCTGGGTTGCATCTATAAAAACAACATGCCACGTTGGTTGCTAGGATTTACTGAATGGCTGTGAAGGTTCACCGGTGACATCAATGCCTGACTGGAAGATGTCGTTTACTGCCCTGTTTTTAAGTTTCCCCATTACTTGATTGACTACATTGTTGTTACTTGTACGGTACGGAAATGAATTTATGATGGCATATCATTATCACTGGGTAACTACATATAACTTTCATCCGCTGTTGCCGTTTAACCTTCAAAATGAAAAAAGTAGCAGAATACTAGAATGATTTAACACAACACACTTGCTGGAAAAGAATAGCCCATTCTCTCGTATCGCTTCCCGTTCTTCATTACTTCAGGTGCAAAGGGAAAAAAAAAAAAATGGCGTGATTTGCGGATCGTGCTTAATTAGTGTCACACAATTCATGGCTTCTGTATGTCAATTGCTATAATGGCTGGCTATCTCTGAACCCTACCGAATTAATAGGTAACACCGCTTGAGTAAAATGATAATGGATTCTCCAATTGGAGTGTTAATTACTTTCCTGTGAAAGTGCCTGATTAAAGAAATATCTTAAGTCTTTATGCTTTTAATAATGACACATCAAAGTGTACAAAAGTCAGTTACAGACATCCCTCTTCTATAAATAAAGGACTGTCCAACACTTTTGCTCCTCCAGTCATTGAGAAGTACATTCTCAGCATCCAAACGCTGACTAAGGATGTTGGGATTTTATCCTGCCAAATAGTGACGTTCCGCATTTCGCCACTGCCAATTTTTTTCATGTAACTGTGTCAGAAATTTGCTGCGTCAAGACAAAAATGCTTCCGAACCAAAAAAGTCGCCAAGACAAAAATGTCGCTGATACAAAAAATGCATATGGAGTGAAAAAAACGCCCATTGACTTTAGGGCATTTGGAGTAAAAAGAAAAAAGTTGCATGTAAAAAATGTCGCCCGCGTAAAATCACAAGTTGCCCACTGCACTTGTAGCTGTAAACTAGCCATTTTGTCTTCAGTGGCCAAATAGTGACGTTCCGCATTTCGCCACTGCCGATTTTTTACATGTAACTGCGTCAGAAATTTGCTGCGTCAAGACAAAATATCTCCAAGACAAAAATGCTTCCGAACCAAAAAAGTCGCCAAGACAAAAATGTCGCTGATACAAAAAATGCATATGGAGTGAAAAAAACGCCCATTGACTTTAGGGCATTTGGAGTAAAAAGAAAAAAGTTGCATGTAAAAAATGTCGCCCGCGTAAAATCACAAGTTGCCCACTGCACTTGTAGCTGTAAACTAGCCATTTTGTCTTCAGTGGCCAAATAGTGACGTTCCGCATTTCGCCACTGCCGATTTTTTACATGTAACTGCGTCAGAAATTTGCTGCGTCAAGACAAAATATCTCCAAGACAAAAATGCTTCCGAAACAAAAAAGTCGCCAAGACAAAAATGTCACTGATACAAAAAATGCCCATTGACTTTAATGCATATGGAGGGAAAAAAACGCCCATTGACTTTAGGGCATTTGGAGTAAAAAGAAAAAAGTTGCATGTAAAAAATTTTGCCCGCATAAAATCACAAGTTGCCCACTGCTAGGGATGTAGCGAACCTCAAAAAAAAAAGTTCGCGAACCTGTTCGCGAACTTCCGCCGAAAATTGCGAATATTCGCGAACTTTGCGAACCCCATAGACTTCAATGGGAAGGCGAACTTTAAAACCTAGAAAAGCCATTTCTGGCCAGAAAACTGATTTTAAAGTTGTTTAAAGGGTGCCACGACCTGGACAGTGGCATGCAGGAGGGGGATCAAGCAAAAATTTCTCTGAAAAATTGACACACGCTGTTTTTCGAAATGATCGGTAATTTTGCGACTTTTTCGTATTTTCCGGCGCTTTCGTAAAGTTATCGTAAGTTTTGCGACTTTTTCGGAGCTTTCGTACCATTATCGTAAGTTTTGCGACTTTTTCGGATCTTTCGTAACGTTATCGTAAGTTTTGCGACTTTTCAGAGCTTTCGTAACGTTATCGTAAGTTTTGCGACTTTTTCGGAGCTTTCGTAACGTTATCGTAAGTTTTGCGACTTTTTCGGAGCTTTCGTAACGTTATCGTAAGTTTTGCGACTTTTTCGGAGCATTCGTACCGTTATCGTAAGTTTTGCGACTTTTTCGGAGCATTCGTACCGTTATCGTAAGTTTTGCGATTTTTTCGGTGCCGGCGAACCCAAATTGCGAACATCACGGAAAGTTTGCGAATTTGCGGACTTGCGAACACCCGATGTTCGCGCGAATTAGTTCGCCGGCGAACAGTTCGCTACATCTCTACCCACTGCACTTGTAGCTGTAAACTAGCCATTTTGTCTTCAGTGGGCTATGATAGGTCTGATGTTGTCACTAGTGATGAGTGAATCTGTTCCGTTTCGCTTCGCCATAAAATTTGCAAAACGGCAAGAAAATGTGCGAAATGGCGAAAAATTTGCGAAATGGATTTGTCGCGCAATTTTTTTTTGTCGCCCATGTCTTTTTTGACATGACTGTGCCATTTTGACGCAACCGCGTCCAATTTGACGTGACCATGCCCAATTTGACTCAACCGTGACCTTTTTTGATGTGCGACAAATTTTTTCGCAGTTAATTTTCACAGAAGTTTCAAGAAACAATTCGCCAATGGAGAAATGTGGAAATTCACTGCGAATCCATGCCTGGTGAAAAAATTCACTCATCACTAGTAGTCAGGTATAAAACTAATACACATTGTTATTAGTGATGAGCGAATCTGTCTCATTTCTTTTCACCGGAAAAATTGTGCCTCTTTTTTTTTTTTGTCACCCGTGTATTTTTTTTATGCGACAGCACCCAATTTGACGCGGCCACAACTTTATTTTTTGGACGCGCGACAAATTTTTCAGCTGTCAATTTTCTCTGAAGTTTTGCAAAACAATTAGCCAATGGCGAAATGCAGAAATTTACTGTATATACTCGAGTATAAGCCTAGTTTCTCAGCACCCAAAATGTGCTGAAAAAGTCACCCTCGGCTTATACTCGAGTCGGGTGCCATGGGTCCCTCTAGACTAGCACCCTCTCTCCTTTGTGTGCAAATTAGGACCCCCGCAACCAGACCCTCCAGTGCCCTGGCCTAGGCTCCCACTAGCAATACTTATTTCCCCTTACATCTCCTCCGGGACTGGGTCTGCTGCCAGTTTGCCAATGTGCAATGAGCGTGGGGTAGTACTCATATTGTTTTTGTTGACCCTCTTCTCCGCTTACAGAGCTAGTTTACTGTTTTTCTTTGAAATAAATATTGAAAAACATATGCCCCACTGATGCCTCAATTAATGTAATTTTATCAGTATTTATTTTGGTTATTAAAACTTAGCAGTAGCTGCTGCATTTCCCACCCTAGGCTTATACTCAAGGCAATAAGTTTTTCCAGTTTTCTTAGGTAAAATTAGGCACCTCGGCTTATATTTGGATCAGCTTATACTCGAGTATATACGGTACTGCAAATCCATGCCTGGCGAAAAAATTTGCTCATCACTAATTGTTATACATTGCCTTATTGACTCTTTCTAATGAAGTTTTTCTGCAATGGCAATGCGTTGTGATAATTCCCACAATATCACTGCTTTGCAAATAAATCATTTATTTTACCCTTTTTACAGCTTTTAGTGGAGTAAAATATTCTTCGCAATTTCATAGCTGTGCCCTGCAGCACAAGCCGGCAGTAGGTCAATTGTGGGAGTTGAATAGAGTCTCTGATTGGCTAAATGGTTTAGCGAGTGCCAAGAAATACTTGCAATTAACTCTTTAATAGTAATTTATTTTGGCATCATGTTCAATAAACTTAAATTACAGCCTGGTTAACAGCTGTATGTCTTAATTTGGAGCAAAGCTGAGCTAACTGATGTGAATTATTCCGAGATCTGGGCAAATAATATTTTTTCACACACAGACAGATTCAGGAATGAATCACTGCACCCCCCAGGGTAATGCCATTTGGAAAATGTCATTTGTTTTAGACATCAATATGCATGAACGCGACAATTGAAGGACCCCTATCAAGAAATCACAAATGCAATCAGTCTTAATTTTGCCAGTTCAGGTAGGCAGGGCCCTAGCATTGCAGGTCCACAAAAGAACATACATTTTGCAGAATATCCCAAGAATCTGATGTCAACATACTGTAGTGTTAGTAAAAGTCTGTAGTAAACATGTTTGGCAAGTAAATATTCCTACTGTTCATTACCCTTGTAATGGGTGCACGGGGCAACTTGCCAAAGCTTTATGTTACATAGTTACATAGGGTTGAAAAAAGACCAGAGTCCATCAAGTTTAACCCTTCCAAGTAAACCCAGCACCCACACCCTATACTTACCAATCTATACACTCACATACATAAACTATATATACAACCACTAATACTAACTGTAGATATTAGTATCACAACAGCCTTGGATATTTTGCTTGTTCAAGAACTCATCCAGGCCCCTCTTATAGGCATTAACAGAATCTGCCATTACCCCATCACTAGGAAGGGCATTCCCCAACCTCACTGCCCTCACCGTGAGGAACCCCCTACCCAACATCCCCCGGCAGGGCATTCCCCAACTCCCTCACTGCCCTCACCTTGAGGAACCCCCTACCCAACATCCCCCGGCAGGGCATTCCCCAACCCCACTGCCCTCACCGTGAGGAACCCCCTACCCAACATCCCCCGGCAGGGCATTCCCCAACCTCACTGCCCTCACTGTGAGGAACCCCCTACCCAACATCCCCCGGCAGGGCATTCCCCAACCCCCTCACTGCCCTCACCCTGAGGAACCCCCTACCCAACATCCCCCGGCAGGGCATTCCCCAACCTCACTGCCCTCACCGTGAGGAACCCCCTACCCAACATCCCCCGGCAGGGCATTCCCCAACCTCACTGCCCTCACTGTGAGGAACCCCCTACCCAACATCCCCCGGCAGGGCATTCCCCAACCTCACTGCCCTCACTGTGAGGAACCCCCTACCCAACATCCCCCGGCAGGGCATTCCCCAACCTCACTGCCCTCACTGTGAGGAACCTCCTACCCAACATCCCCTGGCAGGGCATTCCCCAACCTCATAGTTTAACCCTTCCATCCCCTTTACCAGTTTAGTTGCAGTCTCTGCACTCTCTCCAGCTCATTAATATCCTTCTTAAGGACTGGAGCCCAAAACTGCCCCCCATACTCAAGGTGAGGCCTTACCAGGGACCTATAAAGGGGCAAAATTATGTTCTCATCCCTTGAGTCAATGCCCTTTTTTATACAAGACAGCACTTTATTTGCTTTATTAGCCACAGAATGACACTGCCTGGAATTAGAGAACTTGTTATCTTCAAAAACCCCTAGATCCTTCTCCATTAAGGATCCCCCCAACACACTACCATTCAGTAGATAGTTTGCGTTTATATTATTTCTACCAAAGTGCAGAACTTATCATTGAACCTCATTTTCCAGTTTTCCAGTTTTGTCAAATCGCACTGCAAAGCGGCAGCATCCTGCATGGAACTTATAGTTTTGCACAATTCCTCAGTTTGATCATTAACCTTCTGTGAGGTACTGTATCAAACGCTTTTGCAAAGTCCAAGTAGTTCTGTAACAATAATATTTTAGAATATTTACTCAAATAAGTGAACAAGCACAAGTTTAAGGACACCTCTTACCTATACTTAACATGGTTGTTTATAGGATAAACAACAACAGCTCTAATCTTGTAGGCAATTATGAATAATATATGGGGCTGGTTTCAATTTGGGCACAGAATTCTTTTAGATATTATCAAGTCTTAAAGCATGCTTTGAGCTGTAGTCTAGCAACATTAGGGGGCTGATACAGTGGCATTACTAAAGAAGGGGGTCCCAGATAAACAGGGGGCCCATAAAAGGCAGTCATGCTTAAACCTCAGTGGATGCAGTAGTAGTAGTTGACCTGCAAGTTTAGGTGTGCTGCAGGTCATCCCTGATCTTATCGGGGGGTTTTACATTTTTTTTTTAATGCCACTTTGAAGTCGTATTGCTCAGTAAAACGTATATCCACTGCAGTCCAATTAGAATCCTCTAACCATTCCTGCAACTGAAGCTAGTACATTTACCACATTAGCGCCATCTAGAACACTATATTTATTCTGCAGAAAGCTTTACCATACCTGAGTAAAGAGCCTTAGAAGCTGCATCCATTTGTTTAAGATAGCAGCTGCCATTTTAGCTTGGTCTTTGTAGCTTCCTGCAGCAGCTCTAGAGGCTGGTAGCTCAGATTACTCATTCCTAAGGGAGGGGAAGTGAGTTTTATGAATTCTTAAGGGAAAGGGGAGCAGGAGAAGGGAGAGAGGAGAGAACTGTGCAGACTCCGGCCCTGGGAATAAAGGATTTTTCTGAGAGAGGAAGTCTGATACCAAAGAACATGTTTACACAAAAGGAGACAAGAAATCCTTTGATAGAGGACTCTTTCTGTGAGTGCTTTTGGCTATATTTATTTCTGATAAAGCTTACTTAGTTTTTAGTAGAGTATGAAATAAGTGCAGACCAGCAGTGATTTGGCAACCTACATATAATGCCCAAGATTTAATGTTTCGATACATATTGTAACCAGCTGAACCAGCCAATTTGTGAGAAATGTAACCAGTGGAACCAAATGAGACCCCATTCAACCAGCAGACAAACTGGTGATAATTGTGATACAGAAACAAATTCCCTGTTAATTTGCTGACAAATTGTTTCTCTCATATCTGCTTAGTTATTATTCAATTCCTGAAACGATTCAAACGGCGCTTTATTTATAGGCTTAATTTGAGAAATAGACAGTACTGGACTTGAAATACTTGATGTGTTAAATCTCCAGGTAATAAGGAGTTTATACAGCACAGCTTCGTCTTTTACCCATAAAATGCTCTCACATGTCAACCATTTAAATGAGAAAGTTGTAAGTAGAAACATTTAAACCATTTAGTCAGTTTTCTGGAGTTTTATAAATCTATTTTTACTGTAGAAAACCACCAAAGCGCAGACAACTAAAACATAATTGCTTTCATCGTCTGAACATTTTTTTTTTTTTGTTAAAAACAGAGAATCTTGCCAGCAGAACAGCTTTACCTTGAGAAAATGATTGTATTGCTCAGAAGTTGTTAACAAAAACAAAACAAAACAAAAAAATGAATGTATTAAAAGATAATGGGTTTTTTTTTTCAGAAGAATAAAAATGAGGGGGTTTGGGGAATATTTCTTGATTAAGTAATATGGTGCAAAAAACATCAGGCAAGTTAGGACCACGATATGAGGTTTAGCTTGAATGGTAAAGCCACTCCTTGCACTTTTACGTGGCTGCTCTTAACTAGGGATGTAGCGAACCTAAAAAAAAAAGTTTGCGAACGCGTTCGCGAACTTACGCCAAAAAGCGAGAATATTCGCGAACTTTGTGAACCCCATAGACTTCAATGGGAAGGCGAACTTTAAAACCTAGAAAAGCCATTTCTGGCCAGAAAACTGATTTTAAATTTGTTTAAAGGGTGCCACGACCTGGACAGGGCCATGCAGGAGGGGGATCAAGGGCAAAAATTTCTTTGTTGAAAAATCGTTGCGTAAAAACGGGCAGACGTAGCGGAAATACGCTACGTTTTTTGCTATTTCGCGCTATTGGCACCATGGAAACGGGATTTGCTTACACCAGTACTAGGCTGAAAAACGCCATGTGTGGTTGTGCGGCGTTTTTTTTAGGCTGAGAAAAAACGCAGAGAAAAAACGCAGCGAAAAAAACGCGGCGAACCCAAATTGCAAACATACGCGGAAAGTTTGCGAACTTGCGCGTTCGCGAACACCCGATGTTCGCGCAAATTAGTTCGCCGGCGAACAGTTCGCTACATCTCTACTCTTAACACTAGTGATGAGCGAATTTTTTGCGCCAGGAATAGATTCGCAGCAAAATTATGCATTTTGCCATTGGTGAATTGTTTTGCAAAAATTTGCAGCTGAAAAATTTGTCGCGAGTCAAAAAAGGCGCGGTCACGTAAAAAATGGGAGTGGTCGCAGCAAAAAAGGTGCGGCCGCGTCAAAAAAGGGCGCTGCCACTTAAAAATGGGCGCAGGCGACAAAAAAATTGTGCAACATTTTTTGCTGTATTGAATTTTGCTGTAGTTTCGCAATTTTTTCAGTGAAAAAGACAGATTCGCTCATCACTACTTAACACCCATTTGCTGGTGCGCAAGTTCATCTATTGATTCAGAGGAACCCTGGAACTACTACAGACAAGGGGAATTTGTGCTCTGTACTAAATATTTAACCATTAGACGGGAGTGCAATGAGGTTGTGACCACAAAATTCATACAGACAGCAACAAGAGGTCCTCTGCACCCATTATCAATATATATAGGGCATTAAGACATTCTGTGCGTTTATTGCTTCTAAGCAATAAAAAAATTCCCTTACTGTATGTAATTAACTGTCACTGGAAGCTTAGGGAGCTCAGATTTGCCAACAATCTTTAGAAGCATCTACTACCGGTATTTTCCCTTTTCCCCTGTTTCTGCTTAGTGCCAGGTGTCAGTAAGGGTCAATATAAAAGTTAAACTCACAACACAAGCATTTTACATCAGATTTTGTGGGACAGATTTAATCTGATCCCCCATGAAACAGCACGCAACACCATGCCACAGCTTGAGATTTTGTAGGATCCTACAAAATCTGACCTCCATGGGTTGTAATGTCAGATCAGGTAAAGTCAGTTCCTGCATCTACACTTGACAGTATTTCAATGGGAAAAAAAAGTTGCTCGGACTGGATGAGACAATATCGCGTTGGACAGGGATGCAGCATGCTGTGTTCTCCTCCGACATTAGCGTCTGATAGAAAAAAATTACATGTAGTTTTTGATTGTCCTAATTGTTGATCATTAAGCTCCTCTTCTTGATCCAACCTGCTGCTTTGTCTGAGCTCCTGTAATTCCCTTGGTTCCTTCTTCCCTGTCTTGGTTCCATAGCCTCTACATGGTCCCTAAGCCCACTCCTGCTCCTTTGTCTCTGCTGTGATCCTCCAGCTCTGACCTTTGGCTTCTTTGGACTCTTCTTCTGTCTTTGGATTCTTTGGACTCTTCTTCAGTCTACACCCATGAGTGGGTTCATAACCATGCCACTTCAGCATGCTACCCATGGACCCATTAACTGTTGCTGCCCAGTATACAGTCTGTGGACCTTCTAAAGTTGTCCTTGACTACGTTACTTAGCTTATGAGGACCATTTTTGGTCAACAAGTCTTAACTTGTTTTAACAGGATATAAATTTTGGGTGCTGGCACCTGTTTTCATCTAGTTCTCTTGTGGTGTATTCTCTCTTCTTTTATGGATCAATGCTTCACCCTAATGTCTGGTTGTGATTATTCTGATTTCCCTGGAGTGTGTATATTAGCCGTGCTTCCCAGAAGCCCATGTGTAATTGTGCGTAACTTAGATTAGTGTATGCTATTGTGTATCAGTCAATGCCATGTTTACATATTTGTGAATATGTAATATGCTGTGAGCTATTCCATATAACGGTAATTACCATCTTTGTCATGAATATGCTTTTACAGTAATTTCCTATAAAAAAAATGAATTATGTTATGAATAGCTGTGCTGCTGAGCTGTTTAAAAGTCTATGAACAGCAAAGAGTTGGTTTAAAAGATCAAGGTAAAGAAAAGAAACCGCACAGAAATGTTCCTGTTCGACTCTGCAACTGAATACTAGTTATGGCTTGCAAAGGAGATCACTCCAGGGATTCGGCTTTTGTCCCATGTCGGTATTGTGCATTTAGATAACCACACAATGATCCCCGGCTGTAAAAGAGGGATTCTTTTCTTAGATCATTCCTAATATTAAAAAGAGAAAAAAAACTGCTAACAAATTGCATTTTATAACATAAGTACCGGCGCTAACATGACATTTACTCTGCTAATGCATCGCTACTCTACAGAAAGTGTAGTTTAAGCAGTATACAGAAGCACTAAAAAGGAAAAAAAAAGCCCCCAAAAATGTCAGAAAAAAGGAATTATTCTCTTCCCGAGGAACGGTTCAAAATATAAAGCAGAGGACTAGTTCAGTTCAAGGGAACTGTAGATGAGAACACCTTGCATTATGGAAAAGATATTCATAAAAGAACAGAGATAGAGAGTAAAGAAGTTTTTTTTTTTTATCAGGTATTCCATGTAGTGCTGTACTGAATCCCGTTCTTTATCAGGCCACAGTTCTATTAGCACAGATAGCACCCCTTCTCAAATCTTCCTGACTTTTTCTTTCTAGTACTTACACCAGGGAACCCCAACCTTTTTTACTCGAGAGCCACAGTCTTGGAGAGCAACACAAGCACCATAAGAGTTCATGGAGGTGCCAAATAAGGGCTAAGATTGGCTATTAGGGAGCCTCTATTCACCCTATCAGCTTACAGGGGCTTTATTTGGGAGTAAATGTTGTTTTTATTCAACCAAAACTTGCCCCCAAGTCAGGAATTCAAAAATAACTCCCTGGTTTGGGGGCACTGAGAGCAACATCCAAGGGGTTGGTGAGCAACATGTTGCCCCTGAGCCACTAGTTGGGGATCACTGACTTACACCATAGAGAAATATGACTTAAGCAAGATAGTGATTTAAAGTCCAACTTTCTTCTCTCCATCAGAGAAACATGCACTTTGGCCTTTGGGCAAGAGCATTGGATTGGAGCATAAATACGGAGAAAAAGCAGCCCTATAGTCAATGATGGGATACCCAGTATTGTAATACCATGGGAAGATTACAAGCTGACATCTGCAGGCTACGCCATCCTATGAGTTTTCCTGCTAAAATGTCAATATACGTCACAATGCCATGCCATAGAGCGAAATGGGATCCACATGGTAGCAGATAGACTAAAGTCTAAAGTAAAATGGTGGCAAAACTCTTGCAAGGTGGCTAATGCCTATATAGGGTTGCTACCAATCCTATTTTGACCAGGACAGTCTGGTTTTCAGAAGGGCTGTCCAGGTCAAAACTGCCTGCCCAGTTTCCCAAATTAGCAAAACCGTGCAGGACTCACTGTGATTGCCACAGCAATCAGCCAATTGCCAATCACCATGTCATAGCCCCTTCCCAGTGATGTCACCGACCAACCCCTTCCCCGTCCTTGCAGAGTGACATCACTGGCCACCCTTTCCTTCCCCTTGTGATGTCACCTTTCTCCCCTTGCCTGGAGAAGGAGGCTGGCAGAGGTGGCAACCCTAAGCCTGTACGTATTAGTAGCATAGCTTTTGTTATGCAATGCCACTGGGCCACTGTACCTCAGCTAAGAAACAGCCCTATTGGGTTTATTTAATGGTTAAATGATTCCCTTTTCTCTGTAATAATAAAACAGTACCTGTACTTGATCCCAACTAAGATATAATTACCCCTTATTGGGGGCAGAACAGCCCTATTGGGTTTATTTAATGGTTAAATGATTCCCTTTTCTCTGTAATAATAAAACAGTACCTGTACCTGATCCCAACTAAGATATAATTACCCCTTATTGGGGGCAGAACAGTCCTATTGGGTTTATTTAATGGTTAAATGATTCCCTTTTCTCTGTAATAATAAAACAGTACCTGTACCTGATCCCAACTAAGATATAATTACCCCTTATTGGGGGCAGAACAGCCCTATTGGGTTTATTTCATGGTTAAATGATTCCCTTTTCTCTGTAATAATAAAACAGTACCTGTACTTGATCCCAACTAAGATATAATTACCCCTTATTGGGGGCAGAACAGCCCTATTGGGTTTATTTAATGGTTAAATGATTCCCTTTTCTCTGTAATAATAAAACAGTACCTGTACCTGATCCCAACTAAGATATAATTACCCCTTATTGGGGGCAGAACAGCCCTATTGGGTTTATTTAATGGTTAAATGATTCCCTTTTCTCTGTAATAATAAAACAGTACCTGTACTTGATCCCAACTAAGATATAATTACCCCTTATTGGGGGCAGAACAGCCCTATTGGGTTTATTTAATGGTTAAATGATTCCCTTTTCTCTGTAATAATAAAACAGTACCTGTACTTGATCCCAACTAAGATATAATTACCCCTTATTGGGGGCAGAACAGCCCTATTGGGTTTATTTAATGGTTAAATGATTCCCTTTTCTCTGTAATAATAAAACAGTACCTGTACTTGATCCCAACTAAGATATAATTACCCCTTATTGGGGGCAGAACAGCCCTATTGGGTTTATTTAATGGTTAAATGATTCCCTTTTCTCTGTAATAATAAAACAGTACCTGTACTTGATCCCAACTAAGATTTAATTACCCCTTATTGGGGGCAGAACAGTCCTATTAGGTTTATTCAAGGTTTAAATGATTTTTAGCAGACTTATGTTATTGATTTAACTTTATTTAAGTTATGGAGATACAAATTACAGAAACAGGTCCCATACTTGTACTGCGAGGGTCATACTGGATCCTTTTTTGTGCTTGCACCTTTAAATGAGTATTTTTATTGCAGTTCTATATTATAGAATATGTTTATGGGTGCTTAATGGTCCAGCGAAAGCCAAATCCCTCTTTTCATTCCGCCCATAGTAAAATAAACTCCCTTATTTGCCAAGTTTTAAGCTAAAATGGAAAACAACCATTCTATAGAAAATGAAAAGAAAAGGAAATAGCTTTTGGGATCCTGCGAAACACTCCAGTGCATAACTATTAGTAGCTCAAAGAGGAAAATAATAACATTTATGGCTTTTCCAAAGAGAACTTGCATGACGACGATTCCACTCTTCTGACTGGCAGCTGTTCCGAAAGAAAGAAGCTTTGGCCGTGCCGCTCTCCCCCCAGCTCACCAGGCTGAAGTAACATTTATTGAAAGTCCCAATCGAAGCCAGACTGTAAAAGCTCATACATTACATCTTGCCTTTCTCTATTTGAATCTCCCAAAGCGCTGCTATCCCGGGGAGTTTTATTTCCACAGAAGAATAAGCTCGGTGATGAACATATCAAAGTGTATTACTCTCAATTGTTTGGAGCGACGGCATTCTGGTAGTAAAATAGGAGATAGCTTTGCGATGGCTCAGTATATTTTGATAGTGTAGTTAATGAACCGTTTCAGCCCGGGGCAGAACAAATATTATTATTGTTATTAGTATTTAATATTATTGCTCACTTGCTAGGATTTACCAAGGAGCTAACCAGTCATACAATAACTATATAGCAATATTCATCCTTCTAGCTCTGAGCCTGGTTGGTGTATACATATTACTAAAATAATAATGTGAGAGCTGAATGGCTTGCTGTTAAGTTCTTCTGTTTTTCATGATACGGAACAGGAGCACAGGGGCACCCAAGGTCTTAGTGAAAGCTATGTGACTTTTCAAGCGAATATGGAATTTACCCTTATTTACCCTCTATTGCACTGTTTAAAAAGGTCAGTATTATTCTTGGGGTTATCAAGCATTATTTGCTCTAGCTGCTGACACAAGACCTATGTTCATTAACTCAATGACATTGAGATTTTTATACATACTGTAGGTCGAGACAACAGCACTGATGTGCAATTTGATGGAATTGCATTATGTACCTCCTCAATGAAAATTACTTTGGCCAGGGACCATCAAGCTGGCTTTACACGGGCAGATTTTAGCTTCAGATCTAGGCACCAGCTGATCTGTCCATACATGGGTCCTGTCTGACAAGAATCCCTTTGGGACGGAGACCACATTGGCTAGTTGATTCCGTCCTCTCCTCAACAGGTGCCTGTTATTTATGAATTGATCTTTGGCCCTCGCCATTACAGGGTGGCCATATTGGATAAAGATCTGTTCGTTTGGCGACCTAGTCAAATAAGCATATCCTAGGGAGTTTTATTTCCACAGAAGAATAAGCTCGGTGATGAACATATCAAAGTGTATTACTCTCAATTGTTTGGAGCGACGGCATTCTGGTAGTAAAATAGGAGATAGCTTTGCGATGGCTCAGTATATTTTGATAGTGTAGTTAATGAACCGTTTCAGCCCGGGGCAGAACAAATATTATTATTGTTATTAGTATTTAATATTATTGCTCACTTGCTAGGATTTACCAAGGAGCTAACCAGTCATACAATAACTATACAGCAATATTCATCCTTCTAGCTCTGAGCCTGGTTGGTGTATACATATTACTAAAATAATAATGTGAGAGCTGAATGGCTTGCTGTTAAGTTCTTCTGTTTTTCATGATACGGAACAGGAGCACAGGGGCACCCAAGGTCTTAGTGAAAGCTATGTGACTTTTCAAGACATTTAAAAATGTTTTAGAGTTAGGAATATGGAATTTACCCTTATCGTTTCTTATATTTAAGGTTATTAAGATTATTGAGATCTATTGCACTGTTTAAAAAGGTCAGTATTATTCTTGGGGTTATCGAGCATTATTTGCTATAGCTGCTGACACGAGACCTATGTTCATCCACTCAATGTTATTGAGATTGTTATACATAAGAGGGACGACTAGTGATGAGCGAATCTGTCCCGTTTTGCTTCGCCGAAGAACGGCGAGAAATTCGCAAAACGGTGAAAATGTTGCACGTCAAAAAAATTCTCTCTTTTGTCGCCCGCGGCTATTCTTTTGTTGCTAGGCTTTTCTCTTGTTGCCCGCGGCTATTCTTTTGTCACTAGGCTTTTCTCTTGTTGCCCGCGGCTATTCTTTTGTTGCTAGGCTTTTCTCTTGTTGCCCGCGGCTATTCTTTTGTCACTAGGCTTTTCTCTTGTTGCCCGCGGCTATTCTTTTGTCGCAAGGCTTTTCTTTTGTCGCTCAATGCTATTCTTTTGTCGCTAGGCTTTTCTCTTGTTGCCCGTGGCTATTCTTTTGTCGCCCCCGCAGCTATTCTTTTGTTGCGAGGCTTTTCTTTTGTCGCCCGAGGCTATTCTTTTGTCGCCCGAGGCTATTCTTTTGTCGCGCTGCTATTCTTATAGATTCGCTCATCACTATCTCTTAAGGTCCTCATACATGGGCCGATTGTAGCTGCTGATATAGGTCCCTTGGACCAATTCAGCAGCTAATCGGCCCGTGTATGGGGCCAGATCTCGATCGGGCAGGTTAAAAAATCTAGTCGGACCGGGGACCGCATCGGCTCGTTGATGCGATTCCCAGACCGACTTTTCCTATACCCGTCATTATAATGGGGCCAAACGATCAAATTATCCTGGATTCTCCCGATATCGCCCACCCGTAGGTGGGGGATATCGGGAGAAGATCCGCTCTCTTGGCAACATCACCAAGCGAGTGGATCTGCCCATGTTTGGGGACCTTTACTCTACTAAGCATTCAACAATTTACATTTAGGTGTCAGTGTATATTCTATTTCTACTTATTTAGTACTTCTGCTGCCTCTGTAGGGATGTAATATCCTTTTGTTCCATCACTGTAGTGTAAATTATAGCCTGCTAATGCCAGAAGAAGCCTTCCCTTCCCCCTTTCCAATTGATTTATATGAAACAATTGCTGTGTTCACTCACACCGTAAATCAATATTAGACGTTATGAGAAATATCAAAGGTGCACAAAGATATTTCATTTGATGACATCTCCCGTCATTTTTCACTAGAAGAAGTCATGGTGTCCCAAGCAACTTTTCTGGGCATTTGAAGATATTTTTTATTTGAAAAAAAAAAAAACCCCATATGATATAGACATTAATGTATTGACTTAGAATCCAGTGTAACGTTGAATAAATGTTTTGAATGTGTTAACAAGCATCAATACCCTCTTCCTATCTCCAACAAGGTCAGCGAACATCTCAATGCTGTGAAATCATTTTATTTAAAAAGGATTAGATTAATGTCACATTCTACACTTTGGCATAGAAGGCTTGATCGTACGGCGATTGTCATTGACATTTATTATTCAAGTATCAAACAGGCTATTTATATTTAAAAGAATACAATAGATACTTTGGTGATAAGGAGGGATGTGTCTTACATTAAATATTGCTGGGCTGGAGGATAAGGACATCTACTTTTGCCTTGCATTGAGCGTTCCAGACAGGCTATTGGACTGACCATTAGAGAGAATCTGTCATTTCCACCGACCAGTGGTTTTCAAACTAACACTTAAGGTGGCCATACATTCTAGCTGCTGATATTGAACCCTTATCGCCCCGTGTATGGGCACTGATGACGGGCCTGAAATTGTCCAGATCTCGATCGGGCAAGTTTGATTTTTCATTGGATCTGGGAGCATTAACTCGTTGATGTGGTCCCTAAACCAGCAGGCACCTATACCCGTCATTCGATCAATTGTCCCTAGGGCCAATTAGCTAGGACCAAATTAGCCTGATAGGGATAGGGATATTGGAAGAAGATCTGGTGACCTCGCCAAGCGAGCAGATCTTAGCGTGTATGGCGTGTAATGTGAGATTAGATACATAAAATTTCACCCACGTTCTGTTCATTCCTTTGGGATTTTTAGAAATGTATTTATCAATGGGTGACAGTTAGAGATCCCTATTTAATAAATATACTTCTAAAAATCTCATAAGGATGAATAGAATGTGGGTGAGTTTTTGGGGCAGATTAATACATTAAAACTCATCCCTGTTCTATTCATTCCTATGGGGTTTTTAGAAGCATATTTATCGTGGGTGAGTTTTTATGTATGAAGTGCTAAAAATTCCATAGGAATACATAGAACGTGGGTGAGTTTTTTATGTATTAAGCGCTAAACTCACATTGTGATAAAAATGCCCCATAGAATTCCATTCAAACGTTGGTCAAAAAGTCCATGACAAAGATTTGTCTTTAAAATAGATAAATGGAAAAAAAGCATTATCTGCCTGAATAGTTCCCTCTGTAATTTCTGTGTTTTAGGAACAATACTTTACTTCATTATATGACCAATTACAAAGGATTTAGGCCCCCAACTGAGGGAACTGAATATAACATATATCTGTATAGGAACGTACAAAGAACTTTAAAAATTGAAAACATGTTTTAACCAGATGAATAAAAACAAGGCAAGGAATACAAATAACTCATTTTGTACAGCAACTATGGGGGAAAACAAAAATGCAACAATCCCCAATGGGCCGGAAAACGCTCTCTATGCTATACCACCACCTAAACCATATGCATACAAACAATAAACTACAACATATGATGAACTGGGAACATGACCTAGGAACCAAACTGTCCCAAGAAATATGGCTCAAAAACTACCAAAAAATCCTAAAAGGGAGCTATAATGTAGCCATAATGGAAACCTCGCTTAAATTATTCCATAGGACGTACTACGTGCCTGAAAGTCTCTCCCGAATCTTCCCTACATCCTCACCACTTTGCTTCAGGAAATGCAATACGTGAGGTACCATGTGGCATATATGGACTTCCCAACAGTCCAAGAACTCTGGATAAAAGTAGCCACTATCCTCTCCAAGCTGTTCCATACAGACATCACCCCATGCCCCAAGGTAATGCTCTTAGGGCTCAAACTACAAAACCTCAATAATCCTGCACAACGCCTTATACAGCACATATGCATGGCAACAAGGATTCATATCGCAGCCCAATGGAAATCGAATTCATTACATATCGAGAAAAAATTGAATACATACACGCAAACTAAAACCTCAAATACCAACTTGTAAATGAAACAGAACTATATTTACAGATATGGGATACTTGGATACTGAACAAAAATAATCTCTCTCGACCACAAAGCTATGGGTAGGGACCCCTTCCTAACCAAACCAAAAGTAATAGGCAAGGGAGAATCTGAACTGTTAGCAATAAACAACTTACATTGACATAGAGACCTAGAGAGCAAAAAGTTATACTTTTCCAAGGTTTATTTTTCTGCCTTCTTTTCCCTTATACAGGTATGGGATCCCTTATCCGGAAACCCATTATCCAGAAAGCTCCGAATTACGGAAAGCCTGTCTCCCATAGACTCCATTTTAATCAAATAATTCAGAATTTTAAAACTGATTTCCTTTTTCTCTGTAATAATAAAACAGTACCTGTACTTGATCCCAACTAAGATATAATTACCCCTTATTGGGGGCAGAACAGCCCTATTGGGTTTATTTAATGGTTAAATGATTCCCTTTTCTCTGTAATAATAAAACAGTACCTGCACTTGATCCCAACTAAGATATAATTACCCCTTATTGGGGGCAGAACAGCCCTATTGGGTTTATTTATTGGTTAAATGATTCCCTTTTCTCTGTAATAATAAAACAGTACCTGTAATTGATCCCAACTAATATATAAATAATCCTTATTGGATGCAAAACAATCCTGTTGGGTTAATTAATGTTTTAGTGATTTTTTAGTAGACTATGGGGCTGATTTACTAATCCACGAATCCAAATCCCGAATGGGAAAAAATCGGATTGGAAACGAACATTTTGCGACTTTTTCGTATCTTTTGCGATTTTTCCGTCACCGTCGCGACTTTTTCATAGCCGTTACAACTTGCGTGAATTGTCGCAACTTTTTCATAGCCATTATGACTTTCGTGAATTGTCGCGACTTTTGCATAGCCATTATGACTTTTGCGAATTGTCGTGATTTTTTCGTATTGAGCGCTCGAAAAATTTGCGAAAAACGCTTTTCGGATGTTCGTGGATTAGTAAATGTGCCCCTTAAGGTATGGAGTTCCAAATTACAGAAAGACCCCTTATCCGGAATACTCTTGGTCCCGAGCATTCTGGATAACGGGTCCTATACCTGTACTATTATCCCCCTTTTTTTCCCCCTACCTCTTTCCCCTTCCCCTTCTCTTCCTTCCCTGTAATATGCAACTAGGGATGTAGAGAACATTGCCAAAAATGTTCGCGAACCTGTTCGTGGACTTTCGCCAAAACTCGCGAATATTCGCGAACTTTGCGAACCCCGTAGACTTCAATGGGAAACCTATAAAAGCCATTTCTGGCCAGAAAACTGATTTTAAAGTTGTTTAAAGGGTGCCACGACCTGGACAGTGGCATGCAGGAGGGGGATCAAGGGCAAAAATTTCTCTGAAAAATACTTTGTAAAAAAAACGCCAAAAAATAACGCCAAAAAAAAACCGCAAGCTATTCCTATGTATACGCAAAGGCAAAAACCGAAGCGAAAAAACGCGGCGGAAAAAAGCGAGGCAAAAAAAACGCGGCGCAAAAAAAAACGCGGCGAACCCAAAATGGCGAACATCGCCAAAAGTTCGCGAATTTGCGCACTTGCAAACACCCGATGTTTGCGCGAATTAGTTCGCCGGCGAACAGTTCGCTACATCTCTATATGCAACAACACCGAATAAACACGAGGATGTCAAGCTTAACAATGTAACTAATATACAATACGTTATGTTTGTAAAACATGTTAAAAACCAATCAAAATGAAAGTATACAAGAAAAAAATAACAAACAAGGCAAGGAGTAATTCTTGGCAACTGAATCTGAATTAAAAAGTAAACAACCAAGGGTTCGACAGAGTGAGATATATCAGTAGGGAGAATGGTTTTTGCAAGGCTCAAACTGAGATACAAAGCAGAAAGGGTGGAATTAGAGAGAACACTTAGGCATTAGTCACATCCAAATAATTATATTATAGAGCTGATAACATTGAGACAGAAGGGACAAGCTCTGCGTTCCTTATAGGCTTTATATTACTGAGCATTCATTAGAAATTAAACAGCACGGAAGCTTCCTGACAAGATGCAGCTGTTCCCAACCGAAGCTGCCATACTTAAAAAGAGCCTTTTGGAGAGAAAACGTACCACTTTTTATTTTCAGACCATCCAGCACAGTTGCCCTAAAATGCCCTCTGTATTTCCATAAAGAGATTAAAGGTCTAAGCTGCCACTAAACCAATTTAAAAAGAGCTGCCGATCAAAGTGATGGTTCTTAATGCCATAACCCATTATGCAAAAGCAGTTTCATAATGTGCAAATGAATATATAACGTTTAGAGAGAGAAGGGCGTATAAGCCAAGGTCCCTGCCAAACCCTACAACTACAATTATTACCTCCCAATCACTGGAGCACAATTAGCAGGCAAGTATGCTTCAAAAACACATCACAACTTATTATACAGGTATGGGACCTATTATCCAGAATGCTCGGGACCTGGGGTTTTCCGGATAAGGGGTATTTCCATAGTTTGGTCTGCTAAATAATTATTTAAACATTAAATAAACTCAATAGGCGTGTTTTGCCACCAATAAGGATTAATAATATCTTAGTTGGGATCAAGTACAGTTACTGTTTTATTATTACAGAGAAAAGGGAATCATTTAACCATTAAATAAACCCAATAGGGCTGTTCTGCCCCAATAAGGGGTAATTATATCTTAGTTGGGATCAAGTACAGGTACTGTTTTATTATTACAGAGAAAAGGGAATCATTTAACCATTAAATAAACCCAATAGGGCTGTTCTGCCCCCAATAAGGGGTAATTATATCTTAGTTGGGATCAAGTACAGGTACTGTTTTATTATTACAGAGAAAAGGGAATCATTTAACCATTAAATAAACCCAATAGGGCTGTTCTGCCCCCAATAAGGGGTAATTATATCTTAGTTGGGATCAAGTACAGGTACTGTTTTATTATTACAGAGAAAAGGGAATCATTTAACCATTAAATAAACCCATTAGGACTGTTCTGCCCCCAATAAGGGGTAATTATATCTTAGTTGGGATCAAGTACAGGTACTGTTTTATTATTACAGAGAAAAGGGAATCATTTAACCATGAAATAAACCCAATAGGGCTGTTCTGCCCCCAATAAGGGGTAATTATATCTTAGTTGGGATCAAGTACAGGTACTGTTTTATTATTACAGAGAAAAGGGAATCATTTAACCATTAAATAAACCCAATAGGACTGTTCTGCCCCCAATAAGGGGTAATTATATCTTAGTTGGGATCAAGTACAGGTACTGTTTTATTATTACAGAGAAAAGGGAATCATTTAACCATTAAATAAACCCAATAGGGCTGTTCTGCCCCAATAAGGGGTAATTATATCTTAGTTGGGATCAAGTACAGGTACTGTTTTATTATTACAGAGAAAAGGGAATCATTTAACCATGAAATAAACCCAATAGGGCTGTTCTGCCCCCAATAAGGGGTAATTATATCTTAGTTGGGATCAAGTACAGGTACTGTTTTTTTATTACAGAGAAAAGGGAATCATTTAACCATTAAATAAACCCAATAGGGATGTTCTGCCCCAATAAGGGGTAATTATGTCTTAGTTGGGATCAAGTACAGGTACTGTTTTTTTATTACAGAGAAAAGGGAATCATTTAACCATTAAATAAACCCAATAGGGCTGTTCTGCCCCCAATAAGGGGTAATTATAGGGGATCAAGTACAGGTACTGTTTGAATATTAAAAATTAGAATTATTTGCTTATAATGGAGTCTATGGGAGATGGCCATTCCGTAATTCACAATTTTCTGGATAACGGATAACAGATCCCATACCTGTACAAAAATTGTACTGTAACTTGAATATTTGATTATATTACATAGTAACATAGTAAGTTGGGTTGAAAAAAGACATACGTCCATCAAGTTCAACCATAATGCCTATATATAACCTGCCTAACTACTAGTTGATCCAGAGGAAGGCAAAAACCCCATCTGAAGCCTCTCTAATTTGTCGCAGAGGGGAAAAAATTCCTTCCTGACTCCAAGATGGCAATCGGACCAGTCCCTGGATCAACTAGTACTAAGAGCTATCTCCCATAACCCTGTATTCCCTCACTTGCTAAGAATCCATCCAGCCCCTTCTTAAAGTTATATAATGTATCAGCCAGCACGACTGATTCGGGGAGGGAATTGATACTATAGCACCAAGGACACAGCCCAGGATAACAAGTAAAGATGATGGTTGGCACCACATTATACACAGTTCTTTATCAGTTACTTTGGAACACCAGTGTTAAGTAATGATCATCATTTTTTGGCAGGTTAAGATGAGAAGAAAACACCTATAGACTCCAATGCCCATAAAAAAGGTTGCATGGTGAAAAAAAACTACGACAAAAAACTCCCATCATCACAAATTATTGCCCTTTTGTGAATTTTTTGCCATTGTCTTGTTGAAAAGAACATTTATTGTACACTTTCTGTATTGGTTTCTGTAAGGGTTTCAAGAGACCTTAATAAAGTTGGCCCAATGGTGACAAGGTTCTACCAAGAGACTCTGGGCCAGATCCAATTTAATAGGAAACAATTACCTCCTAATTCCAAGTGCCCTTTAGACATCTATTGAGTTTTCATGACATAAACCATGACAAGTTATTCTCATGAAACTGAATCTAGTCCATTATTCTATAAAGACATTTGTTGAAGGAACCATTAGAAATTGACATGACTTTCGCACCGTGACAAAGACCGACCATGTTGTCAACAGGGACATATCAGAAAGCTAAAGAGGACACATATCTCCCTTAGCAGTGTTGTGCCACACAAATGTTCATGGACTGCAGTTTCCAGCATTGCCCAAGGGTAAAAGCATAATGTGACCTATAGTACAGAAACCACATAGATGGATCCCTAGAGCAAAATAAAACCCCATGCTCTCCAGGGTCAGTCACCTCATTGTTGCAACACTATCCTCCAGTACCAATCCTGCCAGCTCTGTTTACACTTGACTGTCTCTTTTGACATCATGCCTTGACATTATCAAAAAATGAAACCGTTTGTTCACTAGATGTAAACATCTAAACTGCCCTTCTGATGCTTGATTCCAGCGTAATATTAGCAAGCAAAAATTGCAGATCTATCCCATAATGATAGATAACAGTAAGATGACTAAGGGTGGTATGGATGATTTTCATTGGAGAATGCTTTTGCATCTGTAATTAGGCTTGGGATTCCTTCTTTTGTGTGCTAGAGGGAGCAAAGGATTTTGTATTAGGGGTGGTACAGGTATGAGACCTGTTATCCAGAATGCTTGGGACCTGAGGTTTTCCGGATAAGGGATCTTTCCGTAATTTGGATCTCCATAATTAAGTCTGCTAAAAATCATTTAAATATTGAATAAACCCAATAGGGCTGTTCTGCCCCAATAAGGGGTAATTATATCTTAGTTGGGATCAAGTACAGGTACTGTTTTATTATTACAGAGAAAAGGGAATCATTTAACCATTAAATAAACCCAATAGGGCTGTTCTGCCCCCAATAAGGGTGTAATTATATCTTAGTTGGGATCAAGTACAGGTACTGTTTTATTATTACAGAGAAAAGGGAATCATTTAACCATTAAATAAACACAATAGGGCTGTTCTGCCCCCAATAAGGGGTAATTATATCTTAGTTGGGATCAAGTACAGGTACTGTTTTATTATTACAGAGAAAAGGGAATCATTTAACCATGAAATAAACCCAATAGGATTGTTCTGCCCCCAATAAGGGGTAATTATATCTTAGTTGGGATCAAGTACAGGTACTGTTTTATTATTACAGAGAAAAGGGAATCATTTAACCATGAAATAAACCCAATAGGGCTGTTCTGCCCCCAATAAGGGGTAATTATATCTTAGTTGGGATCAAGTACAGGTACTGTTTTATTATTACAGAGAAAAGGGAATCATTTAACCATGAAATAAACCCAATAGGACTGTTCTGCCCCCAATAAGGGGTAATTATATCTTAGTTGGGATCAAGTACAGGTACTGTTTTATTAATACAGAGAAAAAGGAAATCATTTTTAAAAATTAGAATTATTTGCTTATAATGGAGTCTATGGGAGATGGCCTTTACATAATTCGGAACTTTCTGGATAACGGGTCTCCTGATAAGTGATCCCATACCTGTATATATATATATATCAGAGATGGTAGGGATGATCCTCATTGGAGAATGCTTTTGCATCTGTAATTAAGCTTTTGTGTGCTAGAGGGAGCAAACAATTTTATATTAGGGGTGGTATATATCCCCTTTAAAAAATAAATCGGATTTCTCTTTTTTACCTCTGGTTTTAATGGGTTATATTCAGAGAATGATTGCTTGATATTTACTTTAAATGGAGTTTAGGCTGACTTTAACCTCACACAACACTGCCTCATCTGAACTGCATTAAAAGTAATGTGTGTGATAATTAATGGGATATATCTTCATTGTGCCTACAGTCCGTGGCATAGATGAAGTGCTTTTGATATGAGGAAGGTAAATACACTTATCCTGCCTGATGATTTAAACCGCAAATCCACTCTTTATTAATTTGTATCCTTACAGTTCTGCCAAGTGAGTAAAAAAAAAAAAACGGGATTATTTGAAAAACTCTGAACTCGGAGACGGCAGAGGAGCGGAGTGGATTTTCTGCAGGCATAAAAGTCCCATCAAGGTTTTCATTTATAGGAGCTGAGTTTTCTTAATCAGAATTATATGCACTGACATAGGAAGCTTTTCACAGATATTTGGCCGGTGCCCAATTGCCTCAAATGGAAAGTGGAGCGGGGAAAGCTGCGCTGAATTTTAATTTCCTCTTGTTTTAAAATAGGACATTGTACATATAGCGTTTAGCCATCACGGAATATTAAATGGACGCCGAGAGGAAATAATGTTATGAAGAAAAGAGAGAAAACAGAGCTTTTGATTTTACTTTACAAATCTTCAGCCTTGGATTTTTTTTTTTCTTACAGAGGCTTTGGGTTTTCTTTCATCACATTATGTTATTCATCTTTGTCAGAAGATATAATTTCCTTTGTCATTTTCTGCCTCCCCCCCCAAAAAACATACAGCCATTCCCAGTATAAGGCCATCACTCCGTTCCATTATGCGTGCCGAATAATTCCCTTCCCTCTGTAGTTGCCAATATCTACTTTTGACTTTCTCAGATCAAATAAAAAGTAGAACATCATGATATTTGCAGTTGCGGTAATAGACATACTCTCAGGAAATCAGTCGCCTAGAGAAGAATGAGATTGGGAAAAAAAAATATCTCACCTGTCTTCATTTTCATGCTAGGGGCTGCTGAATGGCACTAATATATCTCTAAATATTAAAGCTGAATAATATATTATATGGCAAAAAAATATATGGCCAACCCTTCTAATTATTTTTGGAATTGCCACTCTATTATGCAGACATTCTTGACAATTCTGCGCTTCCTACTTTTTAGCAGTAGTTTGGCAAAGGTCCTTGACCTGGGCTGCATTGTATATATGATACTTGTACAGGTATGGGACCCCTTATCCAGAAACCCATTATCCAGAAAGCTTTTTCTTTTCCTTTTTCTCTGTAGTAATAAAAGAGTACCTTGTACTTGATCCCAACTAAGATATAATTACCCCTTATTGGGGGCAGAACAGTCCTATTGGGTTTATTTAATGGTTAAATGATTCCCTTTTCTCTGTAATAATAAAACAGTACCTGTACTTGATCCCAACTAAGATATAATTACCCCTTATTGGGGCAGAACAGCCCTATTGGGTTTATTTCATGGTTAAATGATTCCCTTTTCTCTGTAATAATAAAACAGTACCTGTACTTGATCCCAACTAAGATATAATTACCCCTTATTGGGGCAGAACAGCCCTATTGGGTTTATTTAATGGTTAAATGATTCCCTTTTCTCTGTAATAATAAAACAGTACCTGTACTTGATCCCAACTAAGATATAATTACCCCTTATTGGGGCAGAACAGCCCTATTGGGTTTATTTAATGGTTAAATAATTCCCTTTTCTCTGTAATAATAAAACAGTACCTGTACTTGATCCCAACTAAGATATAATTACCCCTTATTGGGGGCAGAACAGCCCTATTGGGTTTATTTCATGGTTAAATGATTCCCTTTTCTCTGTAATAATAAAACAGTACCTGTACTTGATCCCAACTAAGATATAATTACCCCTTATTGGGGCAGAACAGCCCTATTGGGTTTATTTAACGGTTAAATGATTCCCTTTTCTCTGTAATAATAAAACAGTACCTGTACTTGATCCCAACTGAGATATAATTACCCCTTATTGGGGGCAGAACAATCCTATTGGGTTTAACTAATGGTTTATTGATTTTTTAGTAGACTTAAGGTATGGAGATCTAAATCACGGAATGACCCCTTATCCAGAATACCCTTGGTCCCAAGCATTCTGAATAACGGGTCCTATACCTGTACATCATATGCCCTTAATAATCACCAGTAGCCCAGGATGGAAATTAAAGGCCACAGTTTTATTAATAAGATTAATATTATCAAAACATAACTGTAAATGACAATTTAATCACAAACATTACCCCAACTGGAATGCTTGCCTATAACTCTACCAAGTGGGCAGGCCATTGCTATGCCAGCCATCCAAATGCTGCTGCACTTGGATGGGCATGTAGAAGTGAAGATAGCCTCATTCAAACCTTACCTCCCAGGACCCTTACCCAAAGAGGTACCAACTGACTCTACAAATAGGGGAATACTCTCCCAAGCATACCCTCACCGGACAGCACCAGATGAGTTCCGGTTGAGCACTTCCTTCTCCCTGCATGATACCCCCCCTTGATACTCTCTAAGCTCCTTAACCCTTTCCTCTCTCCAGCCTGCCTGTGTCCGGTCAAAGCTTCCCCCCCTCTATTGGGCTCATCTGGGAAGCCCTATTCCCGTTTTAGAATTGGTTGCTGAAATGGGTGAGAAAGAACTTGACTGGTCTGCCTAGAACCTTGATGTCATCCCAACTGATGTCAACCCAACTGATATCAACCCAACTGATATCAACCCAACTGATATCAACCCAACTGATGCCAACCCAACTGATGCCAACCCAACTGATGTCAACCCAACTGATATCAACCCAACTGATGTCAACCCAACTGATGTCAACCCAACTGATATCAACCCAACTGATATCAACCTAACTGATGTCAACCCAACTGATATCAACCCAACTGATGTCAACCCAACTGAACACTTGTAGGATGAATTACACCTCCACTGTATGCCTAGCCGGCTCCCCAACATCATCGCACAACCTACGAATGGAAGAAAATTCCACCAACTGCATCCCAACTTTTGAAAAGCTTTCCCATGGGAGTAGAGGGTAAAAGCATCATATTAATATCCTTGATCATAGAATTAAATATTGGACAGACAGGTGTTTTGGCCATATAATGTAAATACACATACAAAATGCTTTACAAAGAGGTCATTTAGAAACTATTTTACAAATGCAGGTGCTCTAAAATGGATAGAATGGAGAGTGAATATCGATGCAATTCATTAAGGTATAAACATGCTCTAGTGGTTACAACTTGAAGCCACGGCCGAAATTATGATGGAACTATGGGGAAATGCTGCATTATGGGTAAAAGACATAAGGGCTTGTTTGTCACCTGGGGCAAGAGCACTAATGGGCACAAGAGTGCACCCCTTATTGTTCATTTAACAGGTGCAACTTCTGCGACTTCATACCTTGCACATCATTTAGTCATTCCGACAGATAGGGGGTGGAAGAGGGGGCACCTATGTGGTTCCCCCACCCATCTTATTGGAATCAAGTGCTTCCTAATGCAGGTAATGCTTGATTCAAAGCACAGCCTGAAGGTGCTCCAAAACGGGCCACAGATTCTAATCATTTCCTAAGGTGATATACCCCTATTTATTCATTTTAGTCTATTTATGTGTAGGGGCTACATTTTTTAACCCTATAGTGGCAGCGAAGGATCCGTCACTATCTATAGACCTTCCAATTCAATTGAATTCTAACCTAACTTTTGTATTAGAAGTTATGCAAGTTAGCAAATGATCCAGATATTATTTTTCATGCTTACATTCGTATCCCCCCAAACTTTATTTTAAATGTCAAATTACTATAATTAAACGTCTTAGACATTTATACAAATTGTTGAAAAACATGTTTTTTTTCTTTCTAAAATGTGCCAAAACCCAGCGCAGGTGTGTTAATGTTTTATTTGGACGGCGAGATGAAATCCGTATAGCCAAGCACGGCTGTTTTTATGCTCGTCGAGGACTGTTGGTTTCCTGCTGTTTTTGCACAGCGGTTACTGTCAGACAACTGGAGATTACTGTTCTTGCAGGGAATTAAAAAAGCGCCTCATATTAGGTCTGTATAATTTATCACCTTTACGACTCTACGGGATTATAAAGTGTTTTTAATTCATGGGCACTTGACTCTGCAGAATCGGAAATTCTCCGAGGTGCTGAAAATACCTTTAAATGCATACTATCATCAGAATCGACGTGATTTATGAACGCCTGAAAACAATGCGGGTTATTGAATAAAGAAGTGCAAAAAAAAAAATCATTGAATTCATTTCTGGTGCTATGGCTACTTTATATATATTTTTGGACTCCTATTTCCTTATTTGTGCCTTGATTTTTGGATAATATACAGCCAGCATCGGATCAATAGTGCCACCGGGCTCGGCAGAATCAATTACCCTCTATCTGAAAGAGTTATGTTTGTTACACTGCTGCCTGGAGAGATCTACATTAACTGTATGAAGAGAGTCAATTGCCATCGTCCTGAAACCAAAGCCGGCAGGAAATTATGGGCTACAGCAGGGATCCCCAACCAGTGGCTCAGGGGCAACATGTTGCTCCCCAACCCCTTGGATGTTGCTCTCAGTGCCCCCAAACCAGGGAGTTATTTTTGAATTCCTGACTTGGGGGCAAGTTATGGTTGAATAAAAACAAGATTTCCTACCAAATAAAGCCCCTGTAAGCTGATAGGGTGCATAGAGGCTGCCTAATAGCCAATCACAGCCCTTATTTGGCTCCTCCATTAACTTTTATGGTGCTTGTGTTGCTCCCCAAGTCTTTTTACATTTGACTGTGGCTCACGAGTAAGAAAGGTTGGGGATCCCTGGGCTACAGTGGGATGTTCTGGAATATGCTTAATGTTGAATGCCGATAAAATTGAACAAAAACTAGTTTCATGAGCAGTGATGAGCGAATCTGTCCCGTTTTGCCATAAAAAAATTTTTTGGCGCGACTGCACCCTTTTTTGACACGACTGCGCCCAATTTGACGCACAACAACAAAAAATTCCATGCGACTAAATTTTCCACGGTGAGTTTTTACTGAAGTTTTGCCGAAATGCGGAAATTCGCTGCAAATCCATGCCTGCCGAAAAAATTCCCTCATCACTATTCATGAGATTTTCTGGCCATGTGTGGGCTCAGAATTAGTGATGAGCGAATCTGTTCCATTTTGCTTTGCCGAAAAATTTGCAAATCTTTCAAAAGATCCGCGAAATGGCAAAAGATTTGCGAAACGGTGAAAATGTCCCGCGGCTATTGTTTCATCGCCGTGGCTATTGTTTCGTCAACCACGGCTATTCTTTTGTCGCCCGCGGCTATTATTTCAAATTTTTTCGCCGCGGAAAAATAGGTGGGGGATATCAGGAGAAGATCCGTTCGCTTGGTGACCGGATCTTAACGCGTATGGTCACCTTAAGGGTACTGGCATTTGGGGAGATTAGTTGCCTGCAATTTCTCTATTGCTGGCGACTAATTTTCCCGAAATGCTTTCCCACTGGCAATAAAGTGAATCGCCGGTGGGAAAACATACCCATGGCTTTGTTTTTCCTCACGAGGCAACTTTGGAAGAACAAACCACGGTGTATCTCCCACTGAGAAATAATAAATAATGTTTGAGATTTTGTTTACATTTTTTTGCTTTGAACCTGCACGTTCATTGGTAAATCAGCTCTTCCGTCTCTATGCCCAGGGCCACCATGGGGGGTATTGCTGCCAGGAGCACCATTGGAGAGGGATCCCCCAAGAGATATACAAGTATATTTCCTGTGCCAAAGCTTGTAGGTCATTTTAATGCATCTGAGAGCCTCTTTTTTCATTGGAGACCTATTCTACTTGTTGGCAACGCCCTCAGGAGCCCAAGGGACCATGTGTTTATAATTTTGGCCCTCGGCGGGCTGCTTTGTAGTATGGGCCTTGTGATTCTTGATGGGACCCCTGTCTATGCCGCTGCAAATAATAACTTTTATCTTTTCAGTTTTCTGATTTTTTTTAGGCTAGATTTTACCAGCTCAGGACAATGCCCGGCACCATTAACAACAAAACGGGTTAGTGAATCATGCGTTATTATCTCGGAGATAACTCGCAATTCAAAGCGACACACAGGCAGTGATTGTCACCGCTCTTAAGTGAATTGTGCCCGGCAAGAACACTGACTTCCTATAAGTAGGACATAGTCGCTTCTGGTTAATGTCCTTGCTCCGGACATTCCCTTTCCTTGACGCTTGGCTGTACTTTTTCTTTTTTTTTTTTTGAGCACGATCGGAACACTGAGTCACTGGCCGCGCTTTCAGGAAACCGCTCAGATGATATACTGATTTTTCTTCCCTCTTAAGATAAATGGGAGATGTGTTCAACTGCGAGAAGAAGGTTAACCTGTAAGATTGACTGACTTTTAATCTGAATGTGAAGGTTGGATTGATATGGGAACACTGTCCAGTAACAAGGAACACAACTAAACACAGAAGTCTCTTCCTTTATGAGTCTCTTCTCTTTTTTAAACAGGTATGAGACCTATTATCCAGAATGCTCGGGACCTGGGGTTTTCCGGATAAGGAATCTTTCTGTAATTTGGATCTCCATACCTTAAGTCTGCTAAAAATCATTTAAATATTGAATAAACCCAATAGGATTGTTTTGCCTCCAATAAGGGGTAATTATATCTTAGTTGGGATCAAGTACAGGTACTGTTTTATTATTACAGAGAAAAGGGAATCATTTAACCATTAAATAAACCCAATAGGGCTGTTCTGCCCCCAATAAGGGGTAATTATATCTTAGTTGGGATCAAGTACAGGTACTTTTTTATTATTACAGAGAAAAGAGAATCATTTAACCATTAAATAAACCCAATAGGGCTGTTCTGCCCCCAATAAGGGGTAATTATATCTTAGTTGGGATCAAGTACAGGTACTGTTTTATTATTACAGAGAAAAGGGAATCATTTAACCATTAAATAAACCCAATAGGGCTGTTCTGCCCCCAATAAGGGGTAATTATATCTTAGTTGGGATCAAGTACAGGTACTTTTTTATTATTACAGAGAAAAGAGAATCATTTAACCATGAAATAAACCCAATAGGGCTGTTCTGCCCCCAATAAGCGGTAATTATATCTTAGTTGGGATCAAGTACAGGTACTGTTTTATTATTACAGAGAAAAGGGAATCATTTAACCATTAAATAAACCCAATAGGACTGTTCTGCCCCCAATAAGGGGTAATTATATCTTAGTTGGGATCAAGTACAGGTACTGTTTTATTATTACAGAGAAAAGGGAATCAGTTTTAAAATTCTGAATTATTTGATTAAAATGGAGTCTATGGGAAATGGGCTTTCCGTAATTCTAAGCTTTCTGGATAACGGGTTTCAGGATATGGGATCCCGTACCTGTAGTTGGTTTAAATAATTCTCAAACGGAACTGAGCAAGTTTCTGTCCTTCTTCTTTTGTCTTTGACTATAAAAAGGCTTCACAGTTTTACTGTAAATATGGTCACTTTGAACAGCGAAATAGGTATTTATTCCCCCAGCATCTTAGGTGTGCGGTATGGAATGCATACAAAATGTATTTAAGTGGCGAACAGTAAAAATTAAAGTTACTGCAGAAGAATCTTTACCTGGAACATATCTGTTTTAAATATTTTCATGCAAAATTACTCTTACACTCGCAATAAAAATGCTAATTTAGTTCATAAACCACAGGCTAGAAGTCTTTGAGTACTCACAATACGGATTTCCTCTGTAACTCCAAAAATCCTCCTTGTCCCTTAATATATTCAATACAGAGTAATATTACAGTATATAAGGTATAAAGTACACTCTGCTATATTTGTTGATAATGGAAATCATGGGGAGTTCTCTGGCCATATAGGCTGCAGGCTGAGTTATACAGGGAACTCTGAGTATCACTCATGTATTATAAGGGATAATGTACCCCCTACTGTAAATGATAAGGATATTAGCAGTCACTGAGGGGTTCTGTGCCCATATAAAGGCACAAGGCTGCAGGCTGAGTTATACAGGGAACTCTGAGTATCACTCATGTATTATAAGGGATAATGTACCCCCTACTGTAAATGATAAGGATATTAGCAGTCACTGAGGGGTTCTGTGCCCATATAAAGGCACAAGGCTGCAGGCTGAGTTATACAGGGAACTCTGAGTATCACTCATGTATTATAAGGGATAATGTACCCCCTACTGTAAATGATAAGGATATTAGCAGTCACTGAGGGGTTCTGTGCCCATATAAAGGCACAAGGCTGCAGGCTGAGTTATACAGGGAGCTCTGAGTATCACTCATGTATTATACGGGATAATGTACCCCTTACTGTAAATGATAAGGATATTAGCAGTCACTGAGGGGTCTGTGCCCATATAAAGGCACAAGGCTGCAGGCTGAGTTATACAGGGAACTCTGAGTATCACTCATGTATTATAAGGGATACTGTACCCCCTACTGTAAATGATAAGGATATTAGCAGTCACTGAGGGGTTCTGTGCCCATATAAAGGCACAAGGCTGCAGGCTGAGTTATACAGGGAACTCTGAGTATCACTCATGTATTATAAGGGATAATGTACCCCTTCTGTAAATGATAAGGATATTAGCAGTCACTGAGGGGTTCTGTGCCCCCCATATAAAGGCACAAGGCTGCAGGCTGAGTTATACAGGGAACTCTGAGTATCACTCATGTATTATAAGGGATACTGTACCCCCTACTGTAAATGATAAGGATATTAGCAGTCACTGAGGGTTTCTGTGCCCATATAAAGGCACAAGGCTGCAGGCTGAGTTATACAGGGAACTCTGAGTATCACTCATGTATTATAAGGGATACTGTACCCCCTACTGTAAATGATAAGGATATTAGCAGTCACTGAGGGTTTCTGTGCCCATATAAAGGCACAAGGCTGCAGGCTGAGTTATACAGGGAACTCTGAGTATCACTCATGTATTATAAGGGATACTGTACCCCCTACTGTAAATGATAAGGATATTAGCAGTCACTGAGGGGTTCTGTGCCCATATAAAGGCACAAGGCTGCAGGCTGAGTTATACAGGGAACTCTGAGTATCACTCATGTATTATAAGGGATAATGTACCCCCTACTGTAAATGATAAGGATATTAACAGTCACTGAGGGTTCTGTGCCCATATAAAGGCAAAAGGCTGCAGGCTGAGTTATACAGGGAACTCTGAGTATCACTCATGTATTATAAGGGATACTGTACCCCCTACTGTAAATGATAAGGATATTAGCAGTCACTGAGGGGTTCTGTGCCCATATAAAGGCACAAGGCTGCAGGCTGAGTTATACAGGGAACTCTGAGTATCACTCATGTATTATAAGGGATAATGTACCCCCTACTGTAAATGATAAGGATATTAGCAGTCACTGAGGGGTTCTGTGCCCATATAAAGGCACAAGGCTGCAGGCTGAGTTATACAGGGAACTCTGAGTATCACTCATGTATTATAAGGGATAATGTACCCCCTACTGTAAATGATAAGGATATTAGCAGTCACTGAGGGTTCTGTGCCCATATAAAGGCACAAGGCTGCAGGCTGAGTTATACAGGGAACTCTGAGTATCACTCATGTATTATAAGGGATACTGTACCCCCTACTGTAAATGATAAGGATATTAGCAGTCACTGAGGGGTTCTGTGCCCATATAAAGGCACAAGGCTGCAGGCTGAGTTATACAGGGAACTCTGAGTATCACTCATGTATTATAAGGGATAATGTACCCCCTACTGTAAATGATAAGGATATTAGCAGTCACTGAGGGGTTCTGCGACTATATAAAGGCACAGAAATGAGTGCTGTCCGAACCGATTATTTCAAATATACTATATATATATATATATATTTGCTTTATTTCATCCCATCAGCTATAAACTTTAATAATGCTATCAGTTAAGTCACTAATATGATGTGATTACTCATAGCTCTAATGCAGAAAGGCAGAGTATTTAAAGAAAACAATAGATCTCACGGAATTAAGCGATATCCTATGTAAATGATCCTTGTTCCGCTGAAGACTCTGAACATCTGTACGTACAATATACGGAAGGAAGATTCATTTTGTAAAGGTTCTTTAACACGGGGGCATTATCGTAAATATGACACATTTCTATGCAAGAATCTTCTAGCTCGGATTCATAAATGATCAGTTAAAGCTAATCTGATTGCTGTTAAGCCGCTTACAGTGGCTAAATGCATCTCGCATTAACAATGTAGATATTAAAAAAAAAAAAAATAATGGAATAACGCAATTTCTGGCAGTTTAGTTTTCACAGCGGATTTCGCTTCCCGGGCTGGTTCATTCAGCAGTTTAATCTGGGTCTGTTCGGAGAATATATCTATAATAGGTCGGTGATTGCTCATTAGCTACTGAATTCATATTGAGGAATCTCAAGTATTTACTTATTTATTGCTATGAATGAAAACATGTTTATAAGTAATGAAGGTGATTTTAGAACTTTGTGATGGGATTAGTTCTGGTGTCTCGGCGCAGCCTTTCCTGTTATTCTTCTGTTCTCATTGGGGCTTATGCCTTTTTTTTTATTGGCAGTGAGAAGAGCAACATTTGGAAATTAAATTGGAAATTAAAAACTACTTCAGGTGCGAAACGGCATTGTGGGTATTTTAAAGGGAATTCCCTATAGGATAATGTGTTGCATAAATCAAAGATGTAGTTCAGAACCATAAGGCATGGAAACCTAGGAATGCTGGCTTGATTTTTTTGGTATACTAAATTACACTGTTTACATGGCAAATAATTCCCTCTTCTATTTAAAATGTTATTCTTGAACCAACAATTGTATTTGTAGCTGTAATATTGGTGTGTAGGTGCCATCTCAGTGCATTGTGCCTGAGTCTGAGCTTTCAGCCAGCGCTACACATTAGAACTGCTTTCAGCTAACCTATTGTTTCTCCTACTCCCATGTAACTGGAGGAGTCCCAAGCCGGACTTGGATTTCTTACTATTGAGTGCTATTCTGATACCTACTGGGAGCTGCTATCTTGCTCCCTTCCCATTGTTCTGCTGATCGGCTGCTGGGAGGGGGGGGGATATCACTTCAACTTGCAGCGCAGCAGTAAAGTGTGCCTGAGTCTGAGCTTTCAGAAGGAGCCAGCGCTACACATTAGAACTGCTTTCAGCTAACCTATTGTTTCTCCTACTCCCATGTAACTGGAGGAGTCCCAAGCCGGACTTGGATTTCTTACTATTGAGTGCTATTCTGATACCTACTGGGAGCTGCTATCTTGCTCCCTTCCCATTGTTCTGCTGATCGGCTGCTGGGGGTGAGCAGTAAAGTGAGACTGAAGTTTATCAGAGCACAGGTCACATGGCTGTGGCACCCTGGGAAATGAAGAATAAGCCCCATGGGAAAAACAGATTACAATGCAGGATTCTGCTGGAGAAGCTCTATTAACTGATGGGTTTTCCCATGAAGACCTGAACCGTAAATGATGGAAACATAAAGAAACCCTGAAACATAAGGGATGGATTGCTAAAGAAACTCTAAAACATAAAAGTTCGGAAATCATGAATAATACTGAGCACATTTTTTCAGCAGGCATGGATTTGATACAAAATTCCACCATTGGCGAACTTTCTTGCAAAGAATGGGATGGGATACAAATCTGAGTCGGGATGCAAACCTTGCGTAATACTGTCGCCCCACTTAAATATTGCTTGACTATTGCTATTACAATATCTAGGATTAAAGCACACTAGTAGATGTAGTCTAACAATACTGGGGATGAATTCTTAAGGCAATACTGTTCAATAAAACATTAAAGGAGAAGGAAAGGCTAATAAAGAGTTAATCTCAAGGTGCAGGCATACCTTCAGTTCTCTCAATATGACCGGATTTGAGCCTATCGGTGCCTGCGAATTAATTCTCCCTCCCACTGAGCTTTCAGTAAGTTTTCAAAATAAACTTTTCTTTCTTTTCTTTTTGCAAGATTGGCAGCTTGTCCTTTTTCTTGCTATATATTTATTAATTCAAGAAAACAGGCAACATGTCTAATAAAAAATGACTAAGGTGAAAGAGAAACACTAAACAAAAAAAAATCAAAGCTGGGGATCTCGCTTGACTGCCTCATTCAGTAGACAGCAGCTGTCACCCAGGCAGTGTAGATAGGCCAGTACCGGGGCAGCACAGCAGCAGAGAAGAAAGCAACACGGGTTACTGAATGAGACTGCCGGGAAAGCCACTGTCAGGCTCCCTGCTGCTTGTGGTCTTTTCATTGCAAACAATGGCACAGATTCTTCACCATTTTCTTAGTTTTACTAAGACTATCTTATATAACAGCTACCTGCCCTTGTAAATGTATATTTAGATATCTACTCAGCATACCAGGGTCAAGGTGGCCCATACAAGGACTTATACTGGTTGGTTGCCACTCTGCTTCAGTTTGAGAATGGGGCTAAACTATGGCAATTCCAATTTATATATGGTCAGGGATTGAATAAATATTAGGTAAGTAAATCCAGTCAAGCTAGGGCCTCCTTAGGCCATTGCTGATATCCTTTACTGAGGCTATTGAGATATGATCATTGACCTGAGTCTCAAACAATTAGATCATCCAAATTTGACCCACCAACTTGGTTAACAGATTGGATAAAGACCCCTTGATATGCTAACCACCCCAAACAAGTGGGTATGACTTTGAATGTCTAGCACAGGGGTCCCAACCTTTCTTAAGGTGCCCATACACGTGAAGATCCGCTCGCTTGACGAGGCCGCCAAGCAAGTTGATCTTCTTCTGATAACCCCACCTGTGGGTGGGCGATATCGGGGAAAATGTAGGCTAATTCGATCATTTGGCCCTGGGGCCAAACAATCGAATTATAATGGTGGCAATGGGGCAATTGGTTTGGAGGCCGCATAAACAAGCCGATGTGGTCCCCGATCCGACTAAATCTTTTAACCTGCCCAATCGATATCCGGCCAATTTCAGGCCAGATATCGGTCAGGCATGCCCCTCGTTCCTGCCCCTACACAGGCCGATAAGCTGCCGAATCAGTCCAAGGGACCAATACCGGCAGCTACAATCGGCCCATGTATGGCCACTTTTACTCGTGAGCCACAGTCAAACATAAAAAGACAAAATTATGAGAGTGCCAAATAAGGGCTGCGATTGGCTATTAGGCAGCCTCTATGCATAATCTCATTTGACAGGAGGCTTTGTTTGGTAGTAAATCTTATTTTTATTCAACCATTTGCCACCAAGTCAGGAATTCAAAATAAACACCTGGGACACTGGGAGCAACCTGCTGCTCACAAGCCACTGGTTGGGGATCACTGGTCTAGCTTTAGGCTACTATCATGCTATTTATGTGGACCTGAAGGTCATGGTTCTCTAAAATGTCCATGCACAAACATAACCAGCATATGGAAACACTTGCCTGGGGATGTTCCTCTGTGGTTTATTAGTCAAAAGTGACCCTTCGTCAGGTGTACACCCCTAGTATCTTAAATCATTGTGAATACAGCACCGGCCAGCCGTGACAGGGTGTTCCTGTGGTCATTTCATATTAAGTTCCTCTGAAAACCATCAAGCATCATTTGAACGGCCATATGATTGGCTACAAATAATAATGAAACATGTTTTGTCATTAAAGTTAAATTAAAAATATCTCTGTATGTGGCGCTGACGACTTTCTTTTCCGATGCCCTTTACAAGATTTTGGGAAGCTGCTTTAA